>NW_027256893.1:19921431-20220172 GCF_029215685.1 Pituophis catenifer annectens
TGACTCAAAAGAACAGATTTTCTACCTACCTACCTATCCATTATCTATCTATCCATCCATCCATCCATCTATCATCTATCTATCTCTCAAACATCTATCATCATTCTCTACCTACCTCTCTATCTATCTAATCTATCTATCATCTCCACAGTCTTTATGTGTCTTATATGATCTCATCCCCAAAATTAAATCACCCCGATCTTCCAAGTTTTTAGGCCAAACTTAACCTCTTTTCTCTTCCACTCGTGGGAGCCAAGAGGGGAAGTAATTTGCCTTTCCCACACCCATCCCAGTTAAACACACCAGAACTGGAGCAAAACACGGTCCTGCTGCATCATTGACATCATTACATCATCACAGGGTTTCCTGCTGTTTCCTAGAAAAAGATGAGCTGGAACTTCAGCCTTGACTCATCAAAAATTGCTCACCTCTAAACTATTACGGGAACTCAGACCCAAGGCCATTTGCTTGCCTTCAACATCCCATCTTGCATAAAGCTACGCGTTCATACTAAAAGCAACTGCGGTCTCTTCTCTGATGATGTAAAACTATTCAACACCACCGACAATGCTACTACCCTTCAGAAAGACCTTGACTATGTGTCAGATTGGTCAAACAATTGGCAACTCCAAATCTCAACCAACAAATCCTCTGTCTTACACATTGGCAAAAAGAACCAGAACACAAAATACAAGCTAGATGGACATGACCTTGTAGATGACCCTCACTGTGTCAAGGACCTTGGAGTACTCATTTCTAAAGATCTAAGTGCCAGAGCCCACTTAACAACATTGCCAAAAAGGCATTAAGAGTTGTTAATCTAATCTTGCGTAGCTTTTCTCTGGTAATATTGTACTACTAACTAGAGCAGGGGTCCCCAACCTTTTGGACCTCAGGGACCACCAAGTTCATAATTTTAAATTTCACGGACCACTAAGACGAATCCAGCGCACCGCTTGCTGAAGCACCTGGACTCCCAATGATGGGATGGGGTCCTTCAGGCACTCTCCCTCCTCTCTCTCTCTCCCCCCTCTCTCCCCCTTTCTCTCTCATTCCCTCTTTCTCTCATTCTCTCTTTCTTTCTCCCCACCCCTTCTTTCTTTCCCACTCTTTCTTTCTCATTCTCTCTTTCTCTCATTCCCCCTCTCTCTTTCTCTGACTCTTTCTCTCTCATTCTCTTTCTCTCTCCCCCCCTCTCTCATTCTCTCTTTCTCTCCCCCCTCTCTTTTTCTCATTCTCTTTCTCTCTCCCCGTTTCTCTCTCTCTCCCCCCTCTCTCATTGTCTCTCTCCTACTTTCTCTCTCATTCTCTCTTTCTCTCCCCCCTTTCTCTCTCTCCCCCACTCTTTCTCTCTCCCCCTTTCTCTCTCCCACCCTCTCTCTCATTCTCTCTTTCTCTCCCCCCTCTCATTCTCTCTCTCTCCTACTCTTTCTCTCTCATTCTCTTTCTTTCTCCCCCCTCTTTCTCTCTCTCTCTCTCCCCCACTCTCTCATTCTCTCTTTCTCTCTTCCCCCTTTCTCTCTCTCTCCCCCACTCTTTCTCTCTCTTTCTCTCTTTCTCTCTCCCCCCTCTTTCTCTCTCTCAGGCTCCTGCTGGGTGGGGCTGTCAGTGCCGCCACCACGAGGTGAGTCAATAATTAGAAACACCACCACCTGTCCTGAAAAGAAGCCCTAGCCATTTTTTCAGGGGTCAAAAGAAAATAAGACCTGGTCTTATTTTCGGGGAAACATGGTAGTTTAGACCAGGGGTGAAATGTTACCAGTTCGGGCCAGTTTTAACCAGGAAGTAACCTGCTTCTTACCCTCTGCGCATGTGCAGAAGGGTCCGTGCACGCACGTGATGTGTGCACGTGGCACGTGAAGTTCCGAACCGGTAGGGAAGGTAAGTAGATTTCATCCCTGGTTTAGACCCTCCCATTAGCTGAGGGAAGACCTTGAAGGGTGAAGGCAGCCAAGTATTAACTGAGCAACACTGAAAACACACAGAGACCCAAAAGGGAAACTCTTGAAACAATTAACAGGGATCTCGCCAGAATTTTCATTAGTGATGTTTTTATTTGCCTGGGTGCTGCTCCATGCTTCTCATATTTCTTCCAAAGATCCTTAATTGGGCCTCTGGTCTATGAAGTAAAGTTCCTGGAGTTTTCTCGTCCTCAGAGGAGAGAGACCCAGCCAAGGTAGGGAGAAAAGACTGCTCATAATACCATTTTTCCAGACAGAGCAAATAGCCACCATCTTCCACTAATGAAAATATGTTGGGGAGAAGAGGAAAAAAGGCTGCTGTTGTAATTAAACTTGAGAAGAGTTCAATTGGTGGGGGAAAGAGAAATTAAATTTATTTACATGCTGTTCTGGTGCTGATGAAGCATTAGCTATTTGGGAGGCCTCCTAATTAACCTTCATTTAGTTCACATGCTTTTTTTCTTTTCTTTTTTTTGGAAACCTCTCTCTCTCTCTCTCTCCCTCTCTCTCTCTCTCTCTCTCCCTCTCCCTCTCTCCCCCCTCCCTCTCTCTCTCTCCCCCCCTCTCTCTCCCCTCCCTCTCTCTCTCTCTCTCTCCCTCTCCATTGGGAAAACGATTGTCGTTAATTATTACATACTTGCTCAATTTATACCCTGCCTTTCTACGGAGACTAAATGCTCAAGGCGGTCTACATTTTGAAGCCACCCAAAAGGTCTATCAATAAAAGGATTGTGAAGACCATCATCACCTTCATCTGGAATAAGAAAAACAAACATCCTTACACATTTTTTCAGGCCCAAATATCTGCCTTGAAATTTAAGGATTTTTTTTTAAGTTTTTTT
Source organism: Pituophis catenifer annectens (assembly GCF_029215685.1). Classification (NCBI taxonomy): domain Eukaryota; kingdom Metazoa; phylum Chordata; class Lepidosauria; order Squamata; family Colubridae; genus Pituophis; species Pituophis catenifer. The sequence goes on from NW_027256893.1 coordinate 19,924,235, forward strand.
ATTTTTTTATTATTATTATTTTTACAAACATATCAATGTATGAACAATGTGGCGCCTGGATGTCATACATTCCAATACAAATAGAACTAATAGCATTAGCCATAGTTATTACTTTCAATCCGACATATATTTCTAATAGTAATACATATTTATATAAAGTTGCAATCTATCCTTATTCAATTATTCCATGTTTTCTCTTATTATTACTCTGATTTTGTTATAGAAAACTGTATACACTAATATTCCCCTTTTCTCTTACTTCTATCTCTTATTCCAACTTTTAATCATATCATCCTTTGTTAAAAAAACATATTTTTCTCTCCTACCTAACTTCTAATCCTGTCACCTACCTACAAAAAGAAAAAAGAAAGGAAAGAGAGAGGAAAAAGAAGGCAAATCAAAACAACACCAAAAACGAAAGATCATCTATCCATCATCTCTTGCCCATTTCAATACTTTAATTGCTATGCTTTCAAAACCTTAAGTTTTGAAGTTGGGCATTAGAGATGCTGAAAATTAAGGAAGGAAAAAACATGTTTGAGAACTTGATTCTAAAAAGGATGATATGAGAGAGCTTAGCCATGGGTAAGAAGAAATTATGCAAAGATAAGTCTTTACTTTCACCCACTAAATACATTTTCTTGTTGATGTTCATGTCTCATTCCCTGATTGCCTCTTTTTTCCGGAGATCTGATGCCAGGAAGGACCGTTTCCCTCCAGACTTTATCTACAGAGAAATGTTCAAAGAAGGCAACGGAAGGGAGCAAATCCCACAGTGAACTCCTAAAGTAAACTCATTCAAGGAAGGAAAAAACCTTCCGTCTCATGACGATCCATTCTTTTTTGCAATGTCTACCTTGGCTATCTAACCAATGTTTCTCAACCTTGATGACTTTAAGATGGGGGACTTCAAGTCCCAGAATTCCCCATCCAGCATGGCCAGTTGGGGAATTCTGGGAGTTGAAGTCCACACACCTTAAAATCACCAAGGTTGAGAAACACTGATCTAGACAATGTATTTTCCCTGCCTTTGTAATTATTTGTATACTTTTACATCACACATCTTCATATGGAACACACGTGCATCTGGCTGGGCACAAATATTTCTATTTTTTTCCAAGGCACCATCATTTTGGTACCACCTCCACTCATCTAAAGACCTTCTGTTATTAAGATGGAAGATGTTTTTTTTTCTTTTAATTTTTTAATGAATGTGTTTGGAACTTCAGGAACCACTCCCAATATTATCTTCTCCTCTACCAAATCAATGATTTGGCCTGTCTAATTGCCACTTCTGATTTCTGCACATCAACAGACATACAACAGGAGGCACCAGACTTTCAGAAAGAAAGCAACATTTGAAATCATTGTTTCCTATTTTTCTCAGCTCCAAACATGGTCCCTTAACTTAAATCTAACAACAATTAACCAGATGGCATTGTCGCCAGGTCATATTCAGAGACACACAGAAACACAACCTTGAAATATTGTTGCTTTTGAATCAAATTATCCTAAAGAATAGAGAAAGTATTAATACGCAAAAGATCAATCTTGCCTGTCATAGCCATAGCGATAGCACTTAGACTTATATACCGCTTCACAGTGCTCTACAGCTCTCTCTAAGCAGTTTACAGAGTCAGCATCTTGTCCCCCCAACAATCTGGGTCCTCATTTTACCAATCTCGGGAGGACGGAAGGTTGAGTCAACCAGGGCAATATTTGAGATACCCTGAACCGATCAGATCTTCTTGGCTGCTTTCATGTACCAACTAAAATGTACCAACTAAAAATGGCCTTCCCCACCCTTCCCGGAGACCCTCCAGAGGCCGGAAAGTTGGCAAACGGGCCATTTCCGGCCTCCGGAGGGCCTCCATGGGGGTGGGGAAGGCCATTTTCGCCCTCCCCAGGCTCCTAGAAAGGCTCTGGAGCCTGGGGAGAGCAAAAAACCAGCCCACCGTGCCATCACGTGCCAAAAGCGGGGGGAGAGCAGGGGGGTCATGCACGCATGCACAGGGGGCGGGGTGCATAGAATTATGGGTGTGGGCATGCACATGGGTGGCCCCCCCATACTCCCCCCGCTTTTGGCACACGATGGCAAAAAGGTTAGCCATCACTGGATTAGATCCTTTACCGATTCCTGCATGATTAAGAACTGTAGGGTCTCGATGGCTCACATGTACATTTGTGCACATTCATGAAAATTGATAACCCTAAACGTGATTTCTTCATGATTTGTGATTCAGATTTATAAACCATGAATTGGTATTACAGGAATCCCCTTAGATTTATAAACCACAAATTAATATTACGTGAATCCTGTAAACTACAGCTAATTCAGCAAACGATAGCTCGTTTGCTCAGCCCACGAAGAATTTAAAAAAGTGGGGGGACCTCAAAAGATTGTTCCCTAAGAATTCTTGTTAAATGTATTCCAGGAAGTTATCAAGAACTGGCTGTGAAGAAAAATCCATAAAATACAATTGGCTAAAATTATACCATAGAAATTGACTCCTTCCTAGAGTGCATTGACGGAGTTGTAAACAAATTAGTGGCAAGACACAATTACTCCGTAATTTGGATGCAAAGTTTTCAGGAAATTGGGAAATCAACCCAAATGCTTGAATAATGATCGTAGCCACTGCAGGGGCATCTGGCGCAGAAGATGAAGTCACACAAAAAAATTAAGATGGTGGCTGCGATCATGCAAAACTCACCTCTTTTTTTACACCCATTGCATGCAGACTAAAAATAACATTTTGACTTTTTGGATACCAGGTGTGAATCTGACTGGGGTTTCAGTTTATCGCCCAGAAAAATTGCCAACATTTATAAGAAACGGATTTGCTTTGTTTTACTAATTGACAGGTTGGCTTTAACAAAAAGACTGAAAAACTAAAATACAATTTTGCTTGGATTAAGGATATCCGAAAGTGCAGGAAATTAGTCTGGCTGCAAACTGAATCAGCCATTTTTGAAAAGAAGGCTACAATGAAAGAAAAATGCATTCAGACAGGGTTAGATATTACAACAGGATTTTATTCCGATAAATATTCTTCGTTGGTGTAAATGACCCCCGGATAATAATATTGAAATATGCTTTTCATATTTCAATATGTTTTTGCTTCTCTTTAAAACTGCCAGGAGTTTGATCCTGACCGGCTCAAGGTTGACTCAGCCTTCCATCCTTCCGAGGTCGGTCAAAAGAGGACCCAGATTGTTGGGGGGGCCATATGCTGACTCTGTAAACTGCTTATAGAGGGCTGAAAAGCACTATGAAGCGGTATATTAAGACCAGCTGCCTGCAATTACTGCAGGTTCGAATCTCGCCAGGCTCAAGGTTGATTCAGCCTTCCATCCTTTCTAAGGTAGGTATATATGTAGGTCTTTGGTTATACGGGTCTTCTCCCACGTAAAATTGGAAGTGTCTTGGCGACGTTTCGACGAAGTCTCATTCGTCATCTTCAGGCTGGTGTTCTCGGCTTCGTGCTTCCAGGAGCAATGTGAGATCGCAGCTGTCTCTTCCTTTTAACTGCTAGTGGGGGTGTGATCTCACATTGCTCCTGGAAGCACGAAGCCGAGAACACCAGCCTGAAGATGACGAATGAGACTTCGTCGAAACGTCGCCAAGACACTTCCAATTTTACGTGGGAGAAGACCCGAATAACCAAAGACCTACATACAGACACCCGCGAAAACCTGAGAAAACATATATATATATATATAAGCACTATTGCTCTTTTGCTGCTGAATGATGTGTCTATGGATAACTCCATGTTTGAATTATTACAGTACCACCCATGATTTTCTCGTGATACAGCCTGCTGTTGTGCCTTGCATTGTCCAAGAACAAACGGAATCCATGAAAGCCATCAAGGAAAGAGGCCAGATGCCTGCTCATTTGGAAGAGAAGCTCTGTTCCCACAGCAGGTGGTGCACACCTCTAGAACCACATCATCGGGGACATTAAAATCGATTTACGCAACGTCTGTTTCCATGACAGATGCAAGTTTGCTTTAAAGCACCACCGTACGGAATGCAGCTGTGTGAGCTCTGAAAAATAACTGCCTCTGAAAGAACTTTTTTTTTTTTGAGTTCTCCATGTCCTTAAGGTGAGGCAGCCACAGGATGTCAGTCTCCAACAGAACCCTGAATCCCAGGAGGCTTCCTGTCACTTCAGCTAGCAGCTTAACCGTTCAAAAGAAAAGCACTCCGCTTTCTGTTGGGTTTTGCCCAGATATGAACTCAAATCCAGTCAGAGGAAGTAATCTCTTACAGGCAAAAGACAATGTCCCTCTGGGGGTTTTGGAAACATGAGATGAAAAGCAAAGCTTAAATCTTGTCTTTCAGTACACGGGACTTTTTTTTTTTTAAAAGGTAAAACAAAAAAAGGCAATCCTTTTCATCATGGTTCGTAAAGATCTCGTTTCTTAAAATGGAGCCGGGTATAGCTGTTCTACTGTGTTTCCCCTGAAAATAAGACCCTGTCTTATATTTTTTTAACCCCGAAAATAAGCGCTTGGTCTTATTTTCGGGGAGGTCTTATTATTTGTGTGGAGCAAGTTGGGGCTCCTCTTGCCATCTTAACTGATTTCCAGCTCTGCATTTAAATATTTTCAGGGAGGGCTTATTTTCGGGGTGAGGCTTATTTCAGCGCATGCGCTCAAAAGCCCGATTGGGCTTATTATCAGGGGAGGTCTTATTTTCGGGGAAACAGGGTAAAATCTGTACAGAGGACCATGGAGATTGTGAGAGTCCCTGCTCAGTATGAAAGACGTTGAGGTATACTCAAGAGGTGCCATCGGGTGAGGAGACAAAAGCAAATCAACATGAAGAAAGAAAATAACCTCCAATGAAAATACAGACAGTCCTTGATTTATAACCATTTGTTTACTGACCGTTCAAAGTTACAATGCCACTGAAGTAGATTAGATTAGATTAACAGATTTTTCATTTTCATTTTATTTTATTAAATTTGTATACCGCCCTACTCCCGAAGGACTCAGGGCGGTGAACAGCCAGAAAATAAAACATATAAATACAAAATTTAAAATAGAGATAAAACAAATTAAATAAATTTGGCTGAACCGTTTTAAAAACCCCAATAATTTAAAACCAAATTTAAAATTCCCATTTAAAAGAGGAAAAGTTTAGGTCAGGCCGGCTTGCTGGAATAGGAACGTCTTAAGCGTGCGACGGAAGGTACGCAGATCCGGAATCCTCCGTATCTCGGGGGGGAGCTCGTTCCAGATAGTAGGTGCCCCCACAGAGAAGGCTCTCCCCCTGGGGGCCGCCAGTCGACATTGTTTGGCCGACGGCACCCGGAGGAGCCCCTCTCTATGGGAGCGTACTGGTCGGTGGGAGGCTATTGGTGGTAGCAGGCGGTCCCGTAAATAACCAGGTCCTAAGCCATGGAGCGCTCTAAAGGTGATGACCAAAACCTTGAAGCGCACTCGGAAGACCACCGGGAGCCAGTGCAGCTCGCGCAGGAGAGGCGTTACATGGGAGCGCCACGTCGCTCCCATCACCACCCGCGCGGCCGCACTCTGCGCCAGTTGGAGCCTCCGAGTGCTCCTCAAGGGGAGCCTTCCAACAGAGTTGGAAGGGACCTTGTAGGTCATCTAGTCCAACCCCCCGCCCAAGCAGGAGAACCTACTACACCATTTCTGACAGATGGCAGTCCAGTCTCTTCCAGTGATGAAGCTCCCACAACTTCCAAAGGCAACTTCTGTTCCATGGGTTGATTGTTCCCCATGTCAGGAAGTTTCTCCTTATTTCTAGGTTGCATCTCTCCTTGTTCACTTTCCATCCATTATTCCTTGTCTGGCCTTCGGGTGCCTTGGAAAATAACTTGACCCCCTCCTCTCTGTGGCAGCCCCTCCAATATTGGAACACTGCTGGCATGTCTCTCCTGGTCCTTCTCTTCACTAGACTAGCCATACCAAGTACCGTGTTTTCCCGAAAATAAGAACCTCTCTGTGGCAGCCCCTCAAATATGATTTATGACCATGTTTCATGACCACTGCAGCATCCCCAGAGTCACATGATCATAATTCAGACACTTGGCAACTATTTGCCAAGTTTATGATTGGCAAATCATAAACTATTTATGATGATCATAGCGTCCCAAGGTTTGCGATCTTCTGAAAAGCAAAGTCAATGGGGGAAGCCCAATTCACTTAACAACCATGTTGCTCTCTTAATGACTGCAGTGATTTGCTCGTGGCAACCGTGGCAAGAAAGGCTGAAAAAATGGGGCAAAACCCACTTAACAACAGTTGCTCACTTAGCAACAGAAATTTCGGGCTCAGTTTGTGGTCGTACGTCGAGGACTACAATTCAGTTTCTTACAGTCATAGACCAGAGACCAGAACAAATAAAAACACTCAGTAAATATGCAATTAAAAATTCTAGCATGAAATAATAAATAACAGTTAAAATCTATAATAAAATCCAGCCTGTCAATTATACATGGTCTAACTCTACTAAAATTACAATCCATAAACTGTGTGGCCCGTAGTCAGTTTAATACTAAAAGGGAAAAGAATAAGCAGTGCAAACGGTTTGCCAGATTTGTTGAATAAAATAGCTATGGTGGAATAGACATGTTTTTTCCGACAAATGCCCAGTGCTGGACTACCTCTATCCATTTCACAGCCAGCAAAGACTCAAAATAAAAGTTCTGGATAGAAAACTAAACAAAATCATCAAAATTAAGTATTTCAAGTTAAGGATTTCTGTGCTCTTCTCTATATTTTTCCCCCCTCATTGGATACCATTTAATTATATTATAAACTGACTTGACTGATAGAATCACTTTCCCCCCCCCCCCCCCAAAAAAAAATGGACATTAAGCACAAATGAAAAGAAGGACTAGGGGAGACATGATAGCAGTGTTCCAGTATTTGAGGGGCTGCCAGAAAGAAGAGGGGGGTCCACCTATTCTCCAAAGCACATGAAGCAGGGGTGAAATCCAGCAGGTTCTGACAGGTTCTGGAGAACCGGTAGCGGAAATTTTGAGCAGTTCGGAGAACCGGCAAATACCATCTCTTAGTGGCCCCAGAGTAGGGTGGGAATGGAGATTTTGAAATATCCTTCCCCCAGGAGTGAGGAGGGAATGGGGATTTTGAAGTATCCTTCCCCAGCCACGCCCACCAAGCCACACCATGCCCACCAAGCCACGCCCATACAACCGGTAGTAAAAAAAATTGGATTTCACCACTGAGATGAAGGCAAGACAAGAAAGAATGGATGGAAACTAATCAAGGAGAGAAGCAACTTAGAACTGAGGTGAAATTTCCTGACAGTGAGAACAATTCATCAGTGGAACAATTTGCCTGCAGAAGTTGTGAATGCTCCAACACTTTTAAAGAAGAGGTTGGATAACCATTTGTCTGAAGTGGTGTAGGGTTTCCTGCCTAAGCAGGGGGTTGGACTAGAAGAACTCCAAGGTCCCTTCCAACTTTGTTATTCTATTCTATTCACATACTCTCCCCTCTGGTGGGGCTCAGCAGAAGTTAAACATACTTGAGGCTTTTGAGTAGGATAAGATGAGAAGCTGGAGGGCGGAGAATGAAACCATTAAAAAGCCATAATGCACAACCAAGTATATTATATGTGGAATGTCTCCATGGCTATGTACAGTCACCAAAATTGACCCTGTGGTTCCCTTGGGCTGAACTTTCATTATGTTACTTTATGATCTTCCTGTTTGCATTAGGACCAGTCAAGTAATGTAAAACTTCAATAAAAGATGGAATAACCACCTTTCGCTATTCATTTCATGCCCTGGCCCGAACCAACATCATCCCCCTGCCTTTCTCTGATGACCTCTTAAAAAAAATATACTTCCACCTGTTTAAAACAGGTTTTTTTTTTTTTTGCCGGATATTCTGAATTTGCAATCCCTCATTGATCTTACATTCAAAACTGGAACCACCGACAAAGGTTTTTTTTTTTTTTTCCTTTTGTACTTGATGGATTATGGCTTAGCTTGTTATGGGAATCTAGTTAACTGGGTTCTATTTAAAGCATGGTTAGATAAAAATAGCTTAACATGATTTCGAAATCCAACCATCTTAAGGGGAAAGGGAAGGAGGGATGGAGGAAAGGGGAGGGGAGGGGAGAAGGAAGGAAGGAAGGAAGGAAGGAAGGAAGGAAGGAAGGAAGAAAGAAAGAAAGAAAGAAAGAAAGAAAGAAAGAAAGAAAGAAAGAAAGAAAGAAAGAAAGAAAGAGGGAGGAGGGAGGGAGGGGAGGGGAGGGGAGAGAAGAAGGGAGGGAGAAAAAAGAAAGAAGGGAAGGGAAGGGAGAAGGGGAGGGAGGGAGAAAAAGGGAAGAGAGGAGAGGAGAGGAGAGGAGAGGAGAGGAAAGGAAAGGAAAGGAAAGGAAAGGAAAGGAAAGGAAAGGAAAGGAAAAGGAAAGGAAAGGAAAGGAAAGGAAAGGAAAGGAAAGGAAAGGAAAGGAAAGGAAAGGAACCCAATGCAGTGGGAAAGCACAAAATATTACAGCATCAAATTCACACTTGAGTAAAGAGAAGGTGAAATCCCATTCACACCCGTGATTGTATAATTACCTCAGAATGAAAGTGCCATGATGCCCATTGCAAAAAAAAGTTTGGAGCTGCTCTGAGTGAAAGAGTCATCACTTGGTACAGCGCACTCGCTCCCCAGAGAATAGAAAAATATTAGTCTTTGGGTTTTATTAGCCATATGGAACCAATCTAAGTCACCGTGTTTGAGAGTAAAGACCAAAATGTATTTTGCGCAGAGCAATTTATTTGCGCTTACCTGATTGGGTTACGGTCGAGTCCCAGTTCAGCGTAAAGTCTGATGTTTCGCCCTCTTCGACTGAAAGAAAGCAGAAAAGCTACGGTGAGGTTCCAGAAAAGAACAGATTTCATTTTTCAAAAGGATCTTAATTATGGTGGAGGTTTTTTTTTCATTTGAATTTTTTTTTTTACAATCTATATAATCACGTTAACAAAGAAAAGAAGTCACCTGCACACACACACCCATTAATGAATCATGAATAAAACTGATCTGCCATGCTTTCAAAATACAGGCAGTCTTTGACTTACGACCACAATGGGGCCCCAAATTTCTGTTGTTAAGCGAGACAGTGATTTAGTTTTGCCCCATTTTAGTTATGGCAGTGAATCACTGGAGTTCTTAAGTTAGTAACACAATTGTTAAGTGAATCTGTCTTCCTCATTGACTTTGCTTATTGCAGAAGGGATCACATCAGTGGTGGGTTGTCCCCGGTTCGGACCAGTTCTATAGAACCGGTAGTAAAACCGGCGAGAGGCTCCGCCGACTGACCCTGACATCACCAGAAGCAATCTGTCTGATTTTTGATCACATGACCATGGGAATGCTGCAACGGTTGTAAGTGTGAAAAATGGTCACTTATACACAGCCAAGCTCCCACCCAATCAGTTCACACCCCCACTAGCAGTTAAAAGGAAGAAACAGCTGCGATCTCACATTGCTCCTAGAAGCACGAAGCCGAAAACACCAGCCTGAAGATGACGAATGAGACTTCGTCGAAACGTCGCCAAGACACTTCCAATTTTACGCGGGAGAAAACCCGAATAACCAAATACCTACATACAAATTCCCGCGAAGATATAACAATCAAAGGGATGGACTTTCGATGAGGAACTATATTTAGACAGGTCCACTGTGCAGTTTTGCCTCTTTAATGAAACTAATGCTTGGCTTTTTACATCAGGGTGACACTGGTGCTTTAGTTTTAGGAAGAAAAAGAAGGGTGAAAGGGATGGGTGAAAATGAGTGTTGCAATTCTTGTTTAGAATTGCGGTAAGCTACAAAAGAAGAGGGCTCCTGTGATAAAATTGAAAATGAGATGACTTTAAGTTCTTCCCTCCAGCTGTTTCGCCATTCTATGTCAACATCTGCTCCAGCTTAAAACCCAGACACAACAATAGAATTGTGCACAAACACTCGTTTTGGTAGAACCGGATGGCAAAATTTCCATTCCTCTGGATGTTAAATAACCTTGCTTTCACGAACTTCAATGTCTTTGTAAACTTGCTATCAGAAGAGCCACCTGTTGTGGCCCGTCAACGGCCTGTGCAGCTAGTAGCTGATTCAGACAGCGAGGAGGCTGGTGTGGTGCTGCGCCAGCAGCCTGTGCAGCTGGCACTCGAGTCGGACAATGGGGAGGCTGGAGAAGATGTGGTGCCAGAGACGGAGATTCAGCCAGGGCCTTCAGAACCTCCAGAAGCTTCCATGGGTGAAGAAGAGGAGGAGCCTCTTCTTGATGCATGGGTGCGCAGAGCTGCCAAAAGGCAGGAGTGGCTCCTCAGGAGGAGGTCTCCTCGAGAGTAAGGCTTGGAGCTAATTGGCCACTCCCTTAGCCTACTGAAGGACAACGTCTGAGGCAATTTGCAGGGAACAACTTAGTTCACTCTCCTTCACGTCTGGATCTTAATTCTTTTATCAGTGTCCTGCAAATTGCTTCTGGACTTTCTGCCAATCCTAGTAAGATTACGATTATTTATTCTTTGGATTCTTGTAGGCTGTTAAGAAAGTTAATTAACAGCCTTTGTTTGAAAAAGACTGATTTAATTTAGTAAACTATGGTTTGTACAGACTTTGTGCGTGCTGCATTCTTTGGGGTCCGTAGCTGGGGCACAACACCACCAGGATGTTCATCAGTCACAGAACGTTACGATTACGTCTGAATCATCTTCAGATATTTACGATTAAACCAATTCAGACTGTCACAAACTCAGAGGACAACATTTAAAATCCAACAGCAAATTAAGATAACCGAGAAAGAAAACAGGGGGGATACTTTCAGTGGTGGGCTGCAACCAGTTTAACAGCTGGTTCGGTGAGTGTGCGCTTTGCGTGCACACGTGCCTAACACACTTGCGTGCAGCGTTCAAAATACAGCAATTTGAAGCTCATCTGCTTACCTTCTAAGGCAGCCCTGGTAAGTAGAACAGCGGAAGTGTGGAAATCAGCTGAGCCAGAAAGAAGGAAATATAGGACAGGATAGGGCGTGGGCTGATGGATGGGGCCAACCAAAACACATGTTTCACCTGCGAGCTAGGATGATGCATTCCTCCAACTAGTTTTCAGGTTCTTTAAATCTCCATCAGGGAGGTCTCCTCCCGAGCTCAACCGTTGTCCCTTTTGGAGGGTAGGAAAAGAGCAACGAGCTGGCATCTTCCAAAAATTTCATTGCAAGACTTGGTGGGAGCCAAGGCCTCCTGCCAGGGTGCTGTCTTTTAATAGGGCTATTATACATTACGCCTTTCATCGCTGGGCTACCCTATGAAAGAGGTGGAAGGGGGTGGGAGGGTTACACAATTTTTGTGCAGCTTGTACACAGGCTAAATTCGTGCAGATTCTTAAACTGGTTGGTGATGTTTTTTTTCCCCTTCCCAAGTTCTAATGAGACCGTTATTGTTCTGCTGGCAAGAAGGAAAGAGAGTAAGAATGAAATGGCAGGGAACAGGAGGGGGTACATGGAAACAGGGAAGAGAATGTACCATTAATTTAGGTTAAATGAAGGAGGGAGAAGTAGCGGAAGGGAGAAACTCAACGAGGAAGCAACTGTGATTGGGTTCACACACCACTACCCCATAATACGGCATGGCTTGGGCTTTAAATGCCAGGGAAATTCAGCCACTGTGCTCTAGAAAACAGGCTTTGTGATTTCGAATAAGGTGAAACCAATCACTGTAGTGGTTCCAAGAAGCAATTTCTTGGACCAGGCTAGAAACTGGGAGAATGGGAATTGTAGTCCTGCCTTAGGCATAAAAGCCGGCTGGGTGACTTTTGGGCCAATCACCAGGAGACAATGAGTTCTAGTCCCGCCTTAGTCATGAAAGCCAGCTGGATGACATTGGGCCAATCACCAGGAGACAATGAGATCTAGTCCCGCCTTAGTCATGAAAGCCAGCTGGGTGACTTTGGGCCAATCACCAGGAGATGGTAAGTTCTAGTCCCGCCTTACTCATGAAAGCTAGCTGGGTGACATTGGGCCAATCACCAGGAGACAATGAGATCTAGTCCCGCCTTAGTCATGAAAGCCAGCTGGGTGACTTTGGGCCAATCACCAGGAGACAGTGAATTCTAGTACTGCCTTAGCCATGAAATCCAGCTCGGTGTTTTAGGGCCAGTCACTCTCCCTCACTTCACAGAGTTGTTATTGTTGGGAAAATAGAAGAAAGGATGAGCATTAGATGTGTTCGCTGCCTTGAATTGTTTATCATAAAATAATAAAGGTGGAATGTAAATAAGGAACAAATATCCAGCTTAGCATATGGCAATGTATTCAACAAGTACAGTTTAGCATTTTGAAAGTCAGCTAAAGTTCCTTTACCGGTGAGATGGACGGCATATAAATTTAATAAATAAATCAATAAACAAGTCTTAATACAATGTGTAAACCAAGTTATGCCTAAATCAAGTCGACTCCACTGGCCTATAATTAACCAGTGCTAGGAATCTAAACTCTACCGTATTTCTCCGAAAATAAGACCTCCCTGGATAATAAGGTGAAACCAATCATTGTGATGGTTCCAAGAAGTAATTTCTTGGACCAGGCTAGAAACTGAGAGACTGGGAGTTCTAGTCCTGCCTTAGGCATAAAAGCCTCCCCTGAAAATAAGTCCTCCCCCCCCCAAAAAAAATAAACCCTCCCTGAAAATATTTAAATACATGTGCAGCCGGTCCCCGCCATTTCCTCTGGTTAGGGTTAGGGAGACAGAGCTGGAAATCAGGTAAGATGGCAAGAGGAGTCCCGTCTTGCTCCACGCGCCCCAAAATAATAAGACCTCCCCGAAAATAAGGCCAAGCGCTTATTTCAGGGTTCAAAAAAATATAAAACAGGGTCTTATTTTTGGGGAAACACAGTAATCTCATCTAAGTACTATCAACCTGAAGTATACATTAAGAGAATAACAGAATAATAGAGTTGGAAGGGACTCTATTCTATTTCAGACAAATGGTTGTCCAATCTCTTCTTGAAAACCTCCAGGGTTGAAGAATCCACAACTTCTGGCGGCAAGCCATTCCACTGATTAATTGTTCCATCCGTCAGGAAATTTCTCTTTTAGTTCTAGGTTGCTTCTCTCCTTGATTAGTTTCCATCCATTATTTCTTGTCCTGCCTTCAGGAGCTTTGGAAAATAAGTTGACCCGCTCCTCTTCTTTGTGGCAGCCCCTTAGAATGAGGTCACACATCTCAACAGATGTAGACAAACTCATCTTAGATGTGGTCCTGCAATGATCTTCACAAGGCATCTGGATCAGGGGTGGTTCTAAAAATTTTTACTACCGGTTCTGTGGGTGTGGCTTATTTTGTGGGTGTGGTTTGATGGTCATGTGACAATTCTTTAGGATTTAGCAGAGGTACTGGTCTACCAGGCTTTTAACTGCTTGCAGAGCTGTACTGGTCTACCCATTTGTTCTTGGAGCATTCCGGTCTACCCATTTGTTTTTCGAGCGCACTGGTCTACCACCACACTGCCTTTTAACACTGATCAGCTGTAGGGCGGCCCTTTGAAGCCCCGCGGCAAGAGTTTAAACAGTTTTTTTTCCTTCTAGCCGATCAGCCGGGACTCGGAAGGCAGCGAATAGATTGAGGGTGGGGCCAAATAAAAGGTAAGAATAACACAAGGGAGGTGGGGGGGCCCAGCTTCCGAACAAAGAGAACCTGTTCGGTGACATCATATCGTCACCGCTACCGGCTTGGCCGAACCGGGCCGAACCGGGAGGAACCCACCACCGATCTGGATACAAAATCGTCCCTTTTTGACAAAAGACTATATGCATAATGTGTAGGCGTTTCTTTATTTGTACTGTAGTATGTCAGTTCATTAATTATTACTTTCCCAGAATAAAATTTCCTTCAATTTTCCAAGCCAGTTCCTTTCAATTGAACATCTCTATTGGTGCTAAGAGTAGAGTTTGCGCTGACAAAGAGCATAGCAGGCTTATGCAGACAGACTCATACACAAGCCACAGTGCTGATATTCCCTCTGCTATCCTAATTTTATGCTACTATCTCCCAAGATAAAAATATACATATTCTTGTTAAAGAGTGTGGGGGGGGGGTGGAAACATCGCATAGTATACATTTGCATTGATGATGTCTTCTGCTTCTTGAGTCTCATTTTTAAATAAGAACAACAGCCGCCAAAAAAATAAATTAAAAACAAACAAACAAACAAACTTAGCATTTAATACAGGCTTTTAAGCAATAGGAAAGGAAGAGAAAAGAGGCGTGGTTGCAGCTTATATAAATACCAATATAGTCTTACGGCTCCTGAGCCATACAGTTAAAAAGCACAAAAACGTATCTATCTAATGGGAGAGTTGACCACAGCAATGAGGGAATAAAAAAGAAAAGGAGGGATGAATTAAAAGCGAAAGTGGTTTCTGGAAAGCAGCCTATTTCGGGAGAACGTCTATGAGGTCTTCTGGACCGTTCATGGTGGGTCAGCTGGGGAATTGTGGTCTAAGCCCAGATTGCAGTTTTGAGACTCAAGAGTTTGCCAACGGATCACGCCCATGTCTTAAAATGGCACACAGGAACTGTTAACATAGCCTGCGAGCTACATCAGGAATGTGCGGGTCGCACCTGGGGTTATACAGGAGGTTGAGACGGTGAAATCCAAATGTTTTTACTCCCGGTTCTGTGGGCGTGGCTTGATGGGTGTGGTGTGGCAGGGGAAGGATACTGCAAAATCTCCATTCCCACCCCACTCCAGGGGAAGGATACTGCAAAATCCCCATTCCCACCCCACTCCTGGGGGAAGGATACTGCAAAATCTCCATTCCCACCCCACTCTAGGGCCAGTTCTCCGAACTACTTAAAATTTCTGCTACTGGTTCTCCAGAACTTGTCAGAGTCTGCTGAAACCCACCTCTGTACCCCACCCAGCTGTTTTCTCCATATGGTGCAGCGGGGATGTTATTCTGGATTTGTTTTTCATCTGCAGGTGCTGGCATGATCCCCGATCAAACTAAATCTTTCTTCAGCCACCTTCTCCTTCACCCATCTAATTCGGTTCCATCCAGCCCAGAATTTGGGCAGCTCTGAATGCTGGAGGGACGGATGGAGGGACGGAGAGCCTGACAGTTTCTCGCGCCTCCGTCGACAATTCCTTTCCTACGTTCCTTGGGGTTCGAAAGAAAGAAAAAAAGAGTCCCCAATGTTTTATCATTCTAAACGGATTTCCCCAGCGTCACAGTCATAATATTTTTACAGTTAAAAGATCGACTGCCTTAATAAAGTGCGATTTGTGTGTTTAGAAAAATTCATTAGAGCAGACATTATGAATTTGTTTTATTTATTTATTTTGCGAGCTAATTTGGGTACACTACTTCAAAAGAACCCTTCCCGGCTCCTTAGTCATGCACTAATAACATCTAATAATTAATAAAGACATGTAAATTCTTAACTCCCAGAACTGTTTCAAACTTACAGGCTTTATGCTTTGCCTCTTGTGTCTGATATCTGCATTGCTTTCTTTTGCAAAATGCTAGAGAGACCCATCCTTATTGGGTTGGTGAATATTCAGACTGCTATTAGGTGGCCTCTCACCACTAACTAGTCAAGGTCTTAGTCAAATAAAATCTGGCTTTAAACTCGAGACTATTGAAAGAATTTTATTTTAAATGCCTGCAGGGGTGAAATCTATCAGGTTCTGACAGGTTCTGGAGAACCGGTAGCAGAAATTTTGAGCAGTTCAGAGAACCAGTAGTGGAAATTTTTTCTACAAATGCTTTTAAAAGTAAAAAAAAAAAAAAGCCTCTGATGATCCCGTGGCTCAGCTGGGATCGTCAGAGCCTTTTAAAAGCATTTTTTCTACAACGTCTTCGGCTTTTTTTTTTTCTTTTAAAAGCAAAAAAAAAATGCTTTTAAAAGAAAAAAAAAGCCTCTGACGATCAGGCAACTCAGCTGGGATCGTCAGAGCCATTTAAAAGCATTTTTTTTACAACCTCTTCGGCTTAGAGGTTTTTCTACAATTAGAGATTGTAGAAAAAATGCTTTTAAAAGTTTTTTTTAAAAAGTTGGCCACGCCCACCCAGTCACATTTCCCCCCACCAAGCCATGCTCACAGAACCGGTAGTAACAAATTTTACATTTCACCACTGACCCAAGGTTTGTATTTAAATATCAGATATTATCAGGAAACCCCAGAACTTGGAAGAAGAGAGAAAGCCAGATCTAGCCATTTCCAGACTTCTGCCAAACGAAAGCAAGACAGGTATGGCCATGACACCACAAAAAAAATATACTTTTAAGCATTCACTTTCATTTTAGCATTCAATTTAGTCTTCGCCACCTCGGGGGTTTGAAGTGAGCAGTAAGGTGGGCTATAAATCAAATCAATAAACAAAGTGCCACCATTGGAAATCCTAAAAACCATACATTAGATGGCCATCGGGTGCCTAGAAGTTAAACCATCTCTAAAACAAGGATGTTGTGAAACTTGCAGTGTTCTCCCTTGAGAGCTCGAGATTTCCAGTGAGATCCCTGAATCCTTGGGCAGGTTTTGGGCAGGGTGGTACACAATTTGTCAGTGTGTCCATGTCTCTGGCATTGCACAGGGATACACAACGATGCCCAGTGCTGAAACATCTCCAAATCCTAGACTGTTTACCGCAGTATCCTTCTTAAAATAGCGAGCCAGCTACACCGGAAGTCTCCAGAGACCCTAAATGATGCTACAGGTTGCTCATATGAATTCCAGGTCCCTTCCTAACTCCTTAGAGAATTCAACTTACTTTCTAAAAGAAAAAAAAAAGAGATAGATGAAGACACAATTCGATATGTGATGCAGGAAAAGAACAGCGGAGCTGTCAAAGAGGGAGGGGGAAAAAAAATCCGAACAACATTTCCCATACATCTTATTTAATACCTTCAGTTTGAAAAGCTGGCAAATTAACTCAGTAGAGAAGCCAAGCCCTCTTATCCATCTTCATTAAGTATGACTAGAAAATAATAAGAGACAGGCGTAAATCACCCCCCGCTGTTATGGGCAAGGTTAAATTAATTTCACATAATTCTTTTTCGTTTATTAGGAAAGACGGATTCGGGAGTGCAGTTCAGGTAGGATGAAATGGTAGGCGGACTTCCCGAGCTCATACATAAATATGACAAAAGAAAGCAGGTGAGAAGAATTTAATGTCTTTATGTAAAGCGAGGGAGCATTTCTATTTCTTACTTTCCATTTGTTCCTGCACATCCAGAAGCTGCAGGTGCCATGGAGTTATCGACAAATGCTAAGAGATTGTGCATCACAACCAACAACCCCAGAGGAGCTTTGGTTTCTGCCATCAACCCTGCTGGACCTCCATTTTCCCTGTGCCCACAAAGTAATAACAGAATAATAGAAGTTGGAAGGGACCCTGGAGGTCTTCTTGTCCAACCCCTTGCTCAGGCAGGAAACCCTATACTCGTGCACGCGAGCTTAGCTCCGGCGTGCATATGCAGGCCAGCCAACTGATTTTCGGGCCTTCTGGGCCCACTGGAAGTCAGGAAACAGGTTGTTTCTGGAGGGCCTCCGGGGGGTGGGGAAGGCACGTTTTTCGCTCCCCCCAGGCTCCAGAGCCTTTCTAGGAGCCTGGGGAGGGAGAAAACAACCTTCCCCAACCCCCTGGAGGCCCTCCGGAGGCCGGAAATGGCCCATTGCTGACATCCAGTGGGATCAGGGGGGGAGGCCATTTTTGCCCTCCCCAGGCTCCTTGAAAGGCTCTGGAGCCTGGGGAGAGTGAAAAACGGGCCTACCAGGTCCGTGCCATTGCGTCCCAAAAGCGGGGGGAGTGCGGGGCGTCGCATGCATGGGTGGGTGGGGTGCATAGAGTTATGGGTGTCAGCACATGCACGCACGACCCCCCCTATTCCCCCCACTTTTGGCACACGATGGCAAAAAGGTTAGTCATCACTACCCTATACCATTCCAGACAAGTAGCTATCCAATCTCTTCTTAAAAGCCTCCAGTGATGGAGTACCCACAACTTCACCCACAAGCCATTCCAATGATTAGTTTTCTGCATTCAGTTTTGGTCGCCACAATGTAAAAAAGATGTGGAGACTCTAGAGAGAGTGCAGAGAAGAGCAACAAAGGTGATTAGGGGACTGGAGGCTAAAACATATGAAGAACGGTTGCAGGAACTGGGTATGTCTAGTTTAATGAAAAGAAGGACTAGGGGAGACATGATAGCCGTGTTCCAATATCTCAGGGGCTGCCACAAAGAAGAGGGAGTCATGCTATTCTCCAAAGCACCTGAAGGTAGGACAAGAAGCAACGGGTGGAAACTAAGCAAGGAGAGAAGCAACTTAGAACTAAGGAGAAATTTCCTGACAGTGAGAACAATTAATCAGTGGAACAACTTGCCTCCAGAAGTTGTAAATGCTCCAACACTGGAAGTTTTTAAGAAGATATTGGATAACCATTTGTCTGAAGCGGTCACCCAGATGGCTTTCATGCTTAAAGTGGGACTAGAATTCACCATCCCCTGGTGATTGGCCCAAAGTCATCCATCTGACTTTCATGCCCAAGGCAGAACTAGAACTCCCAGTCTCCTGGTGATTGGCCCAAAGTCATACAGACAGCTTTTATTCCCAAGATGGACTAGAATTCACCATCCCCTGGTGATTGGCCCAAAGTCATACAGACAGCTTTCGTTCCGAAGGCGGGACTAGAACTCACGCTCTACTGGTGATTGGCCCACAGTCACCCAGCCAGCTTTCATGCCCAAGGTGAGACCAGAACTCCCAGTCTCCCGGTGATTGGTGTAAAGTCACCCAGCCGGTTTTCATGCTTAAGGTGGGACTAGAACTCCCCATCTCCTGGTGATTGGCCCAAAGTCACCCATCTGGCTTTCCCATCTAAGGTGGAACTATAACTCACCACCTTCCAGCCCGGTGCCTTAACCACTAGACCAATCTGTCTCTCCTTTTGTTATATCCTTTTGTGACTAGCTTTGCTCTTCAGGCAACAGCGGCAGTGTGACTCAGTTCATATTAGTAGCTGCTTCCATCCCATCTGCGGTAAGAGGAAAGTTGGAACACAAAATTGTTCTAACCAAAATAAATATACCCACTGCACAGGAAAAACCGAGCACCGAGGCCAAGAAATACTGTGTTTTGCCCACGGCTCCCCGCTTCCGACGATGGAAGGAGTTGGCCTCCGAGTAGAAAACTTCGAGATTCATTATTACACCTCATGCAAAGCTCATTGCTGAAAAGAAAAGAGACCGTTACGCATTCTTGTTGCTCTACCAAACAAACAACAAAAAAATAAAATAGAAATGAAAGTCTTTGGTTAATAAAAGATGCCAGTCTGTTCGCTTGACGTGAACCAAAATGACAGCTATTAGCCCTTCTATAGAATTCAAACTCGGCTAAGCAGACTGCTCACTTTTGATCAGAGCTCCTAGGTTGACTAAATTCACCGTTTTCACTGGGCAAAGCACATTTTTTTTCCCCTTTTTTTTAATTAACAAGTATGGGATTCCATTCTCTCGGCTGGGAATCTGAAACGAAACAAGGTTGCCATGGTATTCAGGATACGGGCCGTTTCCTTTGGTCTTGGAGTGACTATTTATTTTCCTGGCAAAATATACCCAAGTGGGGGAAGGGGACCAGGAGCCTGGGGGAGGGGAACGGGGGGGGGGACTCACGTTATAGAGTTTTGTCAGCATCCTTCCTGTCCAACGTGGACAACAGAGCATCTGCAGAAGGAAATGTCCTCTGAAGGACATTTCTGCAAAAGATAGACTCATAGAATCAAGGGCTGGAAGGGACCTTGGAGGTCTTCTAGTCCAACCCCCACTCAAGGCAGGAGCCTTATACCATCCCGTTCAAAGAGTTGTCCAGCTTCGTCTTAAAAGCCTTCAGCGATGAAGCACCCACAACTTCTGGTGGCAAGTTGTTCCACTGATTAATGGTTCCCTATGACTATCATTAAGTGTTGTACCTTATGATTCTTGACGAATGTATCTTTTCTTTTATGTACTCCGAGAACGGATGCACCAAGACAAATTCCTTGTGTGTCCAATCACACTTGGCCAATAAAGACTTCTATTCTATTCTATTCTATTCTATTCTATTCTATTCTATTCTATTCTATTCTATTCTATTCTATTGTCAGAAAATTTCTCCTTACTTATAGGTTGCTCCTTACTTTAACAAGCTTGCATCTACCACCGGTGTGGCTGGGCAAAATGTTTAAAAATATGTCTACCAATATGTTGGAAATGTAATCAAAAACCAGGCACATATTAACACCTGTGGTGGATGTGCCCAAAAGCAAAAAAAATTTGGATGAAAGCGCACACTTGGTTAGAAAAAAAAAATTGTTAAGGCAGCATATAGAACTATTTTTGTTAGGCATAATACCATGTATATTTGATATTGCACATTTTAACAGCAGCAAAAATTGTATTTGCACAACATTGGAAAAGCGAGGAAACACCTATAGAAGAAGATATAATTTTTTAAAAATTGGACTGTGCAGAAATGGACAGATTAACACTGAAGATAAAAGAAAAAGAAGACACAGAATATTTTCGAACTTCGGACTTGTTTTATCAACAACTGGATGAAAGAGGTAGAAAAGAGGTAGAAATTAGGAACTTAATAAATATTACTATGTAAACAAATTGATGTATGTAAAAAAAATTTTCAGTAACCCAAATCCCACCAACTGCTGAAGACACCTTACCACCATTGTACCCTTAACTCCTGGGAAAACAATAGAAGAAAAAAATTGAATTGAGGTGCAATCTCCCCAAATTTATCTATCTGGGTCAAACACCAACAGCGGGGGATGGTAGATCTGTAAACAATGCAACTGTGGAAGCCCAAGAGATGCTTCCGATGGCGCATAGCACATGTGCTTCAGCTGTGTAAATCAGATGCACTTTTTCCTTTGATTGGGCTGCAGCTTCAAAGGAGTGCATTATATGGGGAAAAGCCGCAACTATTTCGAAAAATTGTAGACTAATGCTGTACCGAACCTGCTTCAAGTCTCAACGCATATTTTAAATTTATTTTGCCTTGCAATCAGAAACACCAAAAAGCCCTAATACAGAATGTGCAAATCTTCCACCACCCCAAAACCAGAAAAACTTAAAGATCTGGGTGTCCAACCTTGGCAATTTGAAGACCTGTGGACTTCAACTCCCAGAACTCTAGAGCCGGCCATGCTGGATGGGGAATTCTGGGAATTGAAGTCCGCAAGTCTTCAAGTTGCTAAGGTTAGAACCCCTCCCCCCCCAACCTAGATCTATCTAAAAGGGGAACAAATAACTCGTACCCACTTGAGCATATGGCAATGGGCTTTTGAAGCTCCCAATACAGATTGGAAGCTGCTGGTCATGGAAATACATCAGAGATTCAGATGGGATGCGTAACTCGTCACCAGATTCTTTGGCCTGTCGCCAAGTATTTAATGATGCTTAAGAAGGTAAACAAATCTCTCAGCCTCTGATATTCTAACAATACCACACAACAGGATAATAAAAAAGAAGAAAAAATCAAAGAGATTTAGAGATAAACCAACTTTCTCCAACCTCATTAGATTCAGGCCTCACGCCGAGTCACAATAAAGAGAATTTTACAGGTAGACCTTGACTTATGATCGTTTGTTTAGTGACAGTTTGAAGTTACAACAACACTGAAAAAAGTGACAGTTTTTCACACTTACGACCGTTGAAGCTTCCCTGTGGTCATGTGATCAAAATTTGGATGCTTGGCAACTTGTTCATATTTATGACGGATGCCAGCACACAGTGCTCAAGCAGGAGAGCCTATACTGTTTCAGACAAGTGGCTGTCTCGTCTCATCTTAAAAATCTCCAATGATGAAGCACCCACAACTTCTGGTGGCAAGCTGTTCCACTGGTTAATTGTCCTCACTGCTAGGAAGTTTCTCCTTAATTCCAGGTTGCGTCTCTCCTTGATGAGTTTCTATCTGTTGCTTCTCGTCCTGCCTTCTGGTGCTTTGGAAAATAAGTTGACCCAGTGGTGAAATGTAAAATTCGTTACTACCAGTTCTGTGGGCGTGGCTTGGTGATGGTGGGGGTAATGTGACTGTGTGGGCGTGGCCAACCTTTTTTTTTTTTTTTACTTTTAAAACCATTTTTTTCTACAACCTCTTCGGCCGAAGAGGTTGTCAAAAAATTGCTTTTAAAAGCCTCCGACCATCCCAGCTGAGTTGCCTGATCGTCAGAGGCTTTTTTTTTCTTTTAAAAACATTTTTTCTAAAACCTCTTAGGCTGAAGAGGTTGTAGAAAAAAATGCTTTTAAAAGTTAAAAAAAAAGCCTCTGATGATCGTGCGGCTCAGCTGGGCATGGGGGGGGGCAGGGATTTTTGCTACCGGTTCTCCGAACCACCCGCCGCCATCGCTACCGGATCGGGCGATCCAGTCCGAACCGGGAGCATTTCACTCCGAGTTGACCTCTTCCTCTTTTTTTCTCTTCAAACTAATTTTTTTAAAAGTTACAAAAACCCCAAAAGACAAGGTTTGCCTCATATCGGTTAAACGTTTACTGTCGGGATCAGGTTGGTGACATAATCGCAAATTTACATTCCTGGGAACTGAAGGGAAATGTGATCCTCAGCAGGGGAAAAAAAAAAAAAAAAACCAGAAGCAGGACATAGCTGGGGAAACGAGATTCCTCCGAAGGAAAGCAAATCGAGACATCCCTGGAAGCAAGTTTGATTTAGAACAAAAACTATGTAAACTAAGTTACCGCTGTTTAATTGAAGCAGCGGTTTGTAAAGAAAAACGAGGAAATGTGGCATTTCTGCCACTGATTTGATGCACAGAATTCTGCTTTTTTTTTTTCTAGAACGACATTGCTTTTTTATTTTATTTTTTTTAAAAAAAGAGGAGGTTTTGTTAAAACACACCGGCCCCATTTCCTTCCTGGTTTCCTGTAGGCTTCTGTGGACGTTTTTCTTTCATGCTGGACTGGAACCGAAAACATCACCAGCCAATAGAGGCATCGGAGCTACACAATTTTGGTCACAATCAAAATATAAAGAAGTGATTGATTTCCTCTTGGGTTGAGATGCCAGAAAATGTTGCCCTGAATGTTTCTAACACAAATCACCCCTGTCGCCAATACCAATCCATGTCCGAAAACAGATGCTGGTTTTCAAGCCTGAACAAGCTCAACAATAGACTTTGGCTCTTGAAAAAAAACAACAACATATTTTTCCACAGAAAGCCTCAATTCCAAGGAAACTCCCGTCCTCAAATTCTACACACACACACACAAATTCCAGAAAGGCCCGATTTGGTAGGCCTCACCTATTTATCCCAATGGTTGACTTTCTACCTCACGCTTCAAATGTGGCTTGTTTAATTTTGGTAGTACGTTGAGACCACCTAGCCATTATGGTTATAAAGCAGGTTTAGGGTTTAGTGTGTCATGCAAGTTATAGTTTAGAAACCACGAATCCTGACCTAGAATGTCTTGTGAACCCTAACCCTAACCCTAATCAACCCTTAACTAAGGTATTTACATGAACTCAGGCCACTGTTTATGTGTTGAGGGAAAATCTTAAATTAATTTCCATTTCATTATTTACTTCATACTTTATTTATTCAGTCAGTCAGTCAGTCAGTCGGTCGGTCAGTTGGTTGGTTGGTTTATCCCTCCAACTAGTGAGAAAGGCCCATTTTTCATTCTCCCCAGGCTCCAGAGGCTTTTTAGGAGCCTGGGGAGGGCAAAAACAGCCTTCCCCACCCCCACCGAGGCCCTCTGGAAGCTGGAAACGGCCCATTTGCCGACTTTCAGTCCGGGCCCACCATACCATCACATGCCAAAAGGCAGGGGAGGTGGGGTTGCGTGCACATGCACCAGGGGTCAGGACACATAGAATTATGGGTGTGGGCATGTGTGTGCAAGAACACCCCCCCCCACGCTTTTGGCACGCAATGGCAAAAAGGTTAGCCATCACTGCACTAGACATTACCCAAGGCTGGAGAACTTTATAACAAGCTTATTATTTATATGTTTGTAAAATGTATTAGCTGCTCATCTTACCACACGGCAACTCTGGGCTTAAGAGGCTCATATCTCTTACAACCCCAAAACTTACTTATCCTTGACTCTCTTCTGTTTGTCTTGGTAGAACTCTGCTTGAATAACCTACTTGTTGGGCCAACATAATATTTTTCTTGGCCTGCCAAGAAGTAACTTAGTAGACTTGTGTTTCCTGGTTCACTTTTGCCTTTGTGGACTTTCAGAGGCACATAAGTACCCTCCTCAACAGCAGAGGGCTCTTCTTTAAGTTTAAACTCCGGAGGAAAACACACCGCTCTATTTTATTGTATTCAAACATCTAAGTCTGCCTAAAAATGCTTAAATGCTGAGTAGGAAAAGACCAGATGCAAGGAATTGTTAGTTTTGGTAGAAAAGAATATTTGTAGCTCAGAGTTGAATTGTGGGGACCCCACAGATCTCCTCTCTTCCTTTCCCCTTCTTCTTCTTCTCCACTCCACAAACCCCACTCCCTTGTAGCATTGATGATGTTACCCAGTTGGGTAATGAAACGTCTGCAAGAAAATAACCAAGCTCAAAGAGCACCAAGGACTCCAGAAGTCCTCCTCTTCGTCCTCCTTCTCATCCTCCTCAACTCTACAAACCCCACTCCCTTTTAGCACTGATGATGTTGCCTAGTTGGGTAACGAAACATCTGCAAGGAAACAACCAAGTTCAGAGACCACCAAGGACCCCTCAATGTTTGAAGCTTCTCCTGCAGGCCACCATAACAACAAAGGAAAGGAGAGAAGCTCAATTCAGTGACTGATGAGAAAAAGACACAGGACAAATGCACCAAGCCACAATTTTATTTTTTCGTTATTTATTGGACAAACTGGAATTCATTGGGTTGGGTGACTTTTAGCTAATCATTTCCTCATAATCCAGCCAACCTCACGGGAATGTTGAGGGAAGGTGGAGGTATTAGGTATGTATGTATGCTGCCTTAAGATGCTCAAAAATAAAGGTGGGACAAAAAGTAATAAACAAAGGATGTCCAAACACAATGGATGGGTTCATACCACCCTCTCAGCCCGAACCAAACAAACCAGATTATGGTTTTGAGCGATGTGGGAACCACAGTTCTCTTAAGGGGAAGAAGCAGAGAAATTCATATTTCTGTAGACAACCATTTAAGTTCCTCTACAGGGACCTGCCTCATCTCTTCAATGCGGGAGGCTAACAGAAAACGCCATTTTTCAATTTTTCTTTTTTATTAGAAATGCGATGTCCCACTTCTGATATAATGCTATAACACCGTCTGAGGGAAATTCATCATCCTTTAAGTCAAGCTTCAAGTTGTCCTCTTGGAAATCTTGACCACATTGTAGAAAAATGCCTCTTCCCTCTCAGGCCACGGAAAAGGACACAACACAATCAGCGAAACCCCCTTGTGTGAATCTGGTTACGTCAAGTAGAGAACTCTCAGAAGAGTTAGCGTCCAAGGGGAAAACCCACAAATAGACACAGAGTGCGCCCTCAGTGCTAAGAATTCAGTTACACGCTCACATACTCCATCGTGAAGCAATATTACCAGGCTACTCGTCCTAGCTTCTGATTTCCTCCCTTTGCAAGGAATAATTCAGGTGCATGTTTTTGTTCCCTGTGATGCCCTTTTATGAGAGAGAGAGGGAGGGGGGGAAGGAGGGAGGGAGAGGAGGGAGGGAGGGAGGAAGAGAGAGAGGGAGGGAGAGGGAGAGAGGGAGAGAGAGGGAGAGAGAGGGGGAAGGAGAGAGAGAGAGAGGGAGAGAGGGAGGGAGGGAGAGAGAGAGGGATAGAAAGAGAGAGAGATGCAGGCTTCAGGATGCTTGACATCTGAACAGGAGCAAAATGCTGGGATTTTGTTGTATGATACCGCTAGTCCTCACGCTAGTTTAGCAATCCCTTGAAGTTACAATGCCACTGAAAAAAAGTGACTGACAACCAGTCTTTATACTTATGACTGTTGAAAAAGTTAAACTTTCCTAAAAGCAAGAATGGAATGGCTACTTTTAAAGCAAATCAGAAAAGAAAGAAAGAAAAGCTTTAGGAAATAGGAAAATAAATAAATAAATGTTATGTGTGAAAAGACAGCAATTATATTCCTAGTGTGACAGATATCACGATCTGTTTCCCGGTTTGTAGTTCCAGCCTGTATCATTTCCGAGCACCCTCACTCATTCACTCACCCAGCGTGCAAATTCTACAGCCCCTACCCACTCCTCAAAAAAAACCCAATCATCCTCAAGCAGTTAATCCAGTGCGGCTCTTAAATTCAGGCTGTATATTCCGGTTGCAGCTCTTCACTCCACCTACCCATCCATCCATCCATCCATCTACCCACCCTCAGCCACAAATTGCAAAACTGTTGCTTGGGGTACCCTGAAATTTTCAGCCACTTGTTTAAACGAACGGGGGGGGGCGGGAGGAAGAGGTGGAAGAAGAAGAAGAAGAAAGAAAGAAAGAAAGGGAGGAAGAGAGGGGGTTAGAGAAGAAATCAATCCAGCAAATTCCTTTCTCCCACCAGGAGAGAAAAGCTTTCTTGAAAACTAGAGGAGCCAATCACGCAGGCAGGCAGGGGGGCAGGCTGAATGTCAGCTGGGGCACAAAATAGAGCCGAAGGAGCAAATGCGGCACGCAGTTGGGGAGAATCTAATCCTCCAGCTCAAGATTAAAGGAGCCCAATGGTCAGACGGGACACAAGCGCCAGAGAAACGTGAGAAACAACACCCATGAAGAACAAAAGCAGAGCGGAGTCCGTGGGTCCCACAGCATGGTGTCCCTGACTCTCCAGCTGGGCCCGGAAGACAGATGCTGAGAGGACCAAAATGCTCATCGGGGACAGGAAGGGAAGGGAAGGAAAGGAAGCCGGGGCCTTGGGAGTTGGGAGGGAAGGAGAAGACCTTTGGCTGAGTGCCAGTGGTCTCCTCTAACCCATGGAGAAGAGACCTCCCGGCCCCTACTGTAAGTGGAGAAAAATAAGAGATTTTCTTTTTCAGGATCTTGATAAAGGTCTTGATCTTTGATGAAATACCTCCCAAAAAGTGCAGGACTGTGAGAGGTAGGCTTATTGATAATTAAATCAGAGGCAGAAAGAAAGCCAAATGCTATTCCTTGGTTAAGAAGCTCAGCTAGGCCAGGAGCCCGCTTCCTGCAGAGATCAGAATCTTCTCAGAAGACTAGTGGAGGACAGCTTGACCATCGCAAGCTTCTTCCACCGATAGCCTCCCACTGACCAGTTCGCTCCCACAGAGAGGGACTCCTCAGAGTGCCGTCGGCCAAATTATGCCGGCTGGCGACACCCAGGGGGAGAGCCTTCTCTGTGGGAGCCCCTGCCCTTTGGAATGAACTGCCCCCGGACATACGCAAGATCTCTGACCTCCGAGTTTTCCGCTGTGCTCTTAAGACCCTGCTCTTCCGACAGGCAGGGCTAGCTTCATAATTGAGTTTTAAATTTGAAATTCTTAAATTTTTGGGTTTTTAGCTAATTGGCCTTAAATGTAATACTTTTAATAATTTTTAATTTAAATTGTGATATTTGTATTGTGTTTTAACCTGGCTGTACACCGCCCCGAGTCCTTCGGGAGAGGGGCGGTATAGAAATAAAATTACCCTATCCTATCCTATCCTATCCTGTGTTTTTTCCCCTTTGTTGTCTGGCATTGAGCAACCTCTCAACATAAAGGTTTGTCTGATGATGGTAGAAGCTTCATAATCTGGGTTGGGAGGGAGAGCAAAGGACAGACACAGTGGAAAGTAGCATCCAAGACATTTGGAAGTAGGAATGGCTTTCCACAAGTTGCTCAAGGAACATTCCCAACAATCCTAGGTACCACCATCAAAAAGGAGGAATGCTAGGAGACATAATTGAGGAACCTCTAGAGAACCATTCCTGCTGGAAAGGAAGGATGGAGATAGAGGCTTATTTGAGCCACAGGAATATAGCAGTTTACGAGTCTAATGGTCGGAATGATACGGGGTAAGGTCAAGGAGATCTTGAATGAAATTCCTACTCATCTGGAGTTCAAGCCACCTTACAAGTTGTTATGAAGCTAACCTGAAGAGTGAAATATGATATAAGTAACCTTGCCTGAAGTAAAGGCACGATTAACATTTGGTAAACCACAAATGTAAGGTGACTCTCTATGGCAGGGGTCTGCAACCTTAAGTACTCAAAGAGCCATTTGGACCCGTTTCCCACGTAAAAGAAAACACCGGGAGCCACAAAACCTGGGTGGGCATGGCCAACTCGATGTCACTCACTTCCACCAGTTACATGACTCTCCTAGCCACACCTACCCATCCGGTCATTAGGGCAGAGAACCAGTTGTTAAAAAACACCAGGAACCACAAAATCCTTTTGACATCTCTCTCTCTCCCCTCCCTCCCTCCCTCCCTATCTCTCTATGTCTCTCTCTCTCTCTGTCTCCCTCTCTCTCTGTATCTCTCTGTCTCTGCCCTGGCCACTTCTCCATTCCCCACCATCACCCTTACCTTCTCAGGCCAGGCGAGGAATGACTGGGAGGGCAAGGGGAGGGGCCAGCCAGTGGTGGGATCACCTGACAGGGAGCCACAGCAGAGGGCCAAAGAGCCACATGCAGCTCCGGAGCCACAGGTTGCTGACCCCTGCTCTATGGAAAGGGGAGAGGCCCATATCATTCAATCAGAGTAGTTAAACTCTTTATGCAAAAGTCTTGATTATCATGGTTACAATTAGGCTACCACCTCACATCTTACCATCTTTTTTGGAATTAATCTCCCTTGATCGGGTTTGTACTCTTACGCGGCACATAAATCACAGTTAACAGATTGGGAATCCTTACCCCCATGTTGTGGTTGAATGAATCCAGCTATTTTTCCAGCTCTTTCCATTACCTTCATCTTTTAATCAGTTTGCAGTTGAGAAAGAGGCAGCCTATGGTTCTTTAAGAAACTTTCTCCCTGGAGTGAATTTTCCAGAGCTGAATGAATTCCCTGATGAGATGTTCCACAACTCCAGGAGGGTTTAAGACTGCAAAATAATGGCTCAGCTCCTAGATGCATAAACCCACATGCGGCTTGCTTTGTTGGGGCTCCAGGCACAGACAAACCTGGCCAGTGTGGCTTGTAAACCAGGGCTAGTATCTTCTATGGACCTTTCAAGAGACCACTGACAAGCAAATTGTGGTATATGAACAACCTTCTCCCTCAGAAGCAAAGTTTCTCAACCTTGGGCAGTTTTAAGATGGAGAACTTCAACTCCCAGGATTCCCCAGCCAGCATAGCTAACTGGCTGGGGAATTCTGGGAGTTGAAGTCCCTCATCTTAAAGGTGCCAAGGTTGAGAAACGTTGCTCCAGGGTTTTGGACTCGAGGTCTCCAAATTGTCCTGTCAATCTGGGAATCACAACCGACAGATCTGAAAGGGATTCAGAAAGGTGAATATCAGCTTACAGGTCCAATGTAAAGTAAAACATATGTGCTAGTCATTCCCAACTCTAGGGGGCGGTGCTCATCTCCATTTCAAAGCCAAAGAGCCAGCACTGTCCGAAGACATCTCCATGGTCATGTGGCCGGCATGACTAAATGCCAAAGGCGCACGGAACGCTGTTACCTTCCCACCAAAGGTGGTCCCTATTTTTCTACTTGCTTTTTTTACGCGCTTTTGAACTGCTAGGTTGGCAGAAGCTGGGACAAGTAACGGGAGCTCAACCCATTACACGGCACTAGGGATTCGAACTGCTGAACTGCTGACCTTTCGATCGACAAGCTCAGCGTCTTTAGCCACTGAGTCACTGCCTCCCTTTACAGGCCCAGAGACAATCACAAATGTCTTTAAAAAGGTTTGGCAACATGGACCGAACACTATAGTCAGGCTGATAAGGTGTCACCCAAGTAGAATTAAACCATTCTATTCTCAAGCAGCATTTGCCATCCATGGGCCTATTGTTCATCATCTGAAGAAGGAAAGTTATCAACCCTGCCTCCAACTTCGCCTCCTGCCTCACCTCCGTACCTCCATCCCTGCCAGCACCAGCCAGGGGGATAAATCACCCCGAAGAGAATTGGGTGACCCTCACCTTCTCAAACTGCCAGTCGGGTCCTCGGCATAATTTGGAAACTGGCACAAAGACACCCAGTGGGGTCAGCCATGGAAACCCTGCCAGTTCATTTTAAAACAGCGAGGGGAGTGTTGGCATCACAAGCCTGGCCCGCTAGGTGTTACCTAAGCAGATGGTAAGGCCTTTAAAAAACTAAAAATCAAAAGACTTGCGAGCAGCCGCGAGCAAGTTGGAAGTCGGAAACCAGGTCAGAGGGAAAAGACGAGTGCAACGGGGCAACCACAATGGAAGACGACGTTGCTAACTGGAGAAGGAGCCAGCCAGGACAATTGTCCTCAGCATAGCCAGATGACCATCTGCCCAATTTCCTGGGTCGTTGTTGTTGCCAGCTCAGTGGGGAATAAACCCAGAACAGACAAGACTTCGCTTTTGGAAGAAAGCCATCTGCCTGCCCCCTTCCCCAGGCTGTCTCTTCTGGCAGGCCTGGCAGGGGTGAATTCCTCCAGGACCAAGGAAGAAGGATTGATGAGATGGAAGTAGGGTGGGGACAAGGAAAGAGAACAGAAGGAAGGGAAGGGAAGAGAAGAGAAGAGAAGAGAAGAGAAGAGAAGAGAAGAGAAGAGAAGAGAAGAGAAGAGAAGAGAAGAGAAGAGGCAGAAGTTAGAGTAGAGTAGAGTAGAGTAGAGTAGAGTAGAGTAGAGTAGAGTAGAGAAGAGAAGAGGCAGAAGGAAGAGAAGAGAAGAGGCAGAAGGAAGAGAAGAGAAGAGGCAGAAGTTAGAGTAGAGTAGAGTAGAGTAGAGAAGAGGCAGAAGGAAGAGAAGAGAAGAGAAGAGAAGAGAAGAGAAGAGAAGAGAAGAGAAGAGAAGAGAAGAGAAGAGAAGAGGCAGAAGTTAGTGTAGAGTAGAGTAGAGTAGAGTAGAATAGAGTAGAGTAGAGTAGAGTAGAGTAGAGTAGAGAAGAGAAGCAAAAGGGATGGAGCTCAACTGGGAGAGGTGGTGGCTTTATCAGACTTTCATATTGGATTCCCAACTAACAGCTGAGTTGTTTGGACAGTGAGATGGGTAGCACATATATTTAATTAATAAATAAATATTAAGCTCTGCTTTAACCTTAGTTTATTGATTATCTGTGGAAATTCTCAGTCATCCAGGTAATGGTTGTCAAAACTGAAGAAGCTTCTTGGATGAAAAGTGAAATGTCTTCAAGGTAAAACAAAGTCCAGCACCTTTGGGACTTCAGTGCCATTATAATTTTGAACGGTTCTGTGGGTGTGGATTGGTGGGAATGGAATGGCTTGGTGGGTGTGGCCTGGTGGGCATGGCAGGGGAAGGATACTGCAAAATCTCCATTCCCACCCCACCCCAAGGGAAGGATACTGTAAAATCTCCATTCCCACCCCACTCCAGGGGAAGGTTACTGCGAAATCTCCATTTCCTCCCGATCATCTGGGACTTGGGAGGCAGAGAATAGAAGGGGCAGGGCCAGTCAGAATTTTTACTACCAGTTCTCCGAACTACTCAAAATTTCTGCTACCGGTCCTCCAGAACTGGTCAGAACCTGCTGAAACCCACCTCTGGTGGGAATGGAGATTTTGCAATATCCTTCCCCCAGGAGTGGGGTGGGATTGGGGATTTTGCAATATCCTTCCCGTGGAGTGGAGTGGGGTGGGAATGGAGATTTTGCAGTGTCCTTCCCCTGCCATGCCCACCAAGCCACACCACACCCACGAAGCCATGCCCACAGAACCGGTAGTAAAAAATTGTGGATTTCACCACTGCCACGCATGCATGAGAGACAGAGAAGAAAGTAGCAAACATGAGCATAATGCCTAAAATTAATTCAAACGAAATAAAAAAAAAATGAGATAATTGCAAATGGATGGTTGCAAATGGGAAAAACACATGTAAAAGAAGCAAACTTTTGCTGCCTTTTGGAACCGGAATAAAAAATGGAAATCATAGCCCTCCCCAGGGTGTTCTTTTCAGGGAAAGAACAACATAGCAATAATAAGCATTTATATATGCTTTACATTTTCAAAGCAAAGCAGAAACCGCTATTAATGGGAAAATGCAGGCATACATAATGCTAAAATTAATTCATACCCTGAATTGGACTCTCGGTTAGAAAGTCAGTTTTCAGAATTGGGTTCTGCCGTTGCACATAACAGATTCTAAGTGGGAAAATTAACACACGCACACAAAAACAACAATAATAACAACAACAACAATCATTTTGCATCCCGGAGCCAACTTAAAACACCACAACCCCACCCAACGTGAGCAATTTGATATAAATTCATAAAAAGCAAGCTCTTATTTAGTTCCTTTTTTTTTTTAAAGAAAAGATAATGCAGATTTCAACCCTCGAGAAATTATTACATTGGCAGCCGCTAAAAATGCATATACAAATAAACATTAAATGCATGTTTTCCCTTCCTCTGAAAGGGGCCAGGTTGCTCATTTGAATGGAAAGCAATGAAAAGCATTTACTCAAACAAAACATTTAAAGTAGGCAAATTAAGGCAAATGAAAGTTGCATTCGGGAAGGCAAGTCTACCAGTTTAATTGAAAAGGAGTCTCCAGCTGGATGCGGGGGAAAAAAAGATTTCGGAAAACGGAGAATGATTGATCTCTCCTGTTCGCTCAACAAAACTTGATCCGATCCGACACACACCACAGATCAGGCTGTTGTTAATCATTTCAACTATTAACTTAGCGAGGTGGTTGTTACGTGAATCTGGCTTCCCCATTGACCTCGCTCAGGGTGGGCTTCAAAAACTTTAGCAAGGGTATTTGCACAAAATTGGAAAGCAGAAAAAAATCCCTATAGAGGGAGAAGTAATTAAGAAAATATTGGCATGTGCAGAAATGAATAGACTAACGTTGGCAATTAAGGGAAAGGAAGAATCGGAGTATTATAGGATATGGGGGCAATTCTATCAATGGATAGAGATGAGATATAATAAAAATTAATATAAATGCAAGAAATTTGGAAAAAAATGTTGTAATAAATTAAATTAAAATGTAAAAGTAAGATAGAAATGTAGCAAGAAAATGATGGTAAAGGAGGAATATGATGACACAAAAATATGTACTCAAGATGACACACTGAATAATTAATGATGTATTGTTTGTTTAAATATAAAAATAAAAAACTTTTTAATAAAAAAAATTTTTAGCAAGGGGTTCTCTGCCCGGTTGCTGGGTGGGCGTGGCCATGGTGGGTGTGGCCTAGTCGGCCTTCTGCACCATGGTGGGGGGGGTTTTTTTGCCCTCCCCGGGCTCCAAAGGCTTTCCTCAAGCCTCTGGGAAGGCGAAAACAGCCTCCCCAGGCTCCGGAGGCCCTCTGGAGGCCAGAAACAGGCCCATTTCTGGCCTTCCCAAACTTCCAGTAGGCCTGTTTTTCGCCCTCCCTGAGCCTCCATGCGCACCCTGCACTTACCTGCATCTAAAACGGGCTATATTATGTAATATGTACTCGACAAAATAAAATACTGTAAATAAACAAAATAAAATCCCCATTCCCTCTCCACTCCTGGGGGAAGGATATTGCAAAATCTCCATTCCCACCCCACTCTGGGGCCAGCCAGAGGTGGTATTTGCCAGTTCTCCGAACTACTCAAAATTTCCGCTACCGGTTCTCCAGAACCTGTCAGGACCTGCTGGATTTCACCTCTGCTCTGCGCTCATTTGTGGCAACTGTAAAAACAGAGAGGAGTCCAGGAAGGTTGCACAGGAAGTTCAGCTTTTGAGAACTTCTGACACGCGAAGTCAATGGGGAAGCCAGATTCACTTAACAACCATGTCTCTAAGTTTAACAACTGAAATGATTAACAACAGCCTGATCTGTGGTGTGTCGAATCGGAGTCAGTTTCATTTGAGTCAATGATTGAGAGATCAATCATTCTCCATCTTCCGAATCTTTTTGCAATCTTTTTCTTTGATCCTGCTACTACTGTAATTTCACATCTTGAACTCAAAAGACATCAACATTATCCATTATAGACGTCACAACAAACCACCATTCTACATCTAATATGAACCCTCCTTAGTGCCATCACAGTAAATGTGGTTAGAGCGGCACCAAAAAAAAAAAACCTCATGTCAGGATTTATCTCCTCTCTCACCTCTTAATTTTTTAATAAATATCTAAATAAATTAAAACCAGGCTATATTAACACAACCAATGCCAGCATGTATCACAGAGTAACTTAAGGAGTAAATGTTTCTTTAAAGGCACAATTTTGTTTCATGTCTGTAACTCAAACGGATTTCATCTTGAATAAAATAAGAGAGTCAAGAAAATTGGTATCCATTAAAGTCTCTTTGATGCAGCCTAGAAGCGAAAGGAGAAAAAAAAATATTAATCAGATCACACAAAAGATAAAGTAGGATCTGGAACTTTGAAGCAAGCAACTGTTAAAAATCTATGATCTTTCAACTATGGTTAGCTATGTTACTCCTTGATCGCTTGCAGTATCATCAACATGCCAGTGACAATATGTCAAGACCCCAGGTTGTGTTGCAATATTAACATCCTGCCATGGGAGAAGATGGAACAGGCTGAGATTGAACCCTCCTGAGATGTGGGGTTGCTGTCTATCAAGGTTGCCTTTCAGCCCCAGTGATGACTCTGGGTGGATGAGAAGGTAGCCTCCCTGTGGGAGCAGGTCCTAAACTCACTTCCCGTGTTTTTTAACAACCAGTTTTCTGCTCTAATGACTGGCTGGGTAGGCATGGCTAGGGGGGGGTCATGTGACTGGTGGAAGTGAGTGACGTCGAGTTGGCCACGCCCACCCAGGTTTTGTGGCTCCCGGTGTTTTCTTTTCTGTGGAAAACAGGTCCAAGTGGCTCTTTGAGTGTTTAAGGTTGCAGACCCCTGGATCCTATCCACCCCATAGGCAGAAAGAGAGAGACCCCCCCCCACTTGAGAGCCATCCGTAAGCACGAAGGCAGGAAATTCAGTTCGATATGGAGTTGGAGAACAACAGTATGTTTTATTTAATTAGGATCAACCGAAGAGATAAACCTCACAGCAGGATGAATAACAACAACATTTCAAAAATAATTCATGCCCAGGTAACAAAAGACAAAATTTCAATTACTTTCTTTTTCTTTTTTTTAAGGAACTTTACACGTTGTGATAGAACAATCATCTCGCGGGTGGGGAGAAATAGCTTAACATGTCATATACAAGTAATTGAAGGCACTTAAGACACACGCACCATTCAATTGTTGCATTGTTTAGCTGCAACACTTGATTTTCTAAGCAAAATGCACCCCCCCCAAAAAGAACTCAGCTGGATACGCAGGATACGCAATCGCCTACTACAGTTTGCTAAATTTAGCCCAAATGGTTAGTTAAACAAACAAGCCACCATTGGATGGGTTCACACGATGTAATCAGCTATAAGCCATGATTTGCACACCACAATAGCTGGGGTGGCGCATGATATCCCAAAGGCAAGCTCTTGAACTGCTATGTTGTGTGAATTTCCAGGAGGGAGGGAGGGAGGGAGGGAGGGAGGGAGGGAGGGAGGGAGGAAGGAAGGAAGGAAGGAAGGAAGGAAGGAAGGAAGGAAGGAAAGGGTTTGTAGCCACGGTTCATTCCTAAACATCAAGGCAGAAACTCATGCAGCACAGAAACATCTACACAGCACCACGTTACATCAACAAACAGGATACGTATCTTCTCCTCTACTCAAAAATCTTTTACTGTAGAATCTTTAATCACCCTTTAATCTCTGGAATTCTAATTATACATTAATAAAGATTATAATGATGAGATGAGGATGAGAAGGAGGAACATTAGTCATACTTTTTTCAGGGTTCCTTTAATTTAGAATAACAGAGTTGGAAGGGATCCTGAAGGTCTTCTGACTTTGGAGATCTTCTAGCCCAACCCACCTGCTCAAGCAGGAGATCCTATACCATCCTGGACAAATGGTTGTCCAATCTCTTCTTAAAAACCTCCAGTGTTGAAGCACCCACAACTTCTGGAAGGAAACCATTCCACCACTGATTAATTGTTCTAACTGTCAGGGAATTTCTCCTTAGTTTTAGGTTATGTCTCTACTTGGTTAGTTTACATCCATTGCTTCTTGCCCTGCCTTCAGGTACTTTGGAAAATAGGTTGACCCCTTCTTGTTTTCATCTCTTCCATATGTTGTTCTCCAAAGTATCATATTGTTCTGCCCCAGCTACGGACGCCAAAGAACGCAGCACACACAAAGTCTGTACAAACCTTAGTTTACTAAATTAAATCAGTTTTTTTTTCAATCAAAGGCTGTTAATTAACTTTCTTAACAGCCTACAAGAATCCAAAGAATAAATAATCTTAATCTTACTATGGTTGGCAGAAAGCCCAGAAGCAATTTGCAGAGAACTAAGATCAAGGCACAAAGGAGAGTAAATGAAGTTGTTCCCTGCAAATTGCTTCAGTCGGCGTTCCTCCTTAAATAGGCTAAGGGAGTGGCCAATTAACCCCAAGCCTTACTCTCGAGGAGACCTCCTCCTGAGGAGCCACTCCTGCCTTTTGACAGCTCTGCGCACTCGTGCATCGAGAAGAGGCTCCTCCTCTTTGTTCTCTTCACTTAAAGGAGCTTCTGGAGGTTCTGAAGGCCCTGGCTGAATCCCTGCCTCTGGCACCACATCTTCTCCAGCCTCATTGTCCGACTCGAGTGCCAGCTGCACAGGCTGCTGGCACAGCACCACACCAGCCTCCTCACTGTCCGAATCAGCCACCAGCCCCACAGGCCGCGTACGGGCCACAACACATATTTAAAGATATATTATTTGGGATCTGAAGGTCCCATCATTTCAGTGTGATTAATTTGTCATCGGTCTACCTTCCTCTTAATTGGTTTAATCCACTCTTCAGCCAAAAGCGGTGCTAACTGGGAATTGTGGGAGTTGAAATCCAACATTTTTGCAAGACAACGGGTCAACCAACCGAACCAGAAAAAGCTAACACTCTTCCACCACCGTCAAACAGGCAGATGCCTCTGACAAACCAGGATAAGTCTACATTAGCCAGTTGAGTCTTCTTTGCGTTGAGTCTTGTTGTTTGCGTTGAGTCTTGTTGAGGCAACCCCATACAAAGACGGCGCTCGCACACTATATGAAGCGATGGTTTAACATAAAAACCTGCTGGTTGAAGAAGCTATCATCACTGGGTTCACACTAAGTCAATCAAGCATATGTAACAAACGGTAGCGGTTGAATGGACGACACAACAGTGCACCAAAACAAACAAGGAACATGAAATCTTAGCCCCATGTGGCTTCCCTCCTCCCCCAATATTTGCCAAGTAAAAAGCCATTTTCAGACCGAGGGCCTTTTTTTTAATTATATAAAAACGAAACAAGAATTACCGCACACACAATAAAACGATGCAATTTATCTTCCCCTGAGATTATTCATTTTACTTATAGGTTAATTAAGTTTATATTCTATCCATCAGTCGGGTGAGACCAGAAGCTTCATTAGCCTCGCATCAACTCTTGTTACAAACCAGGAAGATGCGTATACAAAGCCATCTTCATTTCTTTTTCTTCTTCTTCTTCTTCTTTTTTTTTTTTGCCTCTACCCAACCGAAATGTGGCGCGAACATCTGTTTTCACTTCAAGACATTAATTTCCAATTATTGAAGAGAAACAAAATAAATCCTGACAAATTACTGGGAACTGTGGAATTTTTTTTTTTTTTTTGTCTATTAGCTTAGAATAGTAATTTAGAAATCCCACAATTAACATTCCCAATGAGGGGATTGTTCCACCAGATACTTGTTATTTAAGGCAATTTGGTGGTGACTGATGCTTTCTCTGCTACCGTCATTACACACATTTTTTTTTTTTTTAGTACAGAGGCAGGGTTAGGAGGGAAAAAAAAGAGAGGGGAAAAAGCATCTTCTGCTAGCAATTCATTGCAAGTTCTTTTTCCCTCTCTTTCTTGGCGGGGGGGGGGAATAAATGTCTTGAATTGTATACGGTTTGATTTATAAATCCATGCCCACTTCACTAATTTACCCATGCACATTTCCTTCCTTTTCCCCTACGCATTTTTTGTGATATGCACCACTTTAAAAAAAAAACCAAAAGGAATTATCTCAGGTACAGGACAATTAAAAGCATGCCACATGCAAATCACAAATTCCAGTTATTAAGCTAGGAAGCTGCAGACTCACTCACTCTCTCTCCTGCCGTAAAAAAAAAAAAACCCCAAAGGAAAACTTCTCACAACTCTCTCGCTGGTAGCACAAATAAAGACAATGGAACCTACAAATCTGGAATTTCTTACCTAGCTGGTGAACCTGCTTGTCAACGGTCAGTGGGGCGCAGAAAAGCCCCTCACCTCTGATCCTATTTGCATCCAAAACAAAACTTGTGTGGCCCATTCTCCAATTGCAAATTTAATCTATGATATTCAGGAAGGTGAGGGTTGTCATTTCAGTCCCTTGCAAATCGCGATACCCAAGATATTTAATGTGCTGCGAATCTTTAAAAGGATAGATAGATAGATAGATAGATAGATAGATAGATAGATAGATGATAGATAGATAGATAGATAGATAGATAGATAAAAAGTAGATAGATAGATAGATAGATAGATAGATAGATAGATAGATAGATAGATAGAAGATAGATAGATAGATAGATACGATAGATAGATAGATAGATAGATAGATAGATAGATAGATAGATAGATAGATAGATAGAAATAGATGATAGATAGATGATAGATAGATAGATAGATAGATAGATAGATAGATAGATAGATAGATGAAAAGTAGATAGATAGATAGATAGATAGATAGATGATAGATAGATAGATAGATAGATAGATAGATAGATAGATAGATAGATATAAAAACAGGCAGAAACAGAAATGGATCATTTTTCTAGTGGCTTCAATATTCTTAGCCATCAATTGCTAAGAGGATAGCCAGCTGGGGCAGGAAAACAAGAAGAGAAAATTATATATTTTTTTTGGGGGGGAAGGAAGGGAAAAGATAAAAGACACTGTTACTTCCAGCGTCAACTCAGCCACTGCGCTTCGACATTGTATAATTGACTTTGCGAGCCGAACAACAGCAGTATAACAAAGAAAATGTCAGTATTTCTACAGAGCTAATCTATACCACTAGGAGGGCCCTCCTGCTGTCAGTTAGAGCTGACAATACAATAGCTTTCAAAAGGATATTACGATCATGCTTTCATACTTGACATCAATCAAGACAAAAAGAAACTCTTTTCAGAAGACATTAAAAAAAAAAAGAAGAAGAAGAAGAACAAAAATCGGGCCCAAAGCGATAGAGAAAACACTGTTTTCTTTTTCCACGCCATCGTTCTGAGCAATACGTTAATTGGAAAAGAGCAACAACGGATGACGTTTTGAGCATCATCGTTGTTGTTGTTGTTGTTGTTGTTGTTGTTGTTGTTGTTATTATTATTATTATTATTATTATTATTATTATTATTGTGATTGCTTTGCGTTTATTGAAGCAGGAAACCAGCCACCTAGGTTGACAGTTTTCAGATGCTAAGGGCAACTGGTTGGGTTTTTTTCTTTCTGAAAAAGCATAAGCTGTAAATCAAACTTTCTATCAGCATATTTTGCCAAGCCTGTCCCTCCTCCCCCCTAAAAAATTAAAAACCCAAAGTGATAATTCTGCTGTTCAAGCACAATGCCAAATCTGAGCTTTATCCTTTCCCTTCCTTCCTTCCTTCCTTCCTTTCTTTCTTTCTCCCTCCTTCTTTCCTTCCTCCCTCCCTCCCTTTTTCTTTTTCCTCTTCTGTTCTCTTTCCTTCTCTTCCTTTCCTTTCCTTCCTTTCTCCATTTTCTTTCTCCTTCTCTCCTTTTCTTTTCTTTACTTCTCTTCCTTCTCTTCTTTCTTTCTTTCTTTCTTTCTTTCTTTTCCTCTGTAAAATAGTTGGGTTCCCGACGTGTTACTTCATCCACACAAAACACTATTGCAACCTGAGATAAATATGTAAAGCTATATCTTGGATTTAAAACCAATTTACTCTACTTGATTTCTCTCCAACTCTACATATGGAAGTATTTCAATGTTTTGGTGGGGGGGGGGGGGAAATCACAAGCAACATTCAATAAAGCTTTTATTGAATTTAATTGACTTTCGTATTTAAATAAGCTGCAACAGCCTCAAGCAATCAAGGATATGAATTCGGAAAAAGCCATTGGGAATAATATCAATGGCCTACAACATAAAATTGGGAAGATAATACAAACTCCAAAATGTTTTTTTTCCCCACTGAAGACTCTGTGTGGAGACATTTTGAGGTCTCAATTCATCCAATAACTAGTTGGATCCAAAATTGAAACTGATTTTAATTACACCTTCCTTCAAGACACTTAAACTTTTGGTGTTGGTTTCGAAGACAATTGTTAACATCATCAACAATTCATTACGCTGTAGCTAGCTATCCAAATTCCCTTTTTTAAAAAAAATGGGGGGGCAAACTATCACATAAACTGATAGCTATGCTGATAGCTATACTACATCTCTGTATAATGATTAAATGATGATGACTAAGGTTGGACATAAGCTTGCAAGTAAAAATTAACTGAAAAAACCCTCTTTTTTTCCAAAACAAATACATATTAATACATTGACAAAATAAATCAACTTATGTAGGGAGGAAAGTATTCTACAAATACCAGCTTGAACAAAAGAAATGTTGGGATATAAATTGAACAAACAAATAAATACACAAATTACACAGTGTTAATGTAAGTCAACCTATTCTATTCAATTTCAATACTTTTAACGAAATGTTTCCATAATTATCAATTAAAGTGAATGGATACTGATGCTATAATTACTGCATCTGTGCCAGCCTGAATGAGTATATTGGGGGAAAAAATATAGTTGTGGACAGTTAATGGACAATATCAATTGGGCAATCGAAGTCATTTCACACAATTTTTAAAAGAGAATTACCTCAGCATTTATAAAATTTCTCCTCTTAGCCTCTTTGCTGTTTCCCTGACATAGGTAAGCTTCACTTTTAACATTAACTATGTTCTTTATAACAGACGGGAAGGAAAAACTCAAAAAGAAATGAGGAAACTCCCTCTTATCATACTGATACCCGATCTGTAAAATTGACCCCCAAAAATATTTTAAGCAACCTGAGAAGCCAGAAGTGTGCATCTGAAGCAACGATTGCAATTTAAAGTTATTTTCTCCCTGTCTTAGGTCAGAGTACCTGTGACCTTAAATCTCCTTATTTATTGCATCTCAATTGTTTCCATGGAAACGTGGACTGTGGCAACCAAATTAGACTGCCAGCTGCCAAGTCTCAGCATCACCTGAAAAAAATAATAAACAAGTTCTGAAGATTTCTTTTCCTACCCATGTATAGCCTGCCTTCCGTGGAGGACCTGCATACTGCACAAACCAGAAAGAGCTCTCACATCCTGGATATAAACTGTTTCAACTTCTCCCCTCAAGACGCTGCTATGGGGCATTGCATCCCAATACAATTAGACCCACAGACAGTTTTTCCCCTAAGCCGTCACACTGCAAAATTCCTAACTCCTACAGCACTGACTTCCGCCCAAAGATATTTACCCATGTAGTAGGCTGTAATGTTCTTAGCCTTGTCATCTTCTCATCTTTCCTACTACCTTCTGCTAATAAGATTTATCACTTGTTGTTGGTACCTTATGATTTATGATCCACGGTTTATCTCTTTGTTGTATGTACTGTACACCAAGAGCTAATGCACCAGACACAAACTCCTTGTGTGTCCAATCATCCTTCGCCAATAAATTCCATCCCACCCCACCCCCAGCCCACTCCTATCCTATCCTAATCCTACCTATTCTTAATCTACTCTACTCTACTCTACTCTACTCTACTCTACTCTACTCTACTCCATTCCTGTCCTGTCCTGTCCTGTCCTGTCCTGTCCTGTCGTCCTGTCCTGTCCTATTCTATTCTTAATCTACTCTACTCCTCTGCTCTACTCTACTCTACTCCATTCCTGTCCTGTCCTGTCCTGTCGTCCTGTCCTATTCTATTCTTAATCTACTCTACTCCTCTGCTCTACTCTACTCTACTCTACTCTACTGTACTCTACTCTACTCTACTCTACTCTATCTACTCCATTCCTGTCCTGTCCTGTCCTGTCCTGTCCTGTTCCTACCCTACCCTACCCTATTGTTCCATCAAAACAGAACCCATGCTTTCATTATTATTTTTCTCCAGTCACATTTCAAGACCAAATTTTAGCAAGTTGACAGTGGCAAAGAAGCTGGGGTCCTCCAGAGAAGATCTTCTGATCATCCAGCAATGCTAGCCTTCTCTGGAAGACGATCGGATACCACTGTGAGTTTCAATTACAAAATAACGGTCAAAACTCAATCCTGGGTGTTGAAAAAAGGAACAGGAGAAATGGAAAACCAACTGACCCAAGATCATAAGACAAGTCACAACCAAAAGGAAGGAAAACAAGCATTTTATTTGGCTTTTCGGACTCTTTAGTGATTGCGTGAGGAAAAAAATATGGACTTATAAAAAGGAATATTTGTAACTCAAGGTTGATATGTGGGGTGTCCTTGGTATTCTCTGAGTTTGGGTGGTTATTTTCTTGTAGACATTGTCCAATTCAAATATCTCTACCGCCTGGTTTCAGGTGAGATTGCCAGCCCTGAAAAGATCCAACTGAAATTATTGTTGTTCACTTTTTCCCTTACCTCCTTCCTCCTTCACTCCCAGGGATATTCTTTCTGTTAATTACTCTTGTTACGTCTTTCTTAGCAAACCTAACTTGGATTGCAATGGTCCATAAAGCCATCCTGTTAAGCTGACACACAGCTAAGAAGTTAAAACATGCCGTAAGACATACTTTCCTACCTGTTTCATGTGAAGGGCTCATTTTTGTAATATTTTCCATGCACATTTTATAGTGAAAGTTCTGAACTCCCTAAGAGAAAATGTAAGGAACTTTCTAGTTTTTAATCTTTTCAAAATCCAGATCTTCCCTCCTTTCTCTCTCAAAATGAGTCAAAAAGGGGGCTGTGAAAATATTTATAGACCCCTCGCATCCTGGACATAAATTATTTCAACTCTTACCCTCAAAACAACACTATAGAGCAATGCACGCCAGAACAATTAGACACAAGGACAGTTTTTTTCCAAACGCCATCATTCTGCTAAACAAATAATTCCCTCAACACTGTCAAACTATTCACATTAGGCTGCATTACTACTACTATTAATCTTCTCATCGTTCCTATCATCCCATCTCCTCCCACTTATGACTGTATGACTGTAACTTTGTTGCTTGTATCCTTGTGACTTATATTGATATTGTTTCCTAGTATGATTTGATTGCTTGTTGTACTGTATGACTGTCACTGGGTGTTGTGCCTTGTGATTCTTGACAAGTGTGTCTTGTCTTTTTATGTACACTGAAAGCATATGCACTAAAGACAAATTTCTTGTGTGTCCAATCACACTTGGCCAATAAAGAATTCTATTCTATTCTATTCTATTCTATTCTATTCTATTCTATTCTATTCTATTCTATTCTATTCTATTCTACTCTACTCTACTCTACTCTACTCTAGTCTCCATCCCTCTATTCTATTCTATTCTATTCTATTCTATTCTATTCTATTCTATTCCATTCCATTCCATTCCATTCCATTCCATTCCATTCCATTCCATTCCATTCCATTCTTCCTAAAATTACAACTCCTACAATTCAAATGAAGTTGCAAAGTTGTTTTTTCTTCTTCTTCTTATCTTTTCCAGGAAAAACCATTCCCACTTGATTTCGAATAACTTATTACGGGGTGGTGGTTGTTTTCACCAACAAATAAAATGAAAAAAAAAAGTTTACGAATAGTTATGCTATCATGGATAGCAAGCCACTAAATGGAGGGATGCAATTCACACAATAATGGTACGAACCACCTGGAAAACAATGTTAATTTTGCAGGTTTGTTTTGCTCTTTGGGGAGAGGGACGGGAGCAGTCCATGTACAAACTTTTTTTCTTTCAATTTGGAAAATGATTTTGTAGTAGATAAAAGGAAGAGGAGAA
This sequence comes from Pituophis catenifer annectens, assembly GCF_029215685.1. Classification (NCBI taxonomy): domain Eukaryota; kingdom Metazoa; phylum Chordata; class Lepidosauria; order Squamata; family Colubridae; genus Pituophis; species Pituophis catenifer. The sequence continues at coordinate 19,968,373 of NW_027256893.1, forward strand.
AAAAAGGAAACCTTTAACAGGATATTTTGTTACAACTGTACTTCAGTTTCCACGCATTACGCACTTCCATCTTCCAAATATAGACTTACTTATTTTTTGCAACTTTTAAAAATGTAACAAAGCTATTCTGCAACAATAAAAACAGAAGTTATACACACAGAAGCGTGTTTAATTATAATTGTTATTATATTTGTATGCCAACTAACTCTCGATGGCTCTGGACAGAATATAAACCATGTAAGCCATTTTTCCCACCTCCCTCCCCCCCCAAAAAAAATCCACTTAAAATATAATTTTACGATGCATTAGATCAAGGGCAACATAACCCATGTTGATTAATTCAGGTCCAACAAGATTTACTCTCTAATATTTCTGCTTTCTGCCTCATGCGCTGCAAAATATAAATCTATTATCTCAAAGCTGCTGCATCCCAATATAAAGATATACAAAGTTCCGCAAATCTTATTCCAACTCAATGTACATAGTACCAGTTGCAACTCTATATGTACTTGTATACTTACGCACTGATGATGCTACCTAGTTGGGTAAGGAAACATCTGTAAGAAAACCACCAAAGTCGGAGAGCACTAAGGACCCTACAGTTTAGCTCTGAGCTACAAATATTCTCTTCTCTTGGTATTATAACTATTAGATGCTAAAGTATTCATGAGTTGTTGTTTTTTTTTTTGAACCTTTATTCTGGACTCAAAAGGATCACCTTCCCAGTCCTAAATATTTATCACTCGGTTGCTGGAATTGGGTATGTCTAGTCTGATGAGAAGAAGGACTAGGGTGACATGATAGTAGTCTTCCAATATCTCAGGGGCTGCCACAAAGAAGAGGGAGTCAAGCTATTCTCCAAAGCACCTGAAGGCAGGACAAGAAGCAATGGGTGGAAACTAATCAAGGAGAGAAGCAACTTAGAACTAAGGAGAACTTTCCTGACAGTTAGAACAATTAATCCGTGGAACAGATTGCCTCCAGAAGTTGTGAATGCTCCAACACTGGAAGTTTTTAAGAAGAGGTTTGTCTGAAGTGGTGTAGGGTTTCCTGCCTAAGCAGGGGGGTGGACTAGAAGACCTCCAAGGTCCCTTCCAACTCTGTTATTCTATTCTATTCTACTCCGTTGCAAACTTTAGCAATGCCACTATAAAAGTAACACACCTGGAGGCCAAATCCATTGGCACCACTCAAGGAAGACCTAACCCAGGTTCCATGTCACAGATAGACATTCAACTGTGTTACAGATTCAGCTTAATATGGAAAGTTGTTGAGCAATCTTCAACAACAGCTTTTTGATGTCTGGATTTGAACTCTGGAACTCAACTGGAATTGGGGTTGGGTTGATTGGGAGGGAGAACTATGAGCCAATGAGCAGTCATTAATACCACAATCCACCATCTAGATCTGTTAACATGAATGTTTCTTAGGATTGGATGTCAACCCTCTTGAAATACCTTTGAATCGTTAGCCGCAGAGAGATGTCAGGTAGCCTGGTTAATAGCCAAACATAATTATACTTTCTTCTTCTGTTCCTAAAGCTTCCTAGGAGTGCAGCTCAGTTGCTGGTTGAGTTATTCAATGCAACAACATCTGTCTTTGCAGACCAACTCTTAGCCTGGTGCAATTACTTGTAATAAAATGACCTCATGCAGTTTGGTCCAGTTATTTCATCCCTTGGGGGGGCTACAATCCTATACATTTAGCAGACAGCTCTCCCATCCTCCCACCCACCCACCAAAAAAAAGAGAGCTAAGGGAATAAGGAAAATGAAGAAATGTGGGCCACAGACGTTCATGTTCAGCTTGCCACCCATTCTATTTTCTTTCCCTTGTCCATCTGTTTGTTTGCTTTTAATTATTATTACATAAACTTTTCACCTTTTAGTTGTGGGGGGGGGAAGGAAAGTTAAATTAAAAATGTAGCACAGGACAGCAGATCTCCAGAAGCTGAATCACAAACCCCACCCACCCTGTTTGAACATGGGATGAAAACAGATCTAAGACACTGACCATAAGAACGCACTTGTAAAGAATGCTGGAAAACACCTAAATGAACCACATTTGTTAGGATGCTTCTTACTCTGTTAAGTAGGAAACACACACACAAAGAGAGAGGGGGGAAGGGAGGGAGGGAGGGAGAGAGAGAGAGTGTGTGTGCACTACTTTGCTAAGGACACTCAAGTCCTTAAAATGGATGATGTGGGGAAAAATACAGGACAAGAACCTTTATTATTGATGGAAAAAGAAGGTAAGATTTCCAAAACAGACTACATCATCATATACAGGAACCTGCTTCCTAAATACAAACACAATACTCCCATTTTTTTTTTTAGAAGACTGTTCAGCTGAAACCCACTTAATAATCTTTTAAGAAAAAGTTATGGAGCAAATCTGTTTTAATTCTCTACTAAGAAAAGCCTGAAAAAAAGAGGGGAGGAAGAAAAGGGAAGATTCCAGAATAGGAGGTGGGGGGGAAGTCGGGGTTCAAATCCCATTCTCGTAAAAACAAAATCAAATTAACCTGTTCCCAGAGGACTAAAAACCTTCTGGTGGTAGCAATTTTAAGAAGAAGAAGAAAAAAAAAAGAGTTGGAGAATAATAATCTTATTCTCTTGGCTACATCGAAACCATTTGCCATTAGCTGCCAACACACTGTCCCCAGGCTGCCCTAGGGAGCAATGGGGTTTGCTTGGTCTGCAACTTAATATAAAGCTGCTTTTGTTAAAAGAGGATGTAACTTTCCTTTAGGGGTGAGAGGAGAGGGAACACAGAATCCGGGGCAAATTCCACAGAGGCGAGACCTTGAGAGAGGTATGGATTTGGGAAAGCAGGCGGATTGGGTTTCCACATCTGGCAAAATTAGGCTGGGAGAACCAGAAAGGAGGCCCTTCAAACCTGCTTCAGAGATTCGCTGAGGAATCTCGCTCAGGCCAGGTGGGATGATGAGATCCCGGGAAGAAGTCCAGATCAAAAATTCATGAGTGTGGTCCCAATTTAGAAGAATGGGATTCCTTGGAACCAATTCATAAGGAGCCAGGAAACTCTCCGCTTTCCAACACCAGAGAGAACTTCCAAGCTCAACCGTGGAAGCATTTCCACATTCTCTGAGCTCTCTGGTGCTCCTTGTAGTTGGTGGCTTCCTTGCAGGCATCAAAGCTGCCATGATGTTACCTAGTTTGGTAAAAGAAACTCCTGCAAGGAAACCACCAAGCTCAGAGAGCAACAAGCACCGTACAGTTCAAGGCTGAACTACAAATGTGGATACCATTTCCACATTTCCTCCAAAAAACTGACTCTGGAGTGAGCAAATGTATGGAAGTCCTGCTCCCAATACTGGGCAAGGAAACATCCCATAGCTCTCAATGATTTTTTTTTTCCTGGAAGCTATGGAATTACAGAGACCGGGTGCCAAGTCGAAATGCACTCTTGACTTATTAGACCAAAACTGAACATTGTTGAAACTTTCATCTCCCATCTTTAAAAAATCTACTCCAGTCCTCCATGCCTTCCTCCCGGTAAAAGTTGGCCCTATCCCTTTTCCAAAACAAGTTTGTGGATGGAAACTTCTTTGACAACCAGTCCTTAATGCTTTATGTCTGCCACGCCATTCCAACACACAAGGTAAACTGGCTAGGAGCCACACAAACAGGCCTCTGGAGAGCTTTAGTGGAGACCAACGGAATTGCTCCTCCGGTGTAAGACAACCCTTATCCCTATCAGAAGCCATCTCCAAGTTACTATTTTAAAAAATCCCTTGAAAGTTTGCAACAGGAATCAAGACAGTCTGTTCCTTGCAACCGTGTTTGCCAGTGAGTTAACCCCCCCCCAATTTCCCCCCATAAATCTGGGAAAGGGAAGAAAAAGAAGATTCCACACCCTGTCAAACCCACCTCTGAAGTCTGAAATCTATAGGGCGATAAATATGTGGGGCAGGGGTTTCACGCCCACACATACACACACACTTTTTCCATGTCAGTAGGCAAAGTTTTTTAATAGTGAGTAGCAAAGGCAGGTCAACAAAAACGTCTCTTCAGGGAGACTTTGCATCAAAAGCCTGCATGTTTTATTTATTTATTTGGCGATTTTCTACTTGCTGGGCGACCCCTCCCTCTCTGCCTCCAGCCCAAGAGATGCTGAACAGTCACCCTATAGAAGTTTTCTTAGCCACCCCACCCCACGTTCCCAGCGAGCTCCCTATGATTCACAGCCGGTGCAGGCAACCTGGATCTCTCCAGATGTTCGGGCCATCTCCCACAATCCCTTGCTATCCTCCACGCTGGCAGATGCTGGTTAGAAGAATCGCCCGGTCCAAAACCACCCGCCAGCGCTGGATGGCACCGGATTCTTCCGAGGGAGGGACGGGCTTTAAGGCTGGGATTCGCGCCCACCCACCCGCCTTCCAGCCACGGGTCACGCCTGGATGGAAGCAACCGGGCCAGCCCTACTCTCCTCGGCCGGCGGCCACCCTTTCGCTCCAAACGCGGCGCTGCCCATTTTTTTTCTGGAACTCCGCCGTCGGCCCCAGGAGCAGCAGAGCCAGAATGGAGGAGGGTGGTGATGATGATGGGGTGGGGGAAGAGTCTGGAGAAAGCGGTGCCAAGCTCGCCGTCCCCACCGCGGTGGCCCCAACCCCCGCTTGGTCACGAGGCAGAGGCGGGCGGGCGGGCAGGCTTACAGGGGCCGCTTCCCGAAGCCGGCGGAGGCAGGGAGAGCGCGAGTCCCGGCTCAGTCGCTTTGAGCAAACCGACTTACCCTTCACCGAGCGCGGCTTGGCTTGCTTCCTGCGGGACATTTCCACTCCGGCTCTTAGGACGCTTATTCTCTTCTTTTTTTTTTTTCCTCTCTCTCTCTCTCTTCTTCCTTTCTTCCTCCTCCTCTTTTCTTCTCCTCTCGCTCTTCTTTCTCTTCCCCTCCTCTTTCGCTTCCTGCGCCTCTCCGGGTGTCTCTGCCTCCCCCCCCCCCTCCTCTCCTCTCCTTCCTTCCTTCTTTTCCCACTTGGAAACTTTGTCTACCGGCGGCTCTCCAGCAGGGGCGAAGCAGCGGCGGCGGCGGCGGCCGGATCGATTCTTTGATTTCTCACTTCTTTTGCCTGTTGCAATGCGGCAACTTGCAACTGTTTGTTTTTTTTTCTTCTTCTTCTTCTCCCCTCCTCTATTTTTTGTTTGTTTTGTTTTGTTTTGTTTTGTTTTGTTTTAAACAAAACACCTAGTTGGGGGTGCTGGGAGGTTTCGACCCGGCTGGGCTGAAAGATTCTCCCTCCACCCCACCCCCCACTCTCTCTCGCCCCCCCCTCCCCGTCCGCTATCAATTGCGATTTAATAATTAAGAGCACAAACACATTCCCGAGCGCGCCTTTTCAATTAAGCAAACCAATCAAGGCGACCTCAGCTCCCCTTCCTTCCTTCCTTCCTTCCTTCCTTCCTCCCCCCCATCTCCAAGCTCCCCATCGCAGCTTCTTCTTCCTGGGCGCCTGAGCTTGGATTTTTCTCTCTCTTCTTCCACCCCCCTCCTTCTTTTCTTTCTTGGGGTGGGGGAATGTTTTCATTCAAAGCCTCCCCCTTTTTTTTTAATTCTTTTTTTAAAAAATTCCTTTGGGGAATGGAAACCTTTCAGATTTATTTATTTTTTTTAAGGGGGAAAAAAGAAAAGGCACCCCCAACCTCTTTGCCAAAGGCACACACACACACACAAAAAACAAAATAAAAATAAAACCGGGGCGGGGGCCACAGAGGCACGGAAAGGGGAGGGAGGTGTCGTTGCCTAATTGCGTGTATTAAAAAAAAAAACATGCACACACCCTCCTCTTCCTCACCCCTCCCTCACCACCCCCCCCGGGACGTTTCTTTCCCCTGCGGCTCGCAAACCTGTCCCGGGTCTCCCCCTACGGAGGAGGGGGGGGCGGTGGCAAGACACGGTATTTGGGGAAGGGGCTGCCTGGCTCCCTCTCTTTCTTTCTTTCTTTCTCTCTCTCTCCCCGAAAGCTCCCAGAGCTCCGAAGGGCGCTCCCTGGATGGTCCCCCTCTTTGATTTCGCTGGGGGGGGGGGTTGAGTTTTTTTTGGGGGGGTGGGTGGGCTGGAGGACAAGAGAGAGAGACAGAATTTCCCAAAGCTCAGCGCGGCTGGCTAGCGGCGTCCAGCTCTCCCACCAGCCTTGGGCCAGCGGACCGGACCGGCTCGTCCTCCAGCACCACCACCACCGCCGCCTCTTCCTCCTCTTCCTCCTCTTCTTCCTCCTCCGCCGCCGCCACCCGCCCCAACCCGCTTCGGGAAGCCCACGAAGCGCTGCTGCTGATGTCGGTGCTTATCCGCCGCTGCTGTTGCCTGCCCGCCGGGCTCGCTAGCTGCCTCCATGGGTTAGTCGCGGCGAGCCGGGCCGAGGGTGCCTGCTTCCATGGCCGGTCCAGCCGCCTCCGCCGCCGCTGTGGCTCTCGCTCCGCTTCGGCTCTCGCCAGCCTCCTTCTCGTCTCTTCTTTGTCCTGGTTCTTTTCCCCCCTCCTGGTCTGGCTGCTGGGGCTGCAGTGCAGAGACACATAATAAAGCCAGGCTTGGCTGGAAATGTAGCTGAGTCCCAGCAGGAGGATGTGAGGAGTGGAGTCCCGGCGGGGGAGCGCTCTGATCCCGTAGGGAGCCCCGCACAGCCTGGGCTGATCAGACGGAGAGAGAGCCAACAGCACCGAGCCATGGACAGCCTTGGAAATACAGCTCGGGTCGGCCGCAAAACGCGGAGCCCCGGCCGAGGGCGGAGGAGGAGGAGGAAGGAAAGGGAGGGAGAGAGAGAGAGAGAGAGGGACGAAGGGAGGGAGGGAAGGAAGGAAGGAGCGAGCGGGAGCCGGCGAGGCAGGCGCCGCCGGATTTGGAGTCGGGGAAAAAGGCGAGGAAGACGGGAAAGAGAATGATGGAAGAGGAAGAGAGGAGGAAGAGAAAGGGAGAGATAGAAAGTGGGAGAAAGAGAGGGAGGGAGAGAAAAAAGAGGGAGAAAAAGAGGAAAAGCGAGAGTGAGAAGGAAGAGAAAGGGAGAGAGAGGGGGGAGGAAGAAGAAAAAAGATAGAAAGAGGGAGAAAGAGGAAAAGCGAGAGAGCGAGAAGGAAGAAAAGGGAGAGAGGGGGGAGGAAGAGAAAGGGAGAGATAGAAAGAGGAAGAAAGAGGGAGGAGGAAGAGAAAGGGAGATATAGAAAGTGGGAGAAAGAGAGGAAGAAAGAGAGAGGAGGAAAAGAAAAAAGAGATAGAGGGAGAAAAAGAGGAAAAGCGAGAAAGGGAGGAGGAAGAGAAAGGGAGAGATAGAAAGTGGGAGAAAGAGAGGGAGGAGGAAGAGAAAGGGAGAGATAGAAAGTGGGAGAAAAAGAGGAAAAGCGAGAGTGAAAAGGAAGAGAAGGGGAGAGAGAGAGGGAAGGAAGAAGAAAAAAAGATAGAAAGAGGGAGAAAGAGGAAAAGCGAAAGAGTGAGAAGGAAGAGAAAGGGAGAGAGAGAGAGAGGAAGAAAGAGAGGGAGGAGGAAGAGAAAGGGAGATATAGAAAGTGGGAGGAAGAGAAGGAGAGAGAGGAGGAAGAGAAAAAAGAGGGAGAAAGAGGGAGAAAAAGAGGAAAAGCGAGAGAGTGAGAAGGAAGAGAAAGGGAGAGAGGGGGGAGGAAGAGAAAGAGGGAGAGCTAGAAAGAGGAAGAAAGAGAGGGAGGAGGAAGGGAGATATAGAAAGTGGGAGGAAGAGAGGGGAAGAGAAAGAGAGAGGAGGAAGAGAAAAAGAGATAGAAAGAGGGAGAAAAAGAGGAAAAGCGAAAGAGTGAGAAGGAAGAGAAAGAGGGACAGATAGAAAGAGGAAGAAAGAGAGGGAAAGGGACAGAGAGCGAGAAGGAAGAGAAAGGGAAAGAGGGAAAAAAGGAAAAGAGGAGGAAGAGAAAGAGGGAGAAAGAGACAGGAAAAGAGAGAGGGAGAAGTATGCAGGGTTTCCCCCATTCTCAGAAAATCGAACCCCCCCCCCCCCTCTGGTCCAATTTAATCTGCAGGGTTCACACAACACTGGGAACCTGGGTCAGACACAGCCCAGTAACATTGGACTGTCTGGATTCAGATTCAGGATTGGATGTGTGTGTTTGTGAGCGGGGGCTTTAACCATCCGAGTGGGTTCAGTTTAAGTTGCCTCTCCCTCTGATCAGCCAGTAAGCATCCTATACCCTGAAAATGGGTGGATTCCAGAGCCAGGAATTGTGGTTGTGTGAAGCAAAGTGCCTTAAAGAGGGGGGGAGGATTCCTTGCTTCTCTTCTGCCCTTGCAGTCTTTCCCTCCCTTTGAATCCCCCCCCCACTTTGGAGGCCCAAAGGGAAGGGAGAGAAACCCCCCCACCCAACCCTAATAAAATAACTTATGTTTTTCCTGCCTGAGATGAGAGTTTTCCCACCGTGGATGCAAAGCTCTCGGCCCTTTTCAAGACTGGAGAACTCAAAAACGATTCACACAGGTTATAGCCCCTCCAGGTGGGACTTCTGCACCCTCCCCCAAGACCCCAGGCCTGCATTTCTTCCTCTTAACAGGTTTGCTTCTTTGCTTCAGATTAAATTCTCGCTTAATTTTTTAAAACAACAACAACAACAACAAAAGAAACAGCCTTTTCTTTATCTTGAGTTTGTTTGGTCCTTTCAAGAATTCCAGGGCTGCCCAACTTAGAGATACTCTGGACACCAAGCAATTAAGATAGGAACAATAGTCAAACCTCAACAACAACAACAACAACAACAACAACAACAACAACAACAATAGGCAACCTTGCCCCCATTCAATGAATGAATTTTTTTTATTATTTTTATTTTTATTTTATTTCAGATTTCTATACCGCCCTTTTCCTTTCGGACTCAGGGCGGTGAACAGCCAAAGTAAAACACTTTATACACAAAAGTTAAAATAGATTTAAAATAATTACATAAATTTGGCCCATAATTTAAAACATTTCAATTTAAAACCAATTTCAAATTAAAACCAATTTCAAATTTTAAAAACCCATCATAAAATCAGGACAGCCCGGCTAACTGAAAGAAGTAGGTTTTAAGGGCCCGACGAAAAGTCCGGAGGTCTGGGATCACTCGTATCTCTGGGGGTAGATTGTTCCAGAGGGTAGGTGCCCCCACAGAGAAGGCTCTCCCCCTGGGGGTCTCCAGCCGACATTGTCTGGCCGACGGCACCCTGAGGAGGCCCTCTCTGTGGGAGCGAACTGGCCGGTGGGAGGCAAATGGTGGCAGAAGGCGGTCTCGTAAATACCCCGGCCCTAAGCCATGGAGCGCTTTAAAGTGAATGAATGAATGAATGAATGAATGAATGAATGAATGAATGAATGAATGAATTCCAGCTCCGATGCTTGTGTGAATGGCCATATTTTTTAAGGCTTTTCACTGCTCCTGGTGCGGCTGTCTGTAACCCCTATACCAAACTGGCACCCCAGTTTCTTTCTTATTATTTTTCTTCTGCTCAAGAGCGCGCCTGATTTTCAGAGACTGCCTGCAGAAGGTCCCCGCAGTTTCCTTGGCGAGGCGTTCCAGAAGTGGTTTGCCATTGCCTCCTTCCTAGGGCTGAGAGAAAGCGACTGGCCCTTGTCTTTGAGCCTAAGGCAGAACTAGAACTCACGGTCTCCTGAGTTTCTAGCCTGCAGTTTCTTCCCCGCGAGACCAAATTTGACACACTGTTCAGCGTTTTCTGTTATACCCCTTAAAATTTTGGGATGCTAATTCACTGGGAAAATCAGTTCTGGGATTTTTTATTTTTTTATTTCTCAAGAAAAACTGCTGTGAAATCAAATCCTTGGAACCAGTCTCCGGGGCTTGATAATTAGACATTAATTCTTTGGTATCCCTTCCAGCAAAGTCCATCACCGTTTTTTGCCTCCCTTTTCTACTTTTTTTTGGGGGGGAGAAGGGGGGGTAACTTGTCAAGGCAGCCCTGCATCCTTCTCTGCTTGCTACTTCAAGCAGTTTACACTACGGTGAAAATGTTATTCTTTTCATGATCAATACGTTCCATCTTCAAAACACTAAAAGAAGAAATTCATTCCCTAGGTTACTAGTTATCCAGGGCAACCGGAAACCATTACAAATCATGCCGAGAAAGAGAGAATCATCCAGGCTCTATTCCACCGAGATAAATTACATGATAGTCTGCAGTTGGAAACAGGTAAATACTCCTTGCTCCATTATCAGAGACAATCAGAGACAATATCTTTCAATTAGAGAAACGGGAGGAGAAAAAAAACCAGCAATAATGTTTCAATTATCTGCCTTAGAATAGGAGCCCTGATGATATTTTATCCATGCTCCGGTGTAAAATGAATAGAAAAAAAAAAGTTATCTCTTATTATTATTATTATTTCGCATGTGGCACCTTCGCATCCCATTTCAATAAAAATGCAAGAGTTCAAAATACAAAATATAAGAGATCCGCACTGTTATAAACTGTATCTCTAGATTACAGGTATAATTTATTTTATTTTTTTTGCTTCATTTGTCACAGCCAGAAAACCAGCAAAGTCTCCGTTTTAAGCTCTTATTTTGGCACACCCGTTCTTTTATATTGGATAATTTGCTTTTCAGCCCCACGGTTACAATTTGGTGATGACATTTTTTCCTCACTTCTACAGGGTGTCTGTCTGCACATCTACCCTGGCTAGTGCAAATTCGGTTCAGTGTTGTCCATATCAGACAGGACTGGTCAAATCCAGGTGATTTTTCCAAAACGTAAGGCAAACTTCGACATTTTGTGGGGGGCAATTTTCTATCCAATGTTGTTTCCTCATATCGGATAGATATGTGCGTGTTTACACAATACACACATAATAATCTAGAATTTTTTATTGGCCAAGTGCGATTGGACACACAAGATTATATACATAAGATACACAATATAAAGATCACATTGTGTATTATCTTTATTTATTTGTATATTATGTTGAAAAACCACCCGCCTCTCTCACAAAGCAACTCTAGCAGTATACAGAGACATAAAAAGCTGCATATAAATATTATAATAAAAATGATCAAAAGCAGGATTAAAATAACAGGAAGAAAAGGAAGAAAGGGTCATTCCTCCCCGGGGGTTAAATGTCCAAAAACAGATCTGAGATGATCCAGAGATGGTTTTAGAGATCTAAAGATTTCAATTATGGCTTTGCTATGGATATCCATGAGTTAAGAGTCTCCCAGTTGAAAACAAAGTGAGTTTATGTGATCCAGTTTAACAAGTGGATTTTGGATTCCCCTATTTTGACCACAGGGACATGGTGGCTCAGTGGCTAAGACGCTGAGCTTGTCGATCGAAAGGTCGGCAGTTCAGCGGTTCGAATCCCTAGTGCCGCGTAATGGGGGTGAGCTCCCGTTACCTGTCCCAGCTTCTGCCAACCTAGCAGTTCGAAAGCACGTAAAAAATGCAAGCAGAAAAATAGGGACCACCTTTGGTGGGAAGGTAACAGCGTTCTGTGCACCTTTGGCGTTTAGTCATGCCAGCCACATGACCATGGAGACGTCTTCGGACAGCGCTGGCTCTTCAGCTTTGAAACAGAGATGTGCACCACCCCCTAGAGTCAGGAACGAATAGCATGTATCTGCAAGGGGAACCTTTACCTTTACCTTTACCTTATCTTGACCACTCCCAGTTTTATATCATTTCATTTCTGAGCGTTTTATAGCATGTGGAAGGAAGCGAAGTAACAAAACCCAGGTGCAATCAGAAGCTGTGCATTTTTCTACTTCTTTTTAAACGGCCCAATTCCTCTTTTCTTCCTTTCTTCCATTTCTCCTCTGGTGCTTCATAGAAGTATTTTCTGAGCAGCTTTCACAGTCAGAACAAAACTGTCATTAAATTCAGCAGATGGACAGAAAGCAACATGTTAAATTAAAAAAAAAAAATCAAGGAATTTACTTGGTCCAGAAGAAGGAATCTGGCACCAAATGGGACTCTAGAGGGAGAGGATTTGAAAAGGAGAGTGACACAAATTCTGTGCCCTGTTTTGTTCTTTTTAATGACGCCACCGAACATCTCTCTGAGTATCGAGACTTCAAGCAAAGGATGGCAAACCTTTTTGGCACCGAATGCCCAAATTGGAACGCAATTTGCTCCGGCCTGCGCAGTGAGCAGCTGGCATGCCCGTGCCCACAGAGAGGGCTCTGGGTGCCACCTCTGGCATGCGTACCATCACAGGCCTATAGCAATAGCAGTTAGACTTATATACCACTTCACAGTGCTTTATAGCTCTCTCTAGGCGGTTTACAGAGTTAGCGTATTGTCCCCCCAACAATCTTTTTTTTTTTTTTTAATTTGATTTATATGCCGCCCTTCTCCGAAGACTCAGGGCAGCTTACAATGTGCTCAGCAATAGCCTTCATCCTTTTGTATATTTATACAAAGTCAGCTTATTGCCCCCACAAACTGGGTCCTCATTTCACCTACCTTAGAAAGGATGGAAGGCTGAGTCAACCTTGAGTCTTGGCGAGATTCGAACCCTGCAGTAATTGCAGGCAGCTGGTCTTAAGCAGCTTAATAACAGGGTGCCTTAAACCCTTGTACTACCAAGGCTCTTGGGTCTTCATACCGTGTTTCTCCAAAAATAAGACAGGGTCTTATTTTCTTTTGACCACCCTCCCTCCAAATAAGGGCTTGGGCTTATTATCGGTGGGTCTTATTATTATTTATTATTTATTTATTATTATTGTCACATGACCATCAAACCACGCCCACAAAATAAGCCACGCCCACAGAACCGGTAGTAAAAAAAAATTAGAACTCACTCCTGGGCTTATTATCCGGATATGTCTTATTTTCGGGGAAACATGGTAATAAAAATAATTAAAAGCAGGAATAATATACAGGGACAAAAACACGCTGGCTGGAGAATTCTGGGAGTTGAAGTCCACACGTCTTAAAGTCGCCAAAGGGTCAGGAACTCTGACTTAGTGCAATGTATCAACCCCTTTCCGAGAAGCTTTATTGGATTTTGACTTAAATGTTTGCCCCCCAACCGATTGCTCGGTAAGAAATGATAGCTTAAACCTAAACCCTTTCTCCATCTCTGGATAACTACTGCTAATCCCCATGAACACTGAATTTGGAACTAGAATAGAATATAGAATAACAGAGTTGGAAGGGGCCTCGGAGATCTTCTAGTCTGACCCTCCCCCCATTCAAGCAAGAAACCCTGTTACCATGGTTGTCCAATCTCTTCTTCCTATGTTTATTAATTAATTAATTAAATATTAATTAATTAGTCATATTTTTATGTCGCCCACTCTCCAAGGACTCTGGGCGATTTACACCAAAGACAGTATACTAAATAGCATATTGCCCTCGAATAATCTGGGTCCTCATTCTTCTTTCTTCTTTCCCTCCAGGACTGAGCTGCTACTACTCTGTTTCCCGAAAATAAGACCTTATCAGGATAATAAGCCTTATCAGGCTTTTGAGTGCATGTGCTAAAAATAAGCCCCCCCCGAAAATATTTAAATGCATGCACAGCTGGTCCCCGCCATTTCCGCTGGTTGTTTGCCGCACAAACAACACAAGGTGAGGAGGCGAAGCCGGAGGGGAGGAAGGGAGGGGGGTACATGCCCCACACACCCCACACACCCTTACCTAACAGCCATTCCCGCAACCCTAACCACCACACCCCTTCTGTCACGCTAATGGCCGCCGCAAAAGCCATTAGCGAAGAACAGGGAGGCGCCGGCGACGACGGGACATCGGGTCACAGCATCACAGCCAGGGGTGAAATCCAGCAGGTTCTGACAGGTTCTGGAGAACCAGTAGCAGAAATTTTGAGCAGTTCGGAGAACCGTTAAATGCTACCTCTGGCTGAGCCCAGAGTTGGGTGGGAATGGAGATTTTGCAATATCCTTCCCCTGGAGTGGGGTGGGAATGGAGATTTTGCAGTATCCTTCCCCTGGAGTGGGGTGGGAATGGAGATTTTGCAGTATCCTTCCCCTGGAGTAGGATGGGAATGGAGATTTTGCAATATCCTTCCCCTGGAGTGGGATGGGAATGGAGATTTTGCAGTATCGTTCCCCTGGAGTGGGGTGGAAATGGAGATTTTGCAGTATCCTTCCCTTACCACGCCCATCAAGTCACGCCCACAGAAACGGTAGTAAAAAAAATTGGATTTCACCACTGGTCTCAGCCGGGCTGATGGCATGGGGCAGAGTCCTGGGAAGCATGGCTGAAAGCTCATGCATGTCCTCAGGGACGAACAGCTGACGAGCGGCGTTGTCGGCAGCAGCCAATGAGGTGACCACGCTCGTCACCTCCTGCCCCTCAAAAATAATAAGACCTCCAAGAAAATAAGGCCAAGCACCCTTGAAAATAAGACCCTGTCTTATTTTCGGGGAAAACACGGTAGGGGAAAAGAGCACTCCTATCTACAAAGCTGAATTGTGTCTTTGCTCTTGCGTCGTCTTCTCCAAATTGGGAGAATCCAGCCGTACCCACCAGGAATCCAAAGAAGGCTTGGTGGAAAGAAAAAGGGGAGAAGAGAAACAGACATTTACCCAGCCGCTCAGGTCCCAGCAGCACACTGGGAACAGCCCAGATGGCTAACTCCAATTAATCGAGACTATTTTTAAAATGTGATCAAGCCATTAATCAGCTAATTGTACCAATTAATCACTCTCCACGTTCTGTCCTGAAAAAAGACTGCTAACAGAATGCATGACAGCTACCGAGATACTCTCGCCCCGTTATCAATAGCTTTTCTTCCTTCCTTCCTTCCTTCTTTCCTTCCTTTCGTTCCTTCCTCCCCCACTTTCTTTGTTTAATTTCTTTGATTTATATCTCGCCCGGTCCTCCGAGAATGCACAGAGGCCTCCGTTGGGGATTTCTTGTGCATTTTATCCCCGCACAGCAGCAGCTCTGGAAAATATTACAGCTGGGAAAGAAAGACCTAAAGTTACTCAGGAACGTCGGTGGTTTTAAGGGGGACTCGTAGCTGGATCTTTTCTTCCCTGGTTCAATGTTTTCATTGCTACACCAGCCTTAATTTTCTGGAAACCTCTATAAAATCAGATGAGAAGCAATGGAGGCACAGCCATTCAGACCGAGGCGGTAAACTTGGTTAGTTGCAACATTGCTAAACACATGCCCAGAACAAGTTTGTTTTTAATTCCGTGGTTAGTTTTAGTAGGTGAATTTGCTCAGCAGCGAAAAGCAAGGAATTTCCATTTCAGTCACCCTGCCATCGAGTTTCCAAGCAATGGATGGAAACTCATCCAGGACAGAGGCAACCTAGAACTAAAGAGAAATTTCCTGATAGTGAGAACAATTAATCAGCGGAACGAACTTGCCTCCAGAAGTTGTGGGTGCTCCCAACACTGGAGGTTTTAAAGAAGAGATTGGACAGACATTTGTCTGAAATGATATAGAGTTTCCTGGTTGAGCTAGGGGTTGGACTAGAGGACCTCCAAGGTCCCTTCCCACTCTGTTATTCCGTTAAGTTTCCCTTTTCTGCAAAGAGGTTTTCTATGTCTTGGGAGCCAGCTCATTGAAGAAGATCCTGATCAATTGATCACATACTCGTTAAAGTAAGAATCTGTTTACCAGCTATCATGATACTCTGACGATCAGGGATGGGCTGCTGGGGGTTCGCAGGAGTTCGGCAGAACCTCTGACTAAGGTTCTGTGCAGTTCGGAGAACCCCCAAATCCCACTCCTGGCTGGCCCCGCCCACCCCACCCCTCCCCTCCCCTCCCAGGAGTCCCTACGCAGCCCATTTTGGATGCAGGTAAGTGCAGGGTGCGCACAGAGGCTCGGGGGTGTGTGTGCAAAAACGGGCCTACCAGAAGTTTGGGAAGGCTGGAAATGGGCTAATTTCTGGCCTCCAGAGGGCCCCCGAAGCCTGGGGAGGCTGTTTTCGCCCTCTTGGAGGCTTGAGGAAAGGCTCCGGAGCCCAGGGAGGGCAAAAATTCCCCCCCCTCTGCTGTGGTACAGGAGGCCGACTAGGCCACGCCCACCATGGCCACGCCCACCCAGCGACCAGGCAGAGAACCCCTTGCTAAAATTTTTGAAGCCCACCCCTGCTGACGATGCTACAGAGAGAACACAAAGATGTTTTTAAGCACTCCTTCGCAATAACTTTCCTTGTTTAGAATAAGGTGGTGTCTAGAAAATAATCATAAGGCCAGTAGTAAACATCTATTTTTTTTCCATATATATCTTCTGCCTCTCCTCCAGGAGCATAATGGAAGCTGTTCTCAGCTTCCAGAAAGTTTTATTCTCTCGGCAGAACGGTATCCGTTTTATCTCCCTGCTTTTCCAGTTGCTTCCCTTTATTTAACGCCCACACACCAATTTTTACCTATTTAGGGAAATCTCTTATATGGAAGCCAAGACCCCCTTGGATAGAAATGAAGACCAAGCATGCACAAAGACAGGGGACCTTTTAAGAGATGACCGAATCGGCTGCGATGCTGTTTGTTTCTATGGCATCCGTGCTTTGTGCCTCTGGACACTTCATGTAGAACAGAAAATCGGCTCCCCCCACCATTTCAAAATCAAAACCTACGGGGGTAAAAAGGCAGGGCTGGGAACGGGGAAATCAAAAGACCCGGCAAAAATCCAAAGCTTTGGAAAGGATCCGTGTAACATCCACGTCCCGGCTTCCATAGGAGAAAATAAATCTTTCTACAACGGGGATTTTAGCTGGCCGTCTCCTACTAATACCACTCTGTAAAGCCTTAGTAAGGCCACACCTAGAGTACTGCATCCAGTTTTGGTCACCACACTATAAAAAAGATGTTGAGACTCTGGAAAGAGTGCAGAGAAGAGCAACCAGGATGATGAAGGGACTGGAGGCTAAAACATACGATGAACGGTTACAGGAACTGGGCATGGCTAGTCTAGTGAAGAGAAGGACCAGGGGAGACAGGATAGCTGTCTTCCAGTATTTAAGGGGCTGCCACAGAGAGGAGGGGGGTCAAGCTATTTTCCAAAGCAACTGAAGGCCAGACAAGGCATAACGGATGGAAACTGAACAAGGAGAGATGCAACCTGGAAATAAGGAGAAATTTCCTGACAGTGAGAGCAATCAACCCATGGAACAGAAGTTGCCGGAGCTTCATCACTGGAAGCTTTCAAGAAGAGACTGGACTGCCATCTATCAGAAATGGGTCTCCTGCTTGGGAGGGGGTTGGACTAGATGACCTACAAGGTCCCTTCCAACTTTAATATTTCTGAAGAAATTGAAAGGATTTTTCAATTCAATTCTTCAGCGTAAGAATCCTTGTGCTTCAGTAGGAGGGGTTGACAGCCTAACACAGGTGTGTCAAATTCAATTTAATTGAGGGCCACATCAGGGTTGTAATTGACATTGGGGGGGAGGGGGCGTGGCCAGGGGGGGCATGGCCAACATGACATCACTTGTGTCAGGGGCGCCTGTGGTGGCTCGAGTGCTCTACCAACGAAAACGGGCTCCCGAGCTCTGTTTTTGGCTGGGATGGCCTCCTGCAACCCTCTGTCAGTGAAAATGGAGCTTGGGAAGGCTGCGCGCGGCCCTCCCAAGCTCCGTTTTCACTGGCAGAGGCACTGAGGGTGGGTCCTTTTCTATTTCCAGGGCGTCCCCATGGTCCAGATCTAAGAACCCCCCACCCCCAGGCCAGATCCATCCTCCAGGCCCTGAGTTTAACACCCCTGGCCTAGCACATACTCTGTGCCAGTGATGAAATTCAAATTTTTTTACTACCGGTTCTGTGGGCGTGGCTTGGTGGGCATGGTGTAGCTTGGTGGGCGTGGCTTGGTGGGCGTGGCAGGGGAAGGATAAGGCAAAATCTCCATTCCCACCCTACTCCAGGGGGGCAGATATTGCAAAATCTCCATTCCCACCCCACTCGGGTTGCCAGCCAGAGGTGATATTTGCCAGTTGTCCGAACTACTCAAAATTTCCGCTACCGGTTCTCCAGAACCTGTCAGAACCTGCTGGATTTCACCCCTGCTCTGTGCTAAGTCATATTGACGGTGGTTTGATTCTGGCTTACTGTATTGCATGAATCCAATTCATACAACACACGAAAACTGTTAACTCCGGCTTACAGTTGAAGGCAGGGGGTCTCCAACCTTGGCAACTTGAAGACTTGTAGACTTCCAACTATCAGAATTCCCCAGCCTGGCAGCTGGCTGAGGAATTCTAGGAGTTGGAAATCCACGAGTCTTAAAAAAGCAGGGTTGCCGAGCCCTGCCTTCGAACTGTAAACCAGAGTTAATGGTCTTCGTGTGTTGTGTGAAGCCAGCCCACGGCGGCTTATTGCATAAACTGGGATTACAGAAATTATGGTTTAGCGCTTAGGTGGGCAGGTAAGCCTGGAACATAAGGGGGTGCGCGGAAAAGAACCTGGCAAGCTGGAGAGACGATTTGAGAGCTGAGGAAGGGGAAACCGAACCCTGAATCAAAGAGCGTTCTGCAAAATTAACAATTTCCAGGCGCATCTCTTTCGAACAGCCTCCTTTCCCTTCGTAATTAAGCAATAAGACAAGGCCTGCTGCGAACTGCCACCGATTAATACACCCCTTAGGAATGCAACGAGGCACAAGGCAATTGTAAAACAGGTATTTTGGAAGTTGGTTAATTTTTTTTTTTTTAATCTCCATTTTTGCAAGATTAAGATATTCATGGTGATGTGCGTACACCACCCCACCCCCAAGTTCTAACCGGCAATAACTTCAGCGGAGCAAGCTGAGAGGAGGAGAAGCGCCTCCCTTTGAAGGCAGGGTGGATGGATGGATGGTTCGGTTCCTTTAATATCCTCCGTTCCAAAAGAAACGGTCCAGATGAGATGAGTTTGGGCCAGGTGGATGCTCTACTGAAGAAGCGATTGGCTCGTTTGAGGCCGGTGTGTTGCAAAAACCCAGTCGCTGAGACCAGTTTATGGTTTTCTATGCAAACCCCAAATGATGGCTTAGTCCACAGGTGTCAAACTCGATTTCATGGAGGGTCACATCCAAGTTGTGTTTGACCTCGGGGGCCCAGGGTGAGTGTGGCCAGCTCGACGTCACTCGTGTTGGGGACACCAGTGGTGGCCAAGGGCTAAGGCAGGACTTCCCTCAGACCTTCCCTCCCTCTCATTATAATCTCCCTTCCTTCCTTCCTTCCTTCCTTCCTTCCTTCCTTCCTTCCTTCCTTCCTTCCTTCCATATTACCCTTCCTCAACATAAAACTTCCTTCCTTCCTTCCAAATTAACCTTCCTTCCTCAACATTAATCAACCTTCCTCCCTCCCTCCCTTTCCTTCCTTTTCCTTCCCTCTTCATTCTCCTTTCTTCTTCCTTCCCTTTCCTTCTTTTTCCTCCCTCCCTCCCTTCCTTCCTTCCTTCCATATTACCCTTCCTCAACATAAAACTTCCTTCCTTCCTTCCTCCCAAATTAACCTTCCTTCCTCAACATTAATCAACCTTCCTTCCTCCCTCCCTCCCTTTTCTTCTTTTTCCTTCCCTCTTTATTCTCCTTTCTTCTTCCTCCCCCCCTTTCCTTCTTTTTCCTTCCTTGCCCTCTTCCCTTCTTTTTCTTTGTCTTTCCTCTTTCCCTTTCTCCTTTCCTGTCCCTTCTTGCATGCTCAAATGCAAAAGGGGCAACATTTCTCCTTTTGTTTTGTTTTTACTTTGTTTTGCTAGCCCTCTGACAGCAAAAACAGAGCTTGAGGGGGCCACGCGCGACCCTCCCAAGCTCCGTTATTGCTGGCAGAGGCACCATGGGCTGATCCTTTGCTATTTTCACGGCAGCCCCATGGGCCAGATCTAAACACCCCGCAGGCCGGATCTGGCCCCTGGGCCTTGAGTTTGACACCCCTGGACTTAGTCCATACTCGATATCCAGAGGTGAAGAGCAAGGAACTAGCCTTAATATGCTACATTCACCTATCACCCTGAAAACATCTCATCACCAGCAACCAGAGAAGCAGAGACCAAGGTTAATAGTAGACCGGGTGTCAGCAACCTGCGGCTCTGGGGCCGCATGTGGCTCTTTGGGCCCTCTGCTGTGGCTTCCTGTTGAGTGATCCCAACACTGCCTGGCCCCACCCCTCTCCCTTCCCTCCCGGTCATTCCTCGCCTGGCCTGAGAAGGCAAGGGCAATGGTGGGGGGGATGGAGAAGCGATCAGGGCCGAGACAGAGAGATACAGAGAAAGGGGGAGAGAGAGAGACATAGAGCCTTGGTAGTACAGGGGTTTAAGGCACCCTGTTATTAAGCTTATTAAGACCAGCTGCCTGCAATTACTGCAGGGTTCGAATCTCTCCAAGGCTCAAGGTTGACTCAGCCTTCCATCCTTTCTAAGGTAGGTGAAATGAGGACCCAGTTTGTGAGGGCAATAAGCTGACTTTGTATAAATATACAAAAGGATGAAGGCTATTGCTGAGCACATTGTAAGCCGCCCTGAGTCTTCGGAGAAGGGCGGCATATAAATCAACTTTAAAAAAAAAAAAATAGAGAGATACAGAGAGAGGGGGAGGGAGGGAGGGGGGGGAGGGAGGGAGAAAGAGAGAGAGAGAGAGAGAGATGTCAAAAGGGTTTTGTGGTTCCCGGTGTTTTCTAACAACCGGTTCTCTGCCCTTGTGACCAGTTGGGTAGGCGTGGCTGGGGGGGTCATGTGACTGGTGGAAGTGAATGACGTCGAGTTGGCCACGCCCACCCAGGTTTTGTGGCTCCCGGTGTTTTCTTTTCTGTGGGAAACGGATCCAAATGGCTCTTTGAGTGTTTTAAGATTTTGCAAACCCCTGTACTAGACCGAACAATCAAGCAATAGACACTTCCCTAAACAAGGACCCACCGGCACTGACACACAATCACACAGTAAACAGCAGCCAAAATCAAGGAGCCACCAAAAAGAAAACAACACTTCCGCCTACACTGACAGGGCAACCACTTGTACAGCTTGTCCTGGATTTACAACAATTCATTCAGTGACCATTCGAAGTTCCAACGGCCCTGAAAAACGTGCCTGATGGACCATTTTTCAAAGTTACGACCGTTGCAGCATCCCCGCGATCGTGTGATCAGAATTCAAATGCTTGGCAATCGACTCGTGTTTACGACCGTTGCTGTGTCTCCAAGGTCACGTGATTTGCCTTTTGCGACCTTCCGACAAGCAGAAGTCCATGGGGAAGCCACATCCACTTAACAACCGGGTTATTTGGCTTATTAACTGCAGGGATTCACTTAACAACGGTGGCAAGAAAGGTTGTGAAATGGGGCAAAATTCACCTAACCAATGTCTCGCTTAACAAGAAAAAATTTGGGCTCCGCTGTGGTCATACGTCGAGGACTACCGGTATATAAACACTCCCTTCTAGCACTGATGATGTTACCTAGTTGGGTCGTGAAAGGTCTGCAAGAAAACCACCAAGCTCAGAGAGCACCGAGGACCCCACAACGTAATGAAATGTCATAAATGTGGAAATGCCAGTTCTTTTGGGGACATCCAACAGGGTCAAGTCACCCAACCCTTAAGTGGGTTTGATTCATTTGTGTGTCAACGGGTGGTCTGAATGCAACCCGTTTTGGGGTTTGTTTTTGAACACGAAAAGCAGGTGTTTGGGGTTGGATTCAACGGAACATCTGTTTCAAGAGAATAGGTTGGTTTGATCTGGCATCTGGAAGCGCCGGCTCTTAAAAAGCATTTCTTCTGGGAATGTTGGAGGTCGTCTGCAGGAATCCAAGCGACCATGAGATGGCAGTGAGGATACAGATTAAAACTGTTTCCAGATGTTTTTTCAGCCCAGATTTGGTAAGGCTCATTCATGCAGCCAAAAGAAGCATCACAATTCACACGGAACTTTGGGTTTTGTTTTTTTTTTTTTAATCGCCCGCACCTCCTCCCTACCTCAAGATCCCACACAAAGCTATTTTCTTCCGACGACTCCAGATAGAGCATCTTTGGAGACCGCAAGACTGGTTTAAAAAAACCAAACAAAAGCGGGGGGGAAAAAGTAGGGATGATAGGGATGTGCAAATGCCTCACAGCTTGGTTAACTTTGGAGCCCTTTACAAGGCTGTTCTGGAGAACACCGCAACATATATTATTTATTATGAAGTCTTTGCAAGACTCAGTCAAAGCTGTGAGCGGCTGCATTTCATGGGGGGGCTGGGAGAAAGAGAGAGAGAGAGAGAGAGAGAGAGAGAGAGAGAGAGAGAGAGAGAGAGAGAGAGAGAGAGGGAAAGAAAGAGAGAGAAAGGGAGAGAAAGAGGGAGGGGGAAAGAAAGAGAGGAAAAGAGAGAGAGAGAAAGAGGGAGAGAAAGAGAGAGAAAGAAAGAAAGAGAAAGAGAAAGAAAGGGAGAAAGAGTAAGAAAGAGGGAGGGAGAAAGAGGGAGAGAAAGAGAGAGAGAAAGAGAAAAAAGAGAGGAAGAGGGAAAGAGAAAGAGAAAGAAAGAGTGAAAGAGAGAAAGAGGGAGAGAAAGAGAGAAAGAGAAAGAGAAAGAGAGAAAGGGAAAGAGAGAGAAAGAGAAAGAAAGAGAAAGAGAAAGAAAGAGGGAGGGAGAAAGAGGGAGAGAAAGAGAGAGAGAAAGAGAAAAAAATAGAGAGGAAGAGGGAAAGAGAGAGAGAAAGAGAAAGAAAAAAGAGTGAAAGAGAGAAAGAGGGAGAGAAAGAGAGAAAGAGAAAGAAAGGGAGAGAGAGGAAGAGGGAGAGAGAGGAAGTGGCCGAAAATGAATGAATGAATGAATGAATGAATGAATGAATGAATGAATGAATGCTGTAATTGCTTGATTTCTGCATCGCTATGTGTGACAGAAAGAGAGAAGGGAAACAACTTGTAACCACGCAGGCATTTCTCCTTACGAACCTGGCGCTTCGGAACTACGCGGAACCTGGAGAGGCAGAAAAAGAGCAGGAGGAATCAGACAGACCCCAGGAGCCGAAGGGGGGGTGAGAGAGAGAGAGAGAGAGAGAGAGAGAGAGAGAGAGAGAGAGAGAGAGAGAGAGAGAGAGAGAGAGAGAGAGAGAGAGAGAGATCCAACAGCTGGCTCTTCTGTTTGGGTGGAAAGCAGCAGCCACAGCAGAGGCAGGAACGGGAGAAAGACCAGAGGAGATGGAGAAAAAGAGAAGAATTGGACCATCCGAGGGGAAGAGAAAGGAGGAACAAGCTGAAAAGACGAGGGTGGGGAAAAAAAATCAGAAAGTTAAGTTAGTCCCATGGTTGTTAAGTGAATCTGGCTTCCCCGTTGACTTTGCTTGACAGACGGTCGCAAAAGAGGGTCACATGACACATACACAACCCTGGGACACCGCAACCGTCATAAATACACGCCAGTTGCCAAGCATCTGAATTTGGATCACGTGGCCATGGGGGGGAAGGCTGCAACAGCCGTACGTCTGAAAAACAGTCATAAGTCACCTCGTAACTTCGAAAGGTCACTAAAGAAATAGTGGTAAGTCAAGGACTACCTGTATAGAGTTTTTAAACTCTATTTGGTCCACCCGTGGTGCAGTGGGGAAATTCAAATATTTTTACTACCGGTTTCTGTGGGCGTGGCTTGGTGGGCGTGGTGTGGTGTGGCTTGGTGGGCGTGCTGTGGTGGGGTGTGGCAGGGGAAGGTTACTGCAAAATCCCCATTCCCACTCCACTCCTGGAGGAAGGACACTGCAAAATCTCCATTCCCACCCCACTCCAGAGGGAAGGACACTGCAAAAATCTCCATTCCCACCCCACTCCAGGGGGAAGGACACTGCAAAATCTCCATTCCCACCCCACTCCAGGGGGAAGAATACTGCAAAATCTCCATTCCCACCCCACTCCTGTGGAACAACTTCTCTGCAGAAGTTGTGAATGCCCCAACACTGGAAATTTTTAAGAAGATGTTGGATAATCACTTGTCTGAAGTGGTGTAGGGTTTCCTGCCTGGGCAGGGGGTTGGACTAGAAGACCTCCAAGATCCCTTCCAACTCTGTTATTCTATTCTATTCTATTCTATTCTATTCTATTCTATTCTATTCTATTCTATTCTATTCTATTCTATTCTATTCGGAAGGATATTGCAAAATCTCCATTCCCCTCCCCACTCCTGGGGGAAGTATACTGCAAAATCTCCATTCCCACCCCACCCTGGGGCCCAGCCAGTTTGCCAGTTCTCCGAACTACTCAAAATTTCCGCTACCCGGTTCTGCAGAACCTGTCAGGATTTCACCCCCTGCCGTGGTGGCTCTTGTACTGCCTCGACAGAAAAAACAAAATGCCCTTTCTGTCTCGAAATGCAGAGACAGCCCAATTCTCAAAAGTCAACTCCCCCCGCTGCCACGGCCTCCTCTATTATTCCGCGTGGCTGAAGGCTACGTTCCACCTTCTGGATGATGTATTTGTTTCCTCCACGTATTTATCACCGACTGTAATAAGTCCAAGCTCTGGATTGCAAAAACCTTAGCAACTGGAGACTCCCTCAAAGTTCTTGAGGATGGAAGAAGATGACCGGATATGATGAATGACCAATCTTCCAGTGAATGTGTCCCATGAAACACGTTCACTCCAAGCACTGAAATGTGTTCAGGGTGCTAGAGATTGAAAAGAGAAAGTCCTCGTACCACCTGATGGCTGGCGTCATAAATCACACCAAGCCGGTATTTGCTGTGATCGCAGTTTGTAGAACAAGCCAGAGTGGCACAGTTCACACATAGCAATACGCCGTAAATCGTGATTTATAAACGACGAAAGAAGACCGAGCTTATACGTCACTTGTATGTGACATGAAGTAAACGGTGCATCGTTTTTCTCCAGCCAAAAGCTGTGTTTGGCTTTTTGAGGGGCAAGTGAAAAGATGGGGAAAAAAAGAAAAAGAACAGTTAAATTAGCGCGGATTTAGTTTTGTTCTGTACAGTCAATGAGATCTGTACGGCACTGATGAGGTTACCGAGCTGGGTAATGAAACGTCTGCAAGTAAAATCACCAAGCTCAGAGAACACCGAGGACCCCTCATCTCAACCCTGAGCTACAAATAGTCTCCTCTATCAGTTAATGTCATTCCTTCCCGTTTATTTAAATCCCCCCTTTTAGAAGTCAGAAACTAGATAAGTCACATTTGGGTACAACGATGCATGAATGTAGCTAGCGTTTCTTCTTTACCTATGCAGAACAAGCATTAGCTTTCTCTCTCAAGCAATTCCTAGCCACTACCGCTACATTTACACGAGACACTTAATCTGATTGCTAACAATGTGCTGTGTTCACTCAAAGCACCCATAATTAATTAGCTAAATCAAAGGTAAAAGATTCTCTGTCCAGTGGTGTCTGATACTATGGCACGGTGCTCCATTTTCTTTGCCAAGGGAGCCAGCGTTGTCCAAAGACACTTCCGTGGTCATGGGACCAGCATGGCTATATGTCGAGGCGCATGGAACTCTGCTGCCTTCCCGCTAAAGTGGTACCTATTTATCTACTCGCATTTGCATGCTTTCAAACTGCTAGGTGGGCAGGAGCTGGAGCAAGGAACGGGTGCTCACCCCATCGCGTGGCGCTCGGGTCTCGAGCCGGCTCAGCGTCTTTAACAGCTGAGCCATTGCGTTCCCTTTAAGCTAAATGAGTTAACGTTAAATAAATTAGTTACTGTTAAATAAAGTTTGCTCGCGGTGCTCACCTCTGCATTCTGCCTGGTGCATCAGGGGTCTGCAACCTTAAACACTCAAAGAGCCATTTGGATCCGTTTCCCACAGAAAAGAAAACACCGGGAGCCACAAAACCTGGGTGGGTGTGGCCAATTCGACGTCATTCACTTCCACCAGTCACATGACACCCCCCCAGCCACGCCTACCCAGCCGGTCATTAGGGCAGAGAACCGGTTGTTAAAAAACACTGGGAACCACAAAATCCTTTTGACATCTCTCTCTCTCCCTCCCACCCTCCCCCCGCCCTCTCTGTATCTCTCTATGTCTCTGCCCTGATCGCTTCTCCATCCCCCCCCGGCATCGCCCTTACCTTCTCAGGCCAGGCGAGGAATGACTGGGAGGGGAGGGTGAGAAGCGGGGCCAGCCAGTGGTGGGATCACCCGACAGGGAGCCACAGCATAGGGCCCAAAAAGCCGCATGCGGCTCCAGAGCAGCAGGTTGCTGACACCCGATTTAGGTGAACCTCGGATTGCATGATTAATGATTGCATCTTAATGTGCTTCCTAGTAACAAAAAAATTGTCTGACTTCCAGTCTGGAGTTGATAAGGAGAATGGGAGCAACCAAAAACCCCACTTAGCTACATCCTATTTTGTAGAAGAGGCTGCCTGTTGGACAGGTGTGACTTATCTCGGGGCAAGGAAAGCTCCACCTGTGGAAACGCTCGCCTTTGGAAGCCCCTGTATCTGTTCCAGCTTTTCGAAGTCCTTTATCCCCAGGCTGGCAGGGAGATGTTTGCAAATCTCTACAGTTCTGCCTCTTCTTGCTTTAGGATAGCCATTAAAATTACATTTGGAGATACCCAAGGTGAGTCTCTCTTGCGTCAACAATTTTTTTTTTCCCCTTCAAGATCTTCTGGCTGGAGAGCAAACTTTCTCTGAATCAGAAATGCTGTGAGCCCCATGGATAAAACATGAGAGTCGGTCTAAGCAAGCCGAAGCCCCAAATCAGGGCATTGGATGATGTTGGCTGGAAGGAGGAAAAAGAAGAGAAATACAGGATCCGCGATCCACGTTCGTTCCTTGCTGAAGGCCCCCTCGAGCAAAACAGAAGAGTAACTCTCTACAGACCGGGTGGGCCGCATTACCTAAACAGGGAAAAAAAAAACAGCACATAGAAGGGATTAGGGGGGGAAATATGACCCCACCCCTTCTCCCCCAAATCGCTACAGTTTTCTATACACGGTACATTGAAAAATGCAGCGTGCAAGGAAAAACACCCGTTCCCCCACTCCCACCCTTAACCTCCTAGTTTTCATCCAAGAAGATCAAAACCGCAAACAAGCCCAGCCTGAGCGAAACGGAAATTACCATCTCCCTAAAGATTACCTGCTGGTATTCCAATCGTCATTCAGTCTTTGGGGAGGGAAAGGGAGGCAAAGGCACGGGTGTCATTTGGCATCAATGTTCAAGGGTGGTGTGAAATAAGATGATGTGCTAAGTCACTAAGCCCCAGGCAAGTGACAGATTTATCAGGCTCCCACCTACTTGAATCTGGCTTTGCTAACTTCTTCCTTGTTATTCTTTCCCTTTTCAGTCCCTGGTTCGGGGGGACGAATATCAGGGGTGAAATCCAGCAGGTTCTGACAGGTTCTGGAGAACCGGTAGCGGAAATTTTGAATAGTTCAGAGAACCGGCAAATACCACCTCTGGCTGGCCCCCTAGTGGGGTGGGAATGGAGATTTTGCAGTATCCTTCCCCTGTCACGCCCACCAAGCCACACCCACCACGCCACACCTGCCACGCCATGCCCACAGAACTGGTAGTAAAAAAAATTGGATTTCACCACTGACGAATATGAATGTGCAAATAGTGTTGCTGCACTATACAGGTAGTCCTAATCTAACAACAGTTCATTTAGTGACCGTTCGAAGTTACAACCGCCCTGAAAAAAAGAGACTTATGACCGTTTTTCACACTTATGACATTTGCAACATCCCCATGATGGGATCAAAATTTGGATGCTTGGCCACTGGTTCATGTTTACGAGGGGTTGCAATGTCCCCTTTTGGGACAAGCCAAGTCAAATGGGGAAATCAGATTCACTTAGCAACCGTGTTCCTAACTTAATAACTGCAGTGATTCGCTTAACGAGTATGGCAAGAAATGTCGTTGAAATGGGACAAAATTCACTTAAGAAATGTCTCACAAAACATGATATTAGAATATTAGAATTCTTTATTGGTCAAGTGTGCACCGAAGCCATATTCCTTGTGTGTCCAATCACATTTGGCCAATAAAGAACTACTCTACTCTACTCTACTCTACTCTATTCTACTCTACTCTACTCTACTCTACTCTACTCTACTCTACTCTACTCTACTCTACTCTACTCTACTCTATTCAATTCTACATTCCAATATTCTATTCTATTCTATTCTATTCTATTCTATTCTATTCTATTCTATTCTACTCTATTCAATTCTACATTCCAATATTCTATTCTATCCTATCCTACTCTACTCTACTCTACTCTACTCTACTCTACTCTACTCTACTCTACTCTACTTTACTCTACTCTACTCTATTCAATTCTACATTCCAATATTCTATTCCATTCCATTCCATTCCATTCCATTCCATTCCATTCTATTCTCACAGGGAATTCGTCTCCGGTGCATAAGCTCTCAGTGTACATACAACAATAGTGATAGATCCATTGTAAAAACACATTCATCATAAAACATTAGATGCAACATTCAGCGATAGCCATGGATACTAAGTAAGCAATCAACATAAATCATACTAGGATACCAATTAAACAATTTAACAACAGAAACGTTGGGCTCCATTGGGGTTGATAAGTCCAGGACAACTATTTCCTCAAGGTTTGTACCGTTCAGAATTCCTCAATTTTGCACCATCCATTCGGTAGATTTGCCTCTCGTCAGGCAGAGTGCCTTCGAAACTGCCAGTCAGGCTCCGGAAATGCTGCTCGTGCAAGATGCCATCATCCAATTGTGTGATTACTCTTCTAGAAGAAGTAGCTGACTTCACCAAATGGATCAAAGCAGGCTGTAGCCACGGTGCAATTATGATAATAGTCTGTCTTCCGGTCCTTAGGACAAGGCTGGCTTTATAGTGCTTTTTATGTGTGTCTTTTATGACCCAGGAACGGGTCGATTCCCCGGGGGGAGGAAGAAGGGGGGCGGAAATCAATGGGACCCTGCACTCATCCCTGTGGCTTCTTGTCTAATTTATTTTTTATTGCTGCATCCAGACGAAGATTCAAAGGTGGGTTTCAGATTGACAAAAAAAAAAAAAAAATCTATTAGGAAAAAGACCATCTTTGCTGATGGTGTAAGTCATCCACATCATCGCCATCCGAGAGGAAAATGGGTGCCAAAAGTTTTTGCAAAGTTGTAAAAAAAAAAAATCCTGAAAAAATGAGTTTGATTTGAACAACGAAGGAGAATTTGGGACGGGAAAGGTTTTCTTTTTGCGATCGTATGCTTTTGGCGTGTTTTGGATCACGAGCTCCTGATAATGTTCACGGGTGATCCTCAACTTACGACAACAATTGAGCCCAAAATTTCTGTTGCTGAGTGAGACAGCTGCGAAATGAGTTTATTTATTAGTGTATTTACTGGTTCGATTTTATATGCCGCCCTTCTCCGGAGACTCAGGGCGGCTTACAATGCGTTAAGCAATAGTATTCATATTTTTGTATATACCTGCTTAGTTGGGCTTTCGGGGCCCCCTAAGCGGTGTTCTTTTTTATACAAAGTCAGCTTATTGCCCCCACAATCCGGGTCCTCATTTTACCTACCTCGGAAGGATGGAAGGCTGAGTCAACCTTGAGCCTGGTGAGATTTGAACTTGCAGTAATTGCAGGCAGCTGGTGCTACTTAATAGCACTTTAGTCTGCTGCGCCACCAAGGCTCTATGAGTTTTTGCCCCATTTAATGATTTTTCTTGCCAGAGTTATTTATTTATTTATTTGTTTGTTTGTTTGTTTATTTATTTATTTATTTTGTCGCATTTCTATGCCGCCCAACTCCCAAGGGACTCTGTTAAGGGAATCACTGCAGCCGTTAAGGTGACAACAGGGTTATTAAGTTGTTATGTGAATCTGGCTTCCTCGTGCTTGTTGGAAGGTCCTGAAAGGGGATTATATGAACCTGGGACTCTGCAACCGTCACAAATGTCAGTTGTCTGAATTTTGATCACGTTACCATGGGGTGCTGAAACAGTCGTAAGTGTGAAAATTGGTCATAAGTCACTTTTTTTCAGTTCCACTGTAACTTCGAGCTGTCACTAAACAAACTATTATAAGTCGACGAATAGCTGCATATACTGTTTACAAAACCACATTTTATTTTATTTTTTAAATTTATCCACTGAAACCACTTTTCCCAGCCAATTGGCTGGATTACAATGCCCTTCATTTCCAGTTAACATGTCCAAAGAGTTAAAAAAAATAAAAACCAATAAACAGTAAGTTTCTGATTTAACCCTAGCCCAGAGCTCTGATACATTGCTCTGCAAACTATTGACAGAAAGTACTAGCCAAAAACTATTTCAATGTGATCCGCTATCTGTCTTTTTGTGTGTGTGTGCACAAATATTTCAGCCAAATAAATTGCATGAAGCAAAAAAGAAAGTTTGTAAGTATTATAAAGGTAAAGGTTCCCCTCGCACATATGTGCTAGTTGTTTGTCTTCTATTTTCATAGATATGCTCGGAGAAGAGCAGGCCGAACCGAAAATGATTTGACTCGCCAATTGGCCATCTAATATCAAGATCAGCAAATGCAACACTACAGGTAGTCCTCGACTTACAACCCCAGTAAAGGTAAAGGTTCCCCTCGCACATATGTGCTAGTCGTACCCGACTCTAGTGGGCGGTGCTCATCTTCAAAGCTGAAGAGCCGGCACTGTCCGAAGATGTCTCCATGGTCATGTGGCCGGCATGACTCAACGCCAAAGGCGCACGGAACGCTGTTACCTTCCCACCAAAGGTGGTTCCTATTTTTCTACTTGCATTTTTTAGGTGCTTTCGAATTGCTAAGTTGGCAGAAGCTGGGACAAGTAACAGGAGCTCAGCCCATTACACGGCACCAGGGATTCGAACTGCTGACCTTTTGATCAACAAGCTCAGCATCTTAGCCACTGAGCCACCACGTCCCTCTCCTAAGTACTATACACAGGAACAAACACAAACACAAACTCTATTTTATAGAGTATAATTTATTCTAGTTTTTAAGGAAACTGGGAAGAAATTTAGGCTCTCTTTAGCCTTTCTTGTGCCCCATATTTCAAAGGCTAAATTTCTTCCCCTCCAACCTTTTCCTTTCCAAAGGAGAAGCTTCAGGTAGGTGTTGGTGTTGGGGCAGAGTTTTTTTTCCCCCCCGTGGCTCTCCCAAGAGAAACAATTTTCTCCTGGGTTTTAAAACTTCCCACAGAAGTGCTGCAGCTAGAGAATGTTACTTGACCTAGTCTAGTCCAGCACTTTGCCCACCAAGGCTGACAGAAAGGTTATGAAATTTTAATTTGTCTGAGAGCAAGATACAAGAATAATTGGAGCCCAAGTGTCTGCAGAAGGCTGGGAACCAGGAACAAGTGGATGGAACAGCACTGCAGTTACTTTAAAGGCCACAGAAGTTCCTTCAATGGAGAGAGAGAGAGAGAGAGAGAGGAGGGAAGACGGGAAGAGAGAGAGAGAGACTGGTCATCCCTTTCAATTCATTTCAGACTTGGTAGAAGAAACTCCAACGAACCACCAAATTCTCTGAGCTCTTCCTTTTCATATCTCTGTGCAGATTTGCAGAAAAAAAGTAGCTATAAGAGAAGGAATAGCAGAACCAGAAGGTGGAGTGAAAAGGAAAATCATCCTAGAATCCCTACGTAGTTACAAACAAACTAAATCCAATCCCCTCTTGGGTGCCCTGATGTAGACATAGATCAAATGGTGGTTTATTCCATGAACCACACTTAGCTACACAAAATAGGTGAATGCAATTAAGCTAACAAAACCCACTCGGAGGTTATTGGCCGTGATGAGAAATTGGGGAGGGGGTGAAATTCCATCTTTTGGGATGGATGCTACAAGCTTGTTATTGCTCTGGGCTCGTGTTATTATGCTCAATAAGCCTGCTTTTGCTTTTTGAAATAAGAAACGAGGAGGAAGAGGAGGAGGAGGGGAAAAAATAACAAAGGATTCAGATGGATTTCCGAAACGTGTGAATAATGGCAAAGTTACTGGAAAAGCACTACTAAAAAAAGAAAGAAAGAAAGAAAGAAAAATCTGACTCGCAGAAACGCATGCAGTATTAACACCTCCTTTCTAATTAAATTCCATCAGAAATAATATACCAAGTATTTTTATCCCACTCCTTCTCCTGCCCCTCTCGTCTTTTTGATTAACTCTCTTCGTGTGTTAGGAATTACAGTGTGTGACCTCTAACTTTTGCCCAAAGATCTGCCGTCTTTAATATTCACGTTGTGACGGCCTCTTTGCGGAAAGGCTGTTTGGGAGGGAGAGAAATCTAATTACTCACAACAACGTGGGGGTGGGGGGGGAGAGAGGTGTGATGATTCATTGTGTTTGCGTTGGAACGAGTGGCACCACCTTGTAGCTGCCGTCCAGGCACCTTGACGGTTGTGTGCACCGCTTGGAATGGATTACCGCCCCCTTCCGATTCCATTACCAAGCTTCCTCTCCAGCGAATATCTTGGAGAGATCAGACAATCGATCTTCAAGCTTTGCTGGAGATCCTTGGGGAAGGCGGGCAAAGCTTTAGGGATCTCTCACGCAGGAGGTTCCGGTCTACCTAATTTAAACTCACTCAGAAACGATATTTCACCCTGAAGCTGCGACTGAGGAGGAAGAGCTCCCTGGTGGATCTGGGGAGTGGGGAGGTGGATGGGCATGAGGCAGTGGGTCATAGCACACTTCTCACACACAAACACACGCGTGCACGCACATCACCATCCTTCCCTTCTCTTCTGTCCTGGAAGGGCGCAACCGGGCAAATATTATAAATCTCCACTGTGTAATCCCAATGCTCCTATTAGAGGAGGGGAAAACATTATGCAGTGATGTATTGGAGGACATCAAAGGGGCTCCTACAGAAGAACCAGCAGAAAGAAACATGTTCCTTTTTATTTTTTTCCTTGGAACATTTGCACAGAATAACTGCTCGGGCTCAGCCTTTTTTAGTTTATTTATTTATTTATTTATTTATTGGTTCGATTTATATGCCGCCCTTCTCCCGAGACTCAGGGTTGTATATACCTAAGCAGGTATATACAACTTTTGTATATACCTGCTTAGTAGGGCTTTTGGCCCCCCCTAAACGGTGTTCTTTTTTTTAATACAAAGTCAGCTTATTGCCCCCACAATCCAGGTCCTCATTTTACCTACCTCGGAAGGATGGAAGGCTGAGTCAACCTTGAGCCTGGTGAGATTTGAACTTGCAGTAATTGCAGGCAGCTGGTGCTACTTAACAGCACTTTAGTCCCCTGCACTACCAAGGCTCTATTTGCCCGGACAACTATTCTAGTTGCCCGGAAAGCAGCGGTTTAGTTATCAGTGGTGGAAGCTTTTGCAAAAGAGGAAGTTTTTGTTTTTGTACAGGCTGATGTGCCTGTACCCAGCATTGACACGTTCCAAACTTTCAGAAAAGTGGATCGAGTTCCAAGGTTGTTTTTGAGATAACCTACCGGGTTTTTTAATAGCATGTCATTCTATTTCAACCTTTCTGAATGTTACTTATTTGAATCCCGCCTTTATTATGTTATAAAGAACTCAAGGGAGAGAAGGTAGCCAATACTCTTTCCTCCACAACAACAATCCAGTGAGGTGGGCTGGATTGAAAGAAAGTGATTGGACTCAAGTCACCCCAGCCACATTTTTCGTACCTAAAGCAGGACTAGAACTCGCCATCTCCTGGTGATTGGCCCAGCGTCACCCAGCCACAGCTATTATAACTAAGGTAGGGCTAGAATTCACAGGCCCCTGGTGGTTGGCCCAAAGTCATCCGGCCAGCTTTCCTGCCTAAGGCAGAACTAGAACTCACCATCCCCTGGTGATTGGCCCAGCCTCACCCAGCCAGCTTTCAAGCCTAAGGCAGGACTAGAATTCACCGGCCCCTGGTGATTGCCTCCAAGTCACTTGGCCAGCTTTCAAGCCTAAGGCAGAACTAGAACTCACAGTCTCCTTGTTTGTAGCCTGGTGCTTTTTGCCACAAGACCAAACTGGCTCTTTTCCTAAATTTACTATCATCCCCTTTGGATATTCGACTGAGAATTTAAGTGAACATCCTGGGAGATTTGGCACTAATTCATGATTAGTTAATCATTATTTGATAGATGTGCAATTCAAAGCCATTATTTGTCGGAGCTTCTGCCAGGAGTCCCCTTTAAAAAGGAGAGAGAGAGAGAGAGAGAGAGAGAGAGAGAGAGAGAGAGAGAGAGAGAGAGAGAGAGAGAGAGAGAGAGAGAGATTGTTCCCACATGATGAACAGCATCAAAACTTTCAAAATGTTTCCTCAGAAATACTCTGATAACAAGCTCTTCTCTTTTATTTGAGATATAATCACAATCCTCCTGATTTGGGGAAGTTAAGTAATAGATTTGATTTTGTTTGCTCCAGTAACTTTTTTTTTAAAGAATTTCTTTTTTCCCCCTTGAAATCAGGGGTGAAATCCAGCAGGTTCTGACAGGTTCTGGAGAACCGGTAGTGGAAATTTTGAGTAGTTCGGAGAACTAGCAAATACCACCTGTGGCTGGCCCCAGAGTGGGGTGGGAATGGAGATTTTTTTTTTTTAATTTGATTTATATGCCGCCCTTCTCCGGAGACTCAGGGTGGCTTACAATGTGCTCAGCAATATCCTTCATCCTTTTGTATATTTATACAAAGTCAGCTTATTGCCCCCACAACTGGGTCCTCAATTTACCTACCTTAGAAAGGATGGAAGGCTGAGTCAACCTTGAGCCTTGGCGAGATTCGAACCTGCAGTAATTGCAGGCAGCTGGTCTTAATAACCAGCTTAATAACCGGGTGCCTTAGACCACTGTACTACCAAGGCTCTTTTTTGCAATATCCTTCCCCTGGATTGGGGTGGGAATGGAGACTTTGCAGTATCCTTCCCCTGCCATGCCCACCAAGCCACGCCCTGTTATCTCTCTTACCGACCTTCCTCTTTTTATTTTGTCTAACTTTTTCTTTTTGAAAAATAATAAATACTTTACCAAAAATAAAATAATGGGACACATTAGCATTGTTTCTAACAGGGGTCAGCAACCTGCGGCTCTGGAGCCGCATGTGGCTCTTTCATCCCTCTCCTGCAGCTCCCTGTTGCTAGTCGGCTCCACAATTGATAGGGCTTTCGGTTAAGACAGGTAGAGGAAAAAGGACGCTGTGCTAGGAGGAGACTATATGGTGGGGGAACCGGACTTCTGGTTGGCTCCAGAATTGAATAGGGGGCTTCTGGTTAGGACCTTTTTGGCTCTTTGGGTGTTTAAGGTTGCCGATCCCTGGTCTAGCTTTTAGTTATTTGCACCCTGGTTGCTACTGTTTTCTATCAACAATCTCTTTTATGGATTCTACTCTGAATCTACTAAAGGTTTCTCAAATCCTGCCTTAGCAGGTCTTCCATTTTGGTGAAATTCTTCAAGCAGAATGAAAAAGCGACGTTAGATTCCACCTTAGCAAAAGAAACTTAGCAAAAGTTCCTCTTCCGCGCTTTGCAGGGTGTCCAATCTTTGGCACCCTTCCGAAAGATTTTTGGAAAGCTTTTGTTTTGCTGCCGTTTTTGTTTTTGAAAAATGCATTTAATAAGCGGTGCTTTTTTGTTGTTACTTCTAGGCACAAACTCGGTGGAACGAGAAAATCAATTAGGCAAAATTAGCTTGTGCAGCTAAGCTATAACCATTTATTGAACAGTTATGCTTGGAGACCATAAGTTCAGGGGATGACCTTAAAATTCCCAGTCCATTTGGCTAGTGGAAAGCAAGATAATGTTAGAGTTTAATATGTTTAATTTCCAGGAGGATTAAAACACCGAGTATTTTCAGATTATTTCCTAGGAGCATTTAATGGTGCTGCATAAATCCAGTTCTTAAAGAGGCCGCAACTCAGGTTGCCTAGTTAATACAAAATATTGGGCTGGTGTGCACTAGGGCTATTTTGGTCTGTTAACTTGGCATCTGCGCTGTTACATTTCAGAGGAAGACAATTCCTCTAAACAGCTTCTGTAGAAAAATAGACTGTTTCCTGTTCTAAATAACTCCTCAAAGCTTGACTCCTAGTCACTCCTGTTTTGTTTTCTTCTCCTGAATTAAGAAAAAGAGGCAATTTGAATTTTGCTGGACCAAAATTACTGTATTTTTCGGACTATAAGACGCACCAGAGTATAAGACGCACCTATCTTTTTTGATGAGGAAAAGAAGAAAAAGAAATCTCCCTCTGCCTCTGCCTCTGAGCTATTTTGCCTCCTTGCAGCAAACAGCCTGCTTTACTTTCATTTTCGTTTTCAGCAGAGCTTGATTAGCACAAGGGGAAAAAAAATCTGCTCCAGCAATTTACCTCTTTGCAGCAAGCAGCAGAGCCTGCGCAAAACAGCTGAGAGCAAATCAGCTGAGAGTCGGGAGGCTGATCCAATCAACTTGTGCTAATTAGGCTGTGCTGAAGCTGAAAGGAGCTGTTTTTTCTTGCTGTTTGCTTGCAAGGAGGTAACTGCTGCAAGGCAGAAAAAGGGTGGGGGCCAGTGGGTGGGCGGGGCTACATTCTGTGTATAAGACGCACCTAAATTTTCACCCACTTTTAGTCAGTAGGGAACCCAGATTCATTTTAGAACCGTGTGACTCACTTAGCAAGTGCAACAATTCCCTTAACAATCATGGCAAGAAAAGTCGTAAACTGGGGCAAAACTCACTTAGACCATGTCTCGCTTAGCAGCAGAAATTGGGGGCTCAGCTGGGATCATAAGTCGAGGACTACCTGCAAAGTTGAGGACTACCTGAAAAGTAGCCTGACTAGGTGGCTCAGTGGCTAAGACGTTGAGCTTGTCGATCAGAAAGGTCGGCGGTTCAAATCCCTAGTACAGGTCTCCTGCGTAAGCAGCGGGCTGGACTAGATGACCTCCAAGGTACCTTCTAACTCTGTTACTGTTAAGTCTTTGCTTCTTCCTCACCCTTGACTGCTCATCTCTCTGGGGAGGGAGCGTTTTTCATTTGGCTGAAAGTACGACTACAAATGGAGTAGGAAGTTACGAGGGGCTCGAGTCCTGAGTCATCTCTTCTGCTGAGATTTGGTGCCTCTTCTGGAGGCCTCTTGAATTGTCTCAGTGATGGCAGGGGTGGGCTGTTGGGTGTTCGCTTGGGTTCGGGAGAACCCCTAGCTAAAATTCTGTGCAGTTTGGAAAACTCCCCAATCCCACTCCTGGCTGGCCCTGCCCACCCTGTCCCACCACTCCCAGGTGTCCCCACGTGGCCTGTTTTGGATGCAGGTAAGTGCAGGGCATGCACGGAGGCTCGGGGAGGGCGAAAAACGGGCCTACTGGAAGTTCGGGGAGGCCAGAAACGGCCCCATTTCCGGCCTCCAGAGCGCCTCTGGAGCAGTGGTGGGTTTCAATTTTTTTTACTACCGGTTCTGTGGGTGTGGCTTGGGGCGTGGCATAGCTTGGTGGGTGTGGCAGCGGAAGAATACTGTAAAATCTCCATTCCCTCCCCACTCCAGGGGACAGTTACTGCAAAATCCCCATTTCTTCCCAATCAACTGGGACTCGCGAGGCAGAGAATAGATGGGGGCGGGGCCAGTCAGAATTTTTACTACCGGTTCTCAGAACTATCAAAATTTCCGCTACCGTTTCTCCAGAACTGGTCAGAACCTGCTGAAACACACCTCTGCTCTGGAGCATGGGGAGACCGTTTTCGCCCTCCTGGAGGCTGGAGGAAAGCCTCCGGAGTCTGGGGAGGAGAAAAACGCATTCCCCCCCCCCGTGGTGCAGGAGGCTGATTAGGCCACGCCCACCATGGCCACGCCCACCCAGCAACCGGGCAGAGAACCCCTTGCTAAAATTTTTGAAAGCCTGCCCCTGAGCAATGGCATCCCCGGCTTTGAAACAGAACCAAAGGCGACTCCAGAGTTAGATCTTAGCCGAAGAGAGGCAGCTTAAGAGGAGATCGAGTCAAGTGGTAATGAAGGAGTTATTGCTCCAGAGAGGAGGAGCAGCAGCATTCAGGGAAAAATGATCCCTCTTGAATTTCGGGAGAAGTTGCAGACAGCTGTGAGAGCTGAAAGGGTGGGCTAATGGAAAGGGGTTCCTTGTTCCTGCAGGTCAGCTTGGCAGAAGTTGTCACTCATGGCCAGCCTTCTCCGGAGGAAGCTCTGGTTACAACAGCTGCAAAGCTAGTCTGCCGGAAAAGGTCACTCGCTTCTAAATTCAGAATTGATATTTCCTTTTTTCCTTCCGTCCCATTTTTTTTTCTCTTTTATTTTCATAGATACGCTCAAACCAAACCAAAAATGATTTGGCTCGCCAATTGGCCATCTAATATCAAGATCAGCAAATGCAACACTACAGGTAGTCCTCGACTTACAACCCCAGTAAAGGTAAAGGTTCCCCTCGCACATATGTGCTAGTCGTACCCGACTCTAGTGGGCGGTGCTCATCTCCGTTTCAAAGCCGAAGAGCCAGCGCTGTCCAAAGGCATCTCCGTGGTCATGTGACTGGCATGACTCAACGCCAAAGGCGCACGGAACGCTGTTGCCTTCCCACCAAAGGTGGTCCCTATTTTTCTACTTGCATTTTTTACGTGCTTTCGAACTGCTAGGTTGGCAGAAGCTGGGGCAAGTCACGGGAGCTCACCCCGTTACGCGGCACTAGGGATTCGAACTGCTGAACTGCCAACCTTTCGATCAGCAAGCTCAGCGTCTTAGCCACTGAGCCACCGCGTCCCTTTACAATAAGGAGCCCCAAATTCCTGTGGCTAAGCAAGACAGTGGCTAAGTGAGATTTGCCCTATTTTACGACCTTTTTTGCGCCACACTTGTTAAAGGAATCGCTGCAGCTGTTCAGTTAGTGACAGGGCCGGTAAGTGAATCTGGCTTCCCCGTTGACTTTGCTTGTCAGAAGGTCTCAAAAGGGGGATCACGTGATTCTGGGACGCTGCCACCGTCATAAATAGGAGTCAGTGTTGTCAGGCGCCTTGAATTTTGATCTCGTGACCCTGGGGATGATGCAACGGTCCTAAGCGTGAAATGATCACATAAGTTATTTTTTTTTTCAGTGTCGTCGTACCTTTGAACGGTCACTAAACAAACTGTTTTAAGTGGAGGACTACCTATCCTACGCAAATTCTATCTGTGTAGGTGTCCCTCCCTGAATTTTTTTTTTTTACCACTTTGACCTCGGCCATTGGGTGAGGGCTCCGTTAGGAAAATTGCTGACGATAAACAAAGCAGAGAGGTCTTCAGTGGATGGTGGATTCCTGATAAGATCTTCTCAAGTGGTGGTAGACGAGACTTATTTTAATTTCAAGGGTCCCATCCCTCATGGCTAATTTGTTGGCCATCATATGATAGTTTTGTGGAACTGCAGAGGGCACTAGGGTCAAACGCAAGGTAGGTTTGTACAAAATACCAATTTAATTGTCTTCTGGCCCATTCTTCTCGCCTTACAACCTTCTTTTTCTCTTTTTCTGCTGCCCTCCCCTCTCCCTCTCTCAAGCAAGAGACGTGATGAGGAGACAGCTAGCTTTTACTGGGGGTCTCTGGGCTAATTTCTTGCAGAAAGCTTTGGAAATTAAGCTGAGGGCTGTATGAAGTTGACCTCAGGGTCACCTGCAGCCTTAAGACTGCAAGTTGCCTGTCCCAGCCTCAGGCTATTCATTAGCAACCTAGTGTTCCTGATGCTTCTTCAAGAATCTTGTCTTCCCAAGTGGAAGCAAAGAAGTAGGAACATTTAATATTGACCGGTCAAAAGCAACTTTTGCCTTTCATCCTGGAATCTTCGGAGGATACCTGTGAGCCTTCATCCGGTGAGCATTGTTTCAACAGGTAGGAACGGCTACCAAAGGGATTCGCGTCTACATAATCAGGGACTTCCTTACATTCGTTTTTCCTGCAATATTGACTGAACAACCACTTTAATAAAAGCTGCATGATCTATGAAGAACATTTGTCAATGAATTGCATATCGAGACACCGTAATATCTGTTGGGTTCAAAGCAAGTGGAAATTTATAAGAGAGTAGGATAAGGATAAAGATAAGGATAAGGATGGAAAGGGAAGGGGAAGGGGAAGGGGAAGGGGAAGGGGAGAAGAGAAGAGAAGAGAAGAGAAGAGAAGAGAAGAGAAGAGAAGAGAAGAGAAGAGAAGAGAAGAGAAGAGAAGAGAAGAGAAGAGAAGAGAAGAGAAGAGAAGAGAAGAGAAGAGATACCAAGAGAGGAATCTGGGACAAGACATGGGTTCTGGGATTCTGTGAAAGGTCCTTCCCCCCACATCCCTAATACTTGCCCATTCATAATTTACTTCAGTTTCTCCCATTCCCCCTCTGCTGTTACAACATAGGAAAGACAGAGAGAGAGAGAGAGAAAGAGAGAGAGAGAGAGAAAGAGAGAGACAGAGAGAAAGAAAGAGAGAAACACAGAAAGAAAAACAGAAAAAGTCAGAGAAAGAGAGAGAGAGAGAGCGAAACAGATCAAAACAGAGAGAGAGGGAGAGGGAGAGAGAGAGAGAGAGAGAGAGAAAAAGAAACAGAGAGAGAAAAAAGAGAAACAGAAACAGAAAGACAGAGAGCGAAACAGAGAAAGCGAGAGAGACAGAGAGAGAAATTTCTTCTCCACAGGAAGTACAAAAGAAAGTTCCTCTTCATGCAAAATTAATGCATGGGATTTGTTACCAGAAAAGGCAGCGAGGCCTTTTAAAAAGGAATTAGAAGAAAAAAAAAAGAGAGAGAGATGACTGTTGATGGCAATTAAGTAATTAAGATTTTGTGGAGCCTCCAGACTGAAAGAACTGCTATTCAACCAGATTCTTTTTATCAGTGGTTCCTTGGCCCTGATGGGAAGCGGAGATGGAGACCAATAGACAATCTATGGATGGTCAAAGGACCTTCCTGGATTTCTGAAGTGTCAACCCTGAAACTGACCTGACCGAAGCCATCTTGGAGTTTCAGTGTTGCCACACTGGAGCTGAGGGATAGGGAAGGGGGATTAGAGATAGCTGGGGGTTTGTGTAGCCAAAACAAAATACTTTCTCTTGGGAACCAAGGACATTCTCACACCTGGCCGGAGGAAGGAGGAGGAATGTTACCGGGCAACCAAACAGCACCTTGATTGGACCGTGTGACTGATTGTTTGGGGAAGGGAGAAAACTTTTACTTTTAACTAGGTGAAAACCATGGGAACATTTAGAGTCGGTTTTCACCGCTTGTGCCAATATAATATATCCAATAAAACTATTCTTTTAAGGAATCTACCTGCCTTGGAGTTTTGTTTGGCATGGGTATGTTACTTGGAACCCTGGACATTAAACCAACTCTTAAACCTTCTGACATGAAGGTTGAGAAAGGGTAGATCTGCAACACAGATGTGGGTGGGGAAGAATCCGGCGGCCTTCGTTTTGCTTCTTCTTAAAACTGCGATACAGGTAGTCCTCGACTTACGACAGTTCATTCAGAGACCATTCAGTTACAATGGCACTCTGAAAACAAAAGGACTTATGACCGTCATTCACGCTTGGGACCTGTTGCAACATCCCCATGGCCACCTGATTTACATTCGGATGCTTGACGATGCTCCCATTCCTTACTAGCACTGATAATGTTACCTAGCTTGAGTGACAAAACGTCTGGAAGAAAGCAGCCAAGCTCAGAGAGTACCAAGGACTCTTCGTTTGAGCCCCTGAACTACAAATATTCTCCTTTCTAGGTTTGGTTGTTATCTTTAAAAACACAGGAAGGCCATTTTCCTTGGGAACCATCAGTTTTTAATTGCCTCGTCTTCTGAAAGTCTCCAGAGATGGTGCTTTCGTTTCTTTCTTTATTTTTTGATAGGAATGAGAGTGAAGTGCAAAACAGTTTGCCTTGTTCTTGGCAAGGGGCGGAAAATTATGCTACTGAAAATAGATGGTTTTGCTGCTGCATTTTGACATCTCGTGGTCGTATTTGAACTGTAGAAAAATTTACTCCAAGGCAAATGGTCCTTTCTCTGTTAAAAAACTTTTGTATAGTTATTTCCAAGGTTAAAAATATATATATTTTCTCCAAGGCTGGGAATCCTTTCCTTGATAATATCCTTTCACAAAGATTACTATTTTGGCGCATGGCTGCAAATTAGCGGAGTTTCTCCATTCCGTGTTTTTTTGTTTTTTGTTTTGGTACTTTTTTGTAACTTCCATCTGTATTTGTTACCTGCTCTTTTGCATCGCTTCAAACTAAAAATAAAGCCGTACCATTTAAGATGGCTGCAAGCCGTAAATAAATAAATAAGGCCTCTTCTTTGTTGCTTTAAACACAAGCTCACCTATCATTGTACTGTGACTGTCGGCAAAGAAGCATTAGGCCTTTTGGTCCACTCTTTTATTTCTCCAGAAAAAAAAATTCCAAGGAAAAGCAACTTTTTCCCAGGTAACTTGCGCCCCCTTCTGGTGAAACACAAAGCTTCCTAGCTGACAGAAATTCAAGAGACAAGGATTAATTACTATTTTGGTTGGGCATTGTCTGCAAATTAGTGGAGTTTCTCAGTTCAGGACAAGAAGCAATGGATGGAAGTTAATCAAGGAGAGAAGCAACCTAGAACTAAGGAGAAATTTTCTGACAGTTAGAAGAATTAATCAGTGGAACAACTTGCCTCTAGAAGTTGTTTATTTATCAAACATATAGAGCCGCCCATCTCACAAAGCAAGGGACTCCTTGCAAGCCGTATACAATGAAGCTAAAATAATAATAATACACAAATTGTAGGACTGTGTTGGGCAGTTATTTATTCAGCTGCTTCCAGGTATGAGAACAGTCAATTGCATGAGTCCTGCCTTTTGAGGCACCCGTTTCAAAGTTATGGAACAGGCAGAAAATTCCAGAATAGGTACAGAAATTGTGATTCTGCTATGCTTGTATATGTGCAATTTTTAGATCTGCTTTTATGTGTGATTCTTTTAATCATGTTAATGGCTTTTGGGGTTTACTTTTAAATAGATTATCTCTAGCTTTGGGGCTGTCCTTTTGTCATTTTATGATTACCCCTCCTGTTAACAGGGGATGTTACTTTTAATGTTGGAAAAGCAATCGAGAAATATTTCACGGCATGCTGTAATTTAATATTTTTGTTAAAAAGTGCTTCAAGGTAAAGGTTCCCCTCGCATATATGTGATAGTCATTCCCAACTCTAGGGGGCGGTGCTCATCTGTTTCAAAGCCGAAGAGCCAGCGCTGTCCGAAGACGTCTCGGTGGTCATGTGGCTGGCATGACTCAACGCCAAAGGTGCACGGAACGCTGTTCCCTTCCCACCAAAGGTGGTCCCTATTTTTTGTACTTGCATTTTTTACCTGCTTTCGAACTGCTAGGTTGGCAGAAGCTGGGACAAGTAACAGGATCTCACCCCGTTACGCAGCACTAGGGATTCGAAGCGCTTCAAAGAAGACAGCAAAAAATAGTAACTTGGATAACTAAACTGATGCCCCAATCTGTTCAGGTAGTCCTCAACTTACAACAGTTCATTTAGCACAGGGGTGTCAAACTCAAGGCCTGGGGACTGGATCCAGCCTGTGGGGTCTTTAGATTTGGCCCGCAGGGCCGCCCCGGAAACAGCAAAGGATCGGCCTATGGTGCCTCTGCCAGTGAAAATGGAGCTTGGGAAGGCCATGCTCGGCCTGCCTGGGCTCAGTTTTCGGCCACAATGGCCTCCTGCAGCCCTCTGCCAGCGAAAATGGAGTTTGGGGAGGCCGCGTGCCAGCAAAAACAGAGCCTTGACGAGTGACATCGAGCTGGGCATGCCCACCCCTGGGCCCCCAGGTCAAACAGAACCTTGATGGGGCCCTCGAATTGAATCGAGTTTGACACCCCTGATTTAGTGGCTGTTCAAAGTTACACCTGCACAGATCGAAGTGATTTATGACCGTTTTTTAGACTTACGACCATTGCAGCATCCCCAGGGTCACACAATCAAAATTCAGACGATTGGCAACTGGCATGTTATTTATTTTTGCAGTGTCCCGGGGTCACGTGACCCCCTCTTGCGACCCTTTGACGACAACAGTCAATGGAAAAGCCAAGATCCATTTAATAACCGTGTTACTAACTTAACTGCAGAAAGGTCATAAAATGGGGCAAAATTCACTTAACCAATGTCTCCCTTAGCAACAGAAATTTTGGGCTCAATTATGGTCGTAAGTCGAAGACTACCTGTGATGTAAGGAAATAGTGGAATTTAGAACAACTTTGGGAAGTGCACCCTTACCTATAAATCTGCGTAAGAACCACTCCATCTTATTTAAGCACAACGGAAAGTGTAAAAATAAGTTATTGTTGTTCTCCTATACAACAATAAATCACTGAGATGATTTGGACTATTTAAATTGGGGCAGTTAGGAAGGATCCAAAAGGATATCGGCTTGATCTGAGAAGCAACTGACATCAAGGAACAAATTTGGAACATAATGTTATGTGCATAGGGCTTAATGTGCAATCTTGACCTTGTGTGTGTTGTGTAGTACTTAACGATGGCACAGTCAACAAAAAGCGTTACAACAGAGAGCTAAATAATCAT
Source organism: Pituophis catenifer annectens (assembly GCF_029215685.1). Lineage (NCBI taxonomy): Eukaryota > Metazoa > Chordata > Lepidosauria > Squamata > Colubridae > Pituophis > Pituophis catenifer. The sequence goes on from NW_027256893.1 coordinate 20,012,669, forward strand.
TGTTACTTAAACGATGTGTGAATCAAAAAGAAGGGGGACCTGTGGAAATAAGTAATTTATTTTGAACAACATTGATTTTAGAGAAGAGGTCAACATTAGGGAATCTACAATATCCATTGTCTACAAACATCTATGTTGTGTTAAGTAAAAAAAAAAAAAAGTTGTTCTTAGGAATGTGTACAACAGAAAATAAGATGCATTTAATGTGGCCGGGAGTGGTAACATACATTTGTCAAACTCGGCTATATCTTAAAAGAGAAATGCTGCCATCTAGGACAATTCTTTATTTCATTCCTTATTAGTTCAGGCATCATCTCAAGTCGGGAACTTTGGCTTAAAGGCCCATGGACGACGGGTGGATGTTGGCCGAGCAGCTGTGAAAAAAAAAGAACAGCAAGATTGATACTTCTTCCCATTTTTAGCTCACAAGGTCCTCCAAGCAGGAGCTGGCTGGCTTTAGGGGGTGGTGCTCTTAAGCTTCTTTGAAAGGGCGCTCACCAAGAGACGAAAAGAAATATATATTATTTTGGCTTATTATTGCAGGATAAAACGACCCTTCATTTTCTGCATCTCTGTTCTTCCTCTAGCCCACAGAGCATCCTTATTTATTCATAATCCACCTTTTGTTATTTTTATAATCATTTTTCCCCAAAAATAAGATCGGGTCTTATATTAATTTTTGCTCCAAAAGACGCATTAGGGCTTATTTTCTGTTTAGGTCTTACCTGGGGTTTATTTTGGGGGTAGGACTTATATTACAAGCATCCTGAAAAATCATGCTAGGACTTATTTTTTGGTTGGGTCTTATTTTCGAGGAAACAGGATAATGCGAGGTGACGAACATATATTCTTCCTATTTTCCCTGTAACAACGTCCCTGTGAGGTAAATGGCACTGTGTGACTGACCCAGTCATCCAACCGGCTTTCCTACCTAAGGAAAGTGAGGACTAGAACTCACAGTCTCCTGGGGATTGGCCCAAAGCCACCCAGCCAGCTTTGCTTCCTAAGGTGGGACTAGAACTCACCATCTCCTGGTGATTGTCCCAAAGACACCCAAGCCAGCTTTCCTGCTGAATTCACAGTCTCATTTCAACTGGGGCAAGATGCAAAGATGGGAAGTTTATCGGCTAACCAGGCTCCTCCTATTAGCTACGCCACAATGGGATGTACCGTCTGAATCCAGCTTATACGTACTATTATTATTATTATTATAATCAGAGCTTATTGCTTAGCCTGATGGCGAGCCCAGGCATTAAGGCGGATTCAACCAATCTTGACGAAGTTCGGGTGTGAATCCAGCCACACAGTTGAAGACAGTCTCACCTGGGAAGTCTGCAGGGGAGGTGAGGAAAGACAACTAAAACTACTAGGAGTTGGATGAGTGAGGCATTCAAAAACACTGGCAGATGAGGGAGGTTTTAGAGGATGGTGGGTTTTTTTTTTTTTTATTTGCTAAGGGACAGCTACTTGGCATTCAGAAGCCTTCTTAGCCAAATGACGGACAGCGAAATGCAGCTGCAGCCTGCTGCCCCTTGTTGCTACGCAGCTCCAGACCGACAGGAATGGAGGAAACAGCCACTAATTGGGGGGACGGACAGACGGACAGCAATACTATCTTCTTTCAGACTTAGGCACGAAGCATCAGCCAGATTTGCCTGGCTCTCACCTGTAGGTAGGTGTGGGTAGCAGGCCAGGTCTGCTCCCGAGCAGTGGCCGCTTTGCGGGGAGATGTGGAGGAGTTAGGTGCATCGGTCTTTTGATGATCTTTGTGAGAAGAGGAGGAGGTTTCCCCTTCGGGCCAGCCGGCACTACTATGAAGGAAAAACAGAAAACAGGATTTTGATACAGTGGTACCTCAGTACTCTGTCAACTCTGTAGTTGGCTTGACCGACGCCATCTTTGAGGCTTCAGTGTTGCCACAACGGAGATGAGGGTTAGGGAGGGAGAAATAGAGATAGCTGGGGGTTTGCAGCCAAAACAAAACACTTTCCCCTGGGAACCAAGGACATTCCAGCAGGTGGCTGAAGAGAGGAGGAGGAGTGATGTTACCAAGCAGTTGGACAGCACCCTGATTGGATCACGTGACTGTTTGTTTGGGAAAAGAGGAAAACTTTTAATTAGGTGAAAACCACGGGAACCTTTAGTCGGTTTTCACCAGCCTGTGCCAAGACGATAGATCCAATGAAACTGTTTTTTGAAGACTACCTGCCTCGGAGTTCTGTTTTGTTATGGGTATATTACTTGGAACCCTGACATACTCATTGTTAACTTGTTCTACCTCAGTACTCATTGTTAACTGCTTCTGGGAGCTGCGATGAGTACCAAATGAATGTTTCCCATAAGGAATAATATAGTGAGCCACAAGGCAGCCGACATTGACAAGTTCTAGCTTGAGGACCAAGACAAAATGTGTGCATCGGAATTCCTTGAATACCAAATGCGACGCCTTGCAAAACAGCAGAGTACTAAGGTACCACTGTAGTTAGCAGTATCGACATACCAGATGCAGTGCAAACTTATATTCAAAAGGTAGGGTATATATGCTTTCTGAAAGGGGAAAAAACCAGAGTCCACCTGTTACACGGCAGGCAACTGGTTCTTTTGGATCCAGAGACAATAAAAGCAGACCGGCGAATAAAGGAATTGTAGCTTTATTATTAACTCAAGCAAACAAATTTAAAAGCCCAACACAGAAAGCACAGATACCAAGCAAGATGATACTCAAATCTCTTAACAAGCTGTCAGGAGCTCCTTAATAATAATAGTAAAGATAGCCCAAGGATGGTCAATTTCCACAGTACCCAGAGCTAGGATGTGTTTAGAAGCTGCCCACTGTCAGCAATAATACCAAGGTTTTTAGCAAAACTTTTGACCCCAGGACTTCGTGCTTATAGTCAGGAGACAGCAAGACCTGGCCTGGACTAGCTGGCACATGACTCTGGAATGGGAACCCAAAGTCTGAGATTCTCACAGATTGGCAACTATTTCAAGATTTCTTCCCGCCTTCTCCTTTATTTCTTTTATTTGTATCCCACTTTTTAAAAATTATTTTTACAAATAACACAAGGCGGCGAACATATCCAACATGCCTTCTTCCTCCTCCTCTCACCACAGCAACCACCCTGTGAGATAGATTGAGTGAGAACGAGTGACAGGCCCCAAAGTCACCCAGCTAGCTTTCATGCCTAAAAAGGGACTAGAACTCCCAGTCTCCTGCTTTCTAGCCCAGGTAGGTCTTAACCATTATTTAGCAAACAAAAGTGAGAAACAAGGAATTTTTTGCTCTACACATTTACATTTTTCTTAGTACAAAGGAGAATGGAGTGGAATAATTAGAATTAGAATAGAATCATGGAAGGGAAGAGAATAATAGAATAGCATAATAGAGTAGAGTAGAATCATGGAATGGAATAGAATAGTAAAATAGCAGAGTAGAGTAGTAGAGTCGTAGAGTAGAATCATAGAGTAGAGTAGAGTAGAGTAGAGTAGAGTAGAGTAGAGTAGAGTAGAGTAGAATAGAATAGAATAGAATAGAATAGAATAGAATAGAATAGAATAGAATAGAATAGAATAGAATAGAATAGCAGAGCAGAGCAGAGCAGAGCAGAATCATGGAATAGAATAGCAGAGCAGAGCAGAGCAGAGCAGAGTAGAACAGAACAGTTCTTTATTGGCCAAGTGCAATTGGAAACATAAGGAATTTGTCTCCGCTGCGTAAATTCTCAGCGTGCATACAAACAACAAAGTGAAAAATCATAAGGCATGAATAGGAGAAGGCAATAGGACAGCTGAGAAGGATAATAGTAATACAGCCCTACTACAAGGGTTAATATTCTTAGGATAAGGATATTTAACTGGATAAATCCAAATAGGTCACTAAACTCTTGAAACAAGAGTGGTTTTCCATGCAGCCACTACAATGTTGTATTTTGAAGGACCAACCTGGAGTGGGGAGAAGAGCCCCCAACGGTCTCTTGCCCAACAAAGCTGGCTTAGGCGAGGGCACAGCAGACTGCCCAAACACAGGAGTTCGACCAGGGGTTGGCAGAAGGGGTGGCGGCTTGCTCAGCGTCGGAGGGAGAGCGCTCCCGCTCGGCCTGGCGTTCGGATACTCGCCGTCTTCACCTGCGGCGGCTAAAGTGTTCGCTTCTGCAACAAAACCTGGATTAGGAGGACCCAAAGTTAGCAAGGAAACAAATCGCTTAGCCAGACGTGCCACTAGCCAAGAAGTCAGCCTGGCTGCTTATTTTAATGTCCTTCTTTTTTTCAGCCAGTCCATTTACGCAGGGATAATAAGGCTTAGGAAATTTTTAAGGATGTGAGGTGGGAAAAGTCATTTTTATAAGAGTCACGGAAGTGATTTGAAGTAGTAAATTGGTAGGGTTATTGGCTTTTATAATAGAAAGCAGTTAGGGAGGGTGTCTTTTTTTTTTCGCGAGTGTTACACAGGTTTTTTTTTCACTTGCTCTAATTATACTTCGTAACGGCCTTTCGCCATGTGAAATGTGACTTATCGGACAGCGGTACAGAGGCGAAGGGGGGGGGCGGTTACTCTTTTATTACGACAGCCGGATATCTGGATGGGGGGGGGGGTGACAAATTTGGGGCTCATTGGTAGGGTGCTTCGTAGTCTCCTAAAGTGGGGAAGAGGCTCTCCAATCTGAGCCACGGTAGAATGGACTATGTTTTTGCCCTTTTTATCATTAAGAGCCATATATCCCATGCACTCGGGACAAGGTGGCATTTCTCCCAACACCCCGCGAATAGGGATGACAAGTTCCCTACTCACCTGGAGGGGACTTTTATTTGAAAGCGCAAAGAAAGGACAAACGTTAAGGAATCTGGGATAAGGACGAGCTGGGGGACAGATGCAGACCACTTCGTGGAATCCATCTTAAGTAGACACCCCACTTCCTAGAGGGAGAGCCGTTACCCACAAATAACAGGTGATCAAGCTGCAGCCCCTTCTCGAGAAAGTCTCATTTTTAACCATGTTAAGAGTTCATGCACGAAGTGTGATCCTCCCACCCCCCGGTTCGAGGGAGGATGGGGCGTTTTCACACTGGGTATTTTCTTATTTGAAGGCCACCCCCCCCCCCCCAGAGGTTATTTTGAGATTGTGGGTGGGATTTAGAGGGTATTGTCGAGGAAGAAAGGAGGGTTGGGGGATGGGGGAAGATGAATACCTTCAAGCTTATTTCTCCTGGTCTTCAGGTAGTCACTTATTGAGTTCAATTCTTCCATATATAAATGCTTTCCCTCACTTAACAGAAAGAGGAGGTGTCTAATGCCTAGAGGCACATGGTAACTCTCATAAAGCTCCCGTTCTAGAAAGCCATCCGCCAAATCAGCTGCTTTGTGGGAAATCTCTGTGCGCTGCTGTTGTTCATGCTCAGCAAAAATTTCCTCAAACTCTTTAGCTATCAGAGCCAGGGCATCTTCCATGGGCATATTACGGTGGACTACAGAGAAGAGAGACACCTTGCTTTTTAAAAAGTCACATCCAGACAAAAAAAAAAAAAAAAGAAACAAAAAAAACCCCAAACACAAAACCGCCGCGTCCTTCCACCATTCAGACCGCGGAGCTAAAAGCTACCTCCGGACTCAAAAAAACGCCAAAACGTTTTAACTGAACGTGGTTATGCCCAAGATTCAACACAAACACGCCCGTTTCTATATGAAATGTCGTGGGTGACTCAACTCGGCGCTTGCTTTGTGTGTTGAATTAATTTTCCTAAGTGGGACTCGTTTTATAAAACCACCTCTGGAAAGAGGAATGGAGTTGAGGATGTGAGTGACATTGGAACGTTCTTTTTAAATGCAGGAAAAATGCCTACTAAAAACGGTCTGCTTTTCCGGAAGATAAATTTTGGATGAAGTACATTTTGCTAGGTGCAGTAGCGGTGTACGGCTATGAATTCTTAAATCAATTATTTTACTGCTCTTCGGCATATTCAATCATGTCTCAAAGAGGGTAGTTTTGATGTGTTTTAATATGAGGAGAAATGGATCTAGAGAGCGCGTTTTCTGAATAGGGACCAGTTCTTAAGGTAAGCTAAACTTACTTTTGATAGTCTGATGAAGCATGATTACGGTGCATGAGGAAAGTGTTACATTAGATGGTTCAACAAGAACGCAAAATGGAGAACCATCGTTTTTAACTTCCTGGAGGGCACGTGTAAGACCTGATTCAGAAGTAAGGTATATCATTTCCACCACAAGGCCATGATCCTGCAAACGATGGCCTATGGCTGTTGAATATTCCCTTGAAGGAAAAAACAAACAAACAAAAGAAAGAAAGAAAGGAAAAAAAAAAACAAAGAAGCAGGTTATTTTACAAGTAATTCAGAAAATATATTATTAGTGCCAGCGTCCTAGTAAGGGTCACTTTTTGTGCGCGGCAAGAAAGTTCACTGAAAATTTTCAGTGAGATAAGATTAACGGTGTGCTTTTCTGACAAGTCACCTGAAACAGAAGGGTCCTTACTTTATGAAATGTAGATTTCAGCAGTCATAAAACTTCCAGGTATACAGAGAAGAACCTCAAGGTGGGCCACACATTTCCCGACTGAAATGCTTACAGAAAAATTGAGGTTAAATTTGTAGCAAAAAAGGAGAGCTGATTGGGTCATACAGTGTCCTATGTTTTAGGATTTTAGACTTTGACCTCTGCAGACAGTGATGTTCATCAATAAGGTATCCTGCAGATAGGATTTTTCAGAGTTGTTCAATGTATGACTGAGAATTCTGGAGAGTGGCAGGCTGGAAAAACCAGGTCTCTACATCTACAATTATGTATTATAGGTACAGAGGTTTGGGGCTAAACTTCCTTGATGGGAAACACAAAATTTTCCCACAATATCAAACTGACAGGTGAAGCCCTTGTTTATATGAACTTCCACATAAATTAAGCTCATTTAATTGGACTGGATTGTAGCTACCTGGGCTTAACTCTCGCAAACACTTTGCAGTGATTGAATTGCGTAAGGATGTAGAATGTTTAAGTTGCTTCCATTTCAACAACAATTCCAAGGGAACCTCAGGTGTGTCTCCATGAGAAACTGCTTAGTATTTGTGAATATTTAGTTAACATATACAAATGAGATTTTTGGATATAAAGTGATCTTTAAAAGTGTGCACACGTGGAAATTATTTAATAATGGCATTTAGGCCTCTCAAAGAACAGCCCAACAGAACTCTGCTTTCTTTTCTCAGATTTGAAATAGTTTTAAAGTAAACAGATGCGAAGGAGCAAAGACTACACTGCAAAGCAATTTTTTTTAAAAATGAACAACTTATTTAGATTTTATAAATGCTTTACATGTACTGGCACTTTTATAGAATTGCTTAATTCAACCAGGCTTCTATTATGGGTCTTTCCATGTTCTTTCTGGACAGAAACTCAACTTTTTTGAGGCTGCAATTTTACTTTATGGAAAATTCCATAGGCATGGATGCCCAAATTTTCTAATTAGATCTAATTTATCTAATTAGATGAAACAACTTCAAGTAACTGGCAATTTTACCTATGCTTCATAGCCATTTTGTGTGCCATGTTTTAATAGGGCCTTTCTGGAATAAGAAAGGGTTTTTTTACCGTATTTTGCCAAACCCAAAGATTTATTCTCAAAACTTATTCTAGGATATGAGAATATTTTAAATAGCTGCATTACCATCTCATCCGAGGAGATGAACACATGAGACTAATTATGGACAAACATTTAGTGGTGAGGTTTATAGAACCAGAAAGAAAAAGGTGGCCAAAGATTTGGGACTACACGAAAAAGTTTAGCGTGAAATGAACAATCACCGTCTTCAGTTTATCTAGCACGCTTGCTGTGACAAGAGCAAACAGATGAAAAGACAGGATTTTTTAAAATTCCCACTTTGACTGGATGGGAAACTGGAAAAAGATGACGGAAATATTTTACCAGAAAAACAATGCAGGCTTCAGGTGTCATTTTGGCAATGTAGTATCAAGGAAAAATGTAAGCAGCCCTGTAAGTGGTTCTTACAACATTGCTAATGTCACAATATGACACAATCGTTGAGAGCGATTCGTCCAAATTACAGTGACAATTCATTTAGCAAAGACGTACAAGAGCGACACTCCAATAGAGACTGCTATTTACTACTGATAATGTGCTTGATGTGTGGGAGAAGTAGAGCACGGCTTTTAGGGAATGTTTGAGAATGCAAATTAAGAAATGCTGATTAAGGTAATACTGCAAGAATGAAAGCACGTGAAACTCCCAAAAGTTCGGGGTTAAGCAAAGTTGGAGGTAGCATGTTTGCTTTCAACTGACGTGTGTTTTTATATTGGAAAGTCTTCAAGGAAAAATAAAATTTCCTCAGAGCATTTTAGAGATTCTAAGGACTGTTGTGTGAAAATCTGCAAATTATGGGGGCCTTTTTTTTCCCAGGAACTGCGTAAGAGAAATAATAATCGTTATTTTAAGTATCAAGATGAAATGTTCAATACCGAACGCTGAATTTAATGACCCTCGGTGAATTTCATGGCATTCAAAATCAACTGAAAGGAACGGAGAGGTGATGCTGTGGCTAATTATTATAAATTCCCATAGTGCCAACATCAAAATTAAGCTTTTTCAATTGGCTTCATTTACTGATAGAGCTTAACACAAATTTTCACCTTAAAGAATGCTCACATTAAACCACTACCCACACTAATGTTGATATTCAAGTTATATCTGGGCAACGAAGAACAAGGGACTGCATTAAAATGTTTTTTTTTAAAAAAAACACCAAATGATAATCCATACATATGAGCAGTTAGAATATTTCATAGGCAAAAAGGAGAGGCGGATCTTGATTTAAATGGACATGGATGGCCGGGAAAATTCACAGGTGACTGTAAGTTACTATGAGAAATAATTACCATACCCCTTTTAAAGAGATCTCCCTATTAACTAAAACATACATGTAAGAATCAGTACTAACAACCATCTTACAAGAGCTACAACTACACTAATTAAGTCATAGTCCTACTATGCTCAAGTTACAAGGGACAGACGGAAATCAAAATATTTTACCATTTTAATAGTTTCCCATTCATGGGAAACAGGTGTCAAAAATGTAATATAGAGGGTCCAAAAGAGGGTGGGAATAATGGCGAGGTGAGCCTATTTCACTGCTATTTTTATTTATTTTTATTCAACTCTCTAGATCGGGGTAGGCAAACTTTACGACCACGGCTGGCTCAGGAATTCTGGGAGTTGAAGTCCACAGGTTGTAAAGGTACCATAACAGACCCGCCTATGCTCTAGAGACTTATTCTGGGACAGTTCTAATAACAGGCATTTATGAGAAATATGCGGTGGGGTAGAGGAACCTTTTCTCCATGCAAATGATGATGTTACATTTAGAGATATATTTCGGTTGCTCGGTCATGCAGTACAGACATCTACCGCCATCCTGGCTCTTTTGTCACTTCAGAAACAAAACAGGAAAATCTCTTAAAAAGAGTTAACCGTATTGCTAAAAGTGAAATTAAATGGGGAACTGTTTGCTCAAAGTTCAGTGAAGCATCAGTAACTGCATCTTTAAAAGAAAGAAAGAAAGAAACCTACGCTTGGTCTTTGCTGATGGAAACGATGACACAGTCCGAAGCTCTTTCTCTGTTGTATTCCTTCTCTATCTGCTGGTAAAACTGCATGTACAATTTATCGCGATGAGCATCCTTGGTGTGGCTGTCATCTAAACATATAAGCAGATAATCAGATTGAGAATGGAAGGGATAGATAGGTAGGTAGGTAGGTATAGAGATATAGAGATAGATAGAGAGAGAGAGAGAGAGAGAGAGAGAGAGAAGATATATGGATGGATGGATGGATGGATAGAGAGAATAAGAGAATGTCCTTTTTGGCCAGATATGTGCATCTATCATGGCAGGTGGAGAGAAGGTGGGCACACCTGGTTTTTTTAAAATTGGTCTGGGGGAGGCAGAAACCTCCAAGACTGTCATAATTTCTCACTATTTTGAGATGGGAAACGTACAAAAACCTCTGCAGAAGCTCTAAATGGGCTGAACTCCAATTGATTAGCAATAGGGTAGGGTAGGGTAGGGTAGGGTAGGGTAGGGTAGACAGATTAAAGCAGCAGCGAGGTTTAATACACAGGTTCTTTCTTCAGTTAGATATGGTAAATTCAGTATCTGGGCAGGATTCGGAACTGGATTATAGGTGTTTTGGCTGTAGTAGCAAAAACTGTTTCCCACATTGATTTTAAAAAAAAATGTTCTGTAAAGAGCCAGCTTTAAGTGTCTTTGTTCTCAATGAAAAGACCAATAGAAGGGACTATATGTTTTTTCCCAAACGCCATCCCTCTGCTAAACAAATAATTCCCTCAACACTGTCAAACTATTCACTAAGTCTGCATTACTATTACTCATCGTTCCTATCACCTATCTCCTCCCACTTATGACTGTATGACTGTAACCTTGTTGCTGGTATCCTTAAGCTTTATATTGACTGTTTCCCTATGACTATCATTAAGTGTTGTACCTTATGATTCTTGACAAATGTATCTTTTCTTTTATGTACTCCAAGAGCGTATGCACCAAGACAAATTCCTTGTGTGTCCAATCACACTTGGCCAATAAAGAATTCTATAAAGTTCTATAATGAACCCAATGGGACTGAAATGCAAAACTGAAACGAAAGGAATTTGGAGGAGCAAGCACATTCTTACCGCAGCTTTAATTTCAAGTAACGCTTACCTTTCTGAAGGTACTGGTGTCTCTCGTAATTATCTTCATTCTCTGTTGATGATGGATGATACTGCTGCCCAAAAAGTTCTTCAAAGCTTTGAGCCAAAAACAGACAGGAACTAGTTATCTCCCTCTTAAACAAAATATCACAACCCTCAAGTTGAACAAATGCTAAGTGTCGGTTTTGGAAGCCATATTTTTTTTCTTTTAGCTTCCTCTGACTGCCACATATTTTAGCCTGGGAAATTGGGATGGTTTTGTTTTTGTTTTTGGGGTTGGAGTGGTGGAAGGATAGCCATAACAACATTCCTTGCTCTGGGAGTCAAGGACATTTGCCTGCGCCTGGATTGGAGTGACTGGGGATTGTTTCCAGTTAAGCCTGAAGGATGGATTGGACCTTGTGATGGACATGTGGGTGTTGGGACAGGGACTTGAGTGGGAAAACCACTCAAAGCTTTCAGATTCGGGTTTTCCCAGATGTGCCCACATGACATCTCTAATAAAATGGAACTTTGAGGAATCTATTGCCTTGGAATTTTATTTCGCTGGGGGTGTTTTTTGGAACCCTGAAACTAAGAACACTGGTTTACATCAAGGAAGGCGTGGGACTGCATTGTTTTCAAGAGTACGGAATAAATTAATAATTATTTGATGCCATTCGTTATTTGCTCCATGCCGTTACTTCAGGTTATAACCAAAGTGAGCATGGAAGGGAAAAAGAGCCTTCTCACCTGTTACCATCCTCGTGATCCTTCGGATAACCTTCTGGAGGAGAGTAAGAACTCTTCTGAATGGATTTGTAAGGATTGATGCTGGAAGGAGCAAGGAATGCGTGTTAAGGATTGCCAAAAGGATTTGAGCATGAATAAACCTTTGGGCTACATCATGGCAAGACAGCCATTTTGGGGGGATTTGGAATCCACATTTTAGACCCTGCAGAATAAGATCTGAAATATCTATTATCTGGTGAAACATTGATGGGAGACATCGGAAACAGCTTTTGTTTTTAATTGTTGTTAAATCAGAATTAACAAAGATCTCAAAAATTAAACAACTCCCCCCCCCACCCCACCCATTCCAATTTAAAGCAAATCCCTAGAGAACTGGGCAACATGACAGCATCCAACATCACTGCATGGAAGAACTCTTTTGTTATTACAGGCCATGGTAATAGAAGACATATGGCAAATGGGGGACAAGGGCATGGCGTGAAGTGGTGTATATATTACAAGGAAAACATCTATCTCTATCTATCTATCTATCTATCTATCTATCTATCTATCTATCTATCTATCTAATCCATCCATCCATCCATCCATCCATCCATCCATCCATCCATCCATCCATCCATCCATCTCTTCTGTGTCTGTCTGTATCCATCCATCCATCTCTTCTATCTGTATCCCTCCATTCATCCATTCATCTCTTCTGTCTGCCTGTATCCATCCATCCACCCACCCACCCACCCCTACCACCCAAGAACCTTTTATCATGCTGATAATCTGGCTTTCAATCAACCGTAGAAATGTTAACGTAATTACTTACTCCAGAAGTCGAGGAATCCACCCCGGTCTCTGCCTAGACTCAAAAAGAAAAACCAATTAATTTACATTAAAGTTAAAAGTAGTCTATGCCATTGTTAAAAATACTGATTTTTTTTCTGAATGTGGACTGTATCTTAAAAAGGCTGAAGACAGAATGATCTTGGGCATTGTGAGATACACCCATAAGTTCTCACGCTGTCAGTTGATAGACCAACTACCATTTCTGAGTGGTCTTTACGGGCAGACCCAGGCAGAACACAGAGCAATGTCTCAAATGGGAGGTGGCCAAGGCATCGATGACCATGAGCAAGATCTCCCGATCAAGAAACAAGCACAATTGATGTACACGTAACTGCGCAAGGACCAATCGAGTGCTCCTTTGTTGGAGGTCAGTTGCTAGTGAGATGTTTTGGGGTTGCTGACTTTGCCATTTGTTGTTCTTTTCTTAGCCAGTGGCTAGTTATATTCTTCTTTGTTTTGGTTACACTGTTTTTTTATATTGTTTTGATTGACAGTGAACCATCCAAAGCCATTTGGAGTTTGGTGACATCAGATCAAACAAAAAAATAACACGCTATACTTGCAGAGGGTTAAGAAAGGGCTTTTCTAACTGTGTTACAGCATTAAAAGAAAAACATAAATAAGCTGGAGTGATGATGAAAATTGCAGTGTGGTTTAATTCCTTTAAACCAAACACTGAGCAGTATTTTTAAAATCTCAAAGTCGTACAACAGATAATGAAGGTTTTTGTTCTGCCAAATTTTCCCTCCTTTCAGATCAGCTAAACAATCTAATTATTCTAAAGCTTAAGCTGCTGGCTTTGGACCCACCGAGATATGGAGAGAAACCAATTAAAACAAAACACACACAAAAAACCCTCAAACTAGCTGGCAGATGTAGAGTCTGGAAAGATCTGTCAAGGAGCAAAGGCAGCATAAGGATAACAGCTGCCTGGTCTTGCCTCATTTACTGTTAACTATTTCTTAGGCGCAGATAAAAACTGAATTCGGTTACACTGATTAACTATGAATACGAGATGCAGCACATTAAACCCTTGAGCAAAATCTGAAGTGTGTAATGCCAACAAAGATGCAAGCACGAAACCCAAGATTGGGTTTATTACAGCCAGACACTTTTGTGGACCTAAGTACAGTTAACAGTTTCAATTCTTTACCATAAAAAAAAAAATCATTTGTTATACAGGTAGTCTTCAACTTATGACCACAATGGAACCCAAAATTTATGTTGCTAAGTGAGAAATAATTTTGCCCCATTTGATGATTTCTCTTGCCGCATTTGTTAAGCGAATCACTGCAGTTGTTAAATTAGTAACCCGCTTGTTAAGCGAATCTGGTTTCCTCATTGACTTTGCTTGTCAGGTCGTAAAAGTGGATCGTATGTCTCTGGGACCCTGCTGCAACAGTCGTAAATGTGAGTCAACTGTCAAATATCTAAATGTAAATCACGAGACCATGGGAATGCTGCATCGGTCATAAATGTGAAAAATGTCACTTTTTTTCCAGTACCATTGTAACTTCAAATGGTCACTAAGTGAACTGTTGTAAGTTGAGGACTACCAGTAATTGGGGTAGAAACATTCTAGATCTGACATTGTAGAGAACCTGTAGATTAACTGGTAGCACCCTCAAACAACCAGAAGATAAGATGATTTGTGTTATTTATTGCATTTATATCTCACCTGTTCTATAAAAGCTCAAGGCAACTTCTAGAAAGTCTCCTCTAACTTTATCTCAAATACAATTCTTTTGAGAACTCTTGAATTGAGTGTCACTGGTTTAAAATCAACCAGTCCGTGCCATCGTTTCTGCAGTGTTTTGTTGCTAAAGGTTTTGTTATTGGTAAGCAACAGAACAGATACTGAAGCTTAAATACTGTGGCCACCAAATGAGAAGATTCATTAGAAAAGACTTTTGATTTTAGGAAAGATTGAAGGCAAAAGGAGAAGGGGACTGCAGAGGATGAGATGGTTAGTGTCACTGACACAATGAATATGAATTTGGACAAACTCCAGGAGATACTGGAGAATGGGGGGGTGGGGGGGTGCTGGCTGGTGTGCCATAATCCTTAAGGTCATGAAGAGTGGGACACAATTTAGGGACTGAACAACACAGCAACACAATTCTTTGATAACTCTTGATTCAGCTGAACAGGAATCCGGATTGAAAAGCAGAAGTGTAAGCCAATTGTTGGTACCAAATTAGAAATACCAGCTTGCTTGGGAACAGCAAACCCAGAATAATTTGTTGAGATTGGCAGCCATACAAATTGAATGAATAAATAAGCAGGCAAGCAAACAAGCAAACTAAGAGGATAGGTTTAGATGTGATGCATAATTTCGTTTCTTGAAAAACAAAGAACAAATATGTAACACATAAGCACACAGACAGTTTATATGTTAGGCAGGATTAGCTGAGAATTTGGGCGTGCCATTATCCGCAAATGTAGCCACTAACCATACTAAAGGAGGAAACCAGGATACAATGCAAATTTAAAATGCTAAATTTCACACAGAATTTTCAATGATTTAGTCAAATTATATCTTATATTACTAAATGCAAGGATCCAAGTATTTAGTTTGTATCCATCAAGTATAGGTTGCAATTTTTAAATGAAGAGTTAGTTAAGAGCTAATCTTCTGAACTGAAATTTATATATTGTAGTTTCTTTGGGGGGAGGGAGAGAGATTTAAAAAAAAAAACAGAGGAAAAAGGACGTGGATCATTGTGTTTTTACCTTTTTTCAGGATCGGGTGTTTGCGCTTGATCTGTGGTTACTTTGGGCCATGAAGACATTTTAGTTTCTAAATTAGAAAAAGAAAATCTTATTTAAAATAAAAACAGTTTGAAAATACTTCCAGAAGAAAATTTACATCTGAAAACATTCAGAGAAATAAGCCAGTTACGTTTCCCCCCCCCAAACTACTAATGCATTATTTAAAAAATGAAAGTTAAAAAGTGGAAAACGTTTGAGTCCCTTAAAAATGTTGCTTTGCTTCATGAAATTAACATGTTCGCTGGATACAAATACTTCAAACACTTCCCCTTAATTGCCCTTACGTTGTTATGGTAGAATGCCAAACAGCAACAGAGTATGGGGTTAAATGGACTAGTCCATAATTAACATTTTTTACAAGAAAAGATTTCCCACAGGACAGATAAGAAATCTGGTGCCTTCTATATATTTTACACTACCATTTCTACAATTCTTTTTCTGGGTCATAAAGTCTAAAACAACTGGGGGACATCAGGTAGAATTCTCCATTTCTGTTCTGCCACTTTTTTGTTTTTGTACCAGGTTATTAATTTTTGAGGGCATAATTATAAGGCTGATGTGACAGGTAAATTATATTTTTGCATTTCCCTTATGGTGTATTCCTAGCTTGATATATTTGGAAAGGTTGTTTGCTCTGCTCAGAAGCCATCATATCCCTTGTGCTAAATATTCTTGGCGTTACTGTAAACCCCAAAATAGATGAATGTGCAGCAAACTTAACTTTCTTCCACCTCAGTGAATCTAGAGCGCAGATAAAGGACACCCTCCACTTTCCATCAGATCAGGAACATCACAAACTGAATGTGTTTCGCTAGAGAATTTTGCCTCAACCACATATATAATTATAGACTGCCTGTTCAACATAATTATATATAGTAGTGGAAAAGATACAATGAAATGTAAATAAAGATGACATGGTGAGAACATTTTGGATGTTTTGCAAAAACACACGAGTTGTCAGACACGTAATTCTACACGTGAAGATTCAATTAAATTGATTTATTGCTAAAAGCCTTTATAGACAAGGATGTTCTCAGCTTCTCAACACTTGACTCTTTTCAAGCTGCTTAGAGCATTCCTTTCCCTACAATAACCATATAATACAACCCCATCAAATATAGCAAGAAAGGCAGATTACAATGAAAATGAGGATGGGAAATCGCTACTCCTCTAGCTGAGTTTCTATCAATTTATCCTTTTCCATGGAATGAGAACCTATAGCAATGCAGATTGCATCTTGAGGGATCCTGGGTGCTCTCTGAACTTGATTGTCTTCTTGCAGACATCTCATTACCCAAACTAGGTAACATCATCAGTGCTAGTAAGGAGTGGGGTTTGCTTTCAATTTATATTCTGGTGGCTTGCCCTGTCAGTGTTGGTTGAAGTGGTCTTAGAGGTTCTTTGGTTGAGCTGTGTCCTGTTGGCTTGTTTGGCAATTCCTTGATGGGAGTATTGTTTACTTCAATTGTTGGTCTGATGTTAATCTTGGAGTTAATCTATGCTCCTATCACCCATCTCCTCCCACTTATGACTGTATGACTGTAACCTTGTTGCTGCTATCCTTAAGATTTATACTGTTTCCTAATATGATTTGATTGCTTATTTGTTCCCTATGACTATCATTAAGCGTTGTACCTTATGATTCTTGATGAATGTATCTTTTCTTTTATGTACACCGAGAGCGTGTGCACCAAGACAAGTTCCTTGTGTGTCCAATCACACTTGGCCAATAAAGAATTCTGTTCTGTTCTAGTCTCATCTGGGTGCTGATTGTTTCCCCCACCAGCAATTAGCACCCAGAGGAACATAAATTAACTCCAAGGTAACATCAGACCAACAACTGAAGTAAACAATATCTGATAAATTAAGAAATACAAGAAAAAAAATTAAGCAAATACATTAATTTTCTCTCATTAATGGTAAACAAAGTAAAAGAATACAAAGTTACATCTTTACAATTTATCAGTGTATATCTTAAAGATTAAAATTTGAGTTCTTTGTCCAGGATGCCTCTCTGTTGTTGCATTTATATGTAGCCTAGCTAACTCTCCCTCTCCCTCCCTCCCTCTATATATGTATATATGATGTGTATGCACTCTCCATACAGTTTGAATATTGTATTTATTGAGTGTGTGTGTGTATCAAAAGTGTATACACACATAACACACATACAGATATGCTATCTACATACATATGTATATACCTACACCCTAACATGTAAATACATATAAATATTAATCACTGTCCATCTTGGAACACATAGCAGAAAGAGGAAGCTTGAGAGAGAAAGAGAGAGATGCACACATACAGACACACGTATACAGCAAATGTTATATATATACATACACACATTCAGTAACTACAGCATACAAAGTGGAGAACTCAGACACGATTGACACATAAACACACGCACACACATTCTTTTTTTCAATATTCCTATATGTAAACACACATGGTTGTTTTATATTCCTATAAACACACACACATACATTCTTTTATATATCCCTATACATAAATACGTTCTTTTTATATATCCCTATACATAAACACAAACACGTTTTTTATATATCCCTATATGTACACAGACACACACTTTTTATATATTCCTATACACATTCTCTTTTGTATATATATATATCCCTATAAACACATATATACACACATTCTATACGTAAGCACACAGACACAAATTATATTTATATATTGCTATAAACACACACATTCTCTTTTGTATATATATCCCTATACGTAAACACACACACACACGTTCTTTTTATATATCCCTATAAACACACTAACACATTGTTTTATATATCCCTATGCATAAACACGCACGTTCTTTTTTAAAATCTCTTTCCATATAAACACACACACAAATTCTTTTTTATATATTCCTATAAACACACACACATTCTCTTTTGTGTGTGTGTGTGTGTATATATATATATATCCCTATACATAAAGACACACACACGTTCTTTTTATATATTCGTATAAACACACACACATTCTTTTATATATTCCTACACATAAACACATACAAACACATTCGGTTTTATATATATCCCTATACGTAAGCACACACACATACATTATTTTTATATATTGGTATAAACCCACACACACATTCTCTTTTGTATATATATATCCTTATACATGAACACACACAAACACATTCTCTTGTTTTATATATCCCTATGCATAAACACGCAGGTTCTTTTTTAAAATCTCTCTTTCCATATAAACACACACACAAATTCTTTTTTATATATCCCTATTAACACACACACATTCTCTTTTATATATATATATATATATATATATATATATATATATATATATATATATATATATACACACCCTATACGTAAACACACACACACACATTCTTTTTATATATCCCTATAAACACACACACATTCTCTTTTGTGTACATATATATCCCTATACGTAAACACACAAATTCGGTCACTAAGCCCTTCTTTCTATTCTAGGCCGACTCCCTTGGCGAGGCCTGTTTCCTCTTCCCCCCATCCGCAGCCAGCTCGCGCTCTCCAGCCAACCGCCCCCCCCCCACTCCGGCCTTCCCTCCCAGGCGCTCCTACCTGCCCAGAGCCCACCCACCCCTTCCTCCCTTCGGGACCCCGGCCGCCCCTTCCTCGCCGCTCACCCGCTCGGGCTGCCCAGGCGCCCCTCCGCCCCGCGAGACAGGCCGGCCTCCTCGCTCTCCTCACGGAGCGGTTGCGACCCTGAGGAAGGGGCGGGCGGAGGGCGGGCGGTAAAGGGGGCAGCCGGTCCCGCCCACTGGGGCTCCTCCTCTTCCGGGGAGCGGCGAGTCCCGCCCCCTTGCCCCCTACTCCCACCCCCACCACGCCCAGCGGCCTAGCGAGGCCTAGCAGGCCCGGCGCGGTTTCCAAGGCAACGGCGGCTGGCTTTTGCCGAGGCGATAGGGATGTCGGGAATTGTAGTTCGTCTTCTCCAACCTAGCTTCTTCCCTGGGAGGGGAATGACGTCACGTGGAGCCGAGAGGAATTAGGCAGCCGATGGGGTCGTGCGTTGGGGGGGGGGGCGGGGACTGCAAAATAAATAAATAAATAAATAAATAAATAAATAAATAAATAAATAAATAAATAAATAAATAAATAAATAAATAAATAAATAAATAAATAAATAAATAAAAGCAAGCCCTGGGAAATTCTTAAAATTGGCAAGTTAGAAAAGTGTTAAAAGTATATTAAAGCATGTTGGGGGGGGATGGGGGGGTGTCAAGAGGCTGACTCTGTAAACCGCTTAGAGAGGGCTGGAAAAGCACCATGAAGCGGTATATAAGTCTTAAGGGTTTATTGCTATTGCTATTATTAACCACCCTAGGAGCCTTTGGGGATATAGAGGACGTTCATCCTTCGTTCACTCGTGTTTCAACAGGGTAGTCTTAATACATTTATGGCAGCCCGATCTCTGCACATCAGAAAAAAGATGTGGAAGGAAGGAAGGAAGGAAGGGGGGAGGGAGATGGAAAGAGGGGAGGGAGGAAGGAGGGAGGGAGGAAGAAGGAAGGAAGGAAGGAGGGAGGGAGATGGAAAGAGGGGAGGGAGGAAGGAAGGAGGGAGGAGGAAGGAAGGAAGGAAGGGGGGAGGGAGATGGAAAAAGGGGAGGGAGGAAGGATGGAGGGAGGAAGAAGGAAGGAAGGAAGGAAGGAAGGAGGGAGGGAGATGGAAAGAGGGGAGGGAGGAGGAAGGAACGAAGGAAGGGGGGAGGAAGATGGAAAGAGGGGAGGGAGGGAGGAAGAAGGAAGGAAGGAAGGAAGGAGGGAGTGAGATGGAAAGAGGGGAGGGAGGAAGGAAGGAGGGAGGAGGAAGGAAGGAAGGGGGGAGGGAGATGGAAAAAGGGGAGGGAGGAAGGATGGAGGGAGGAAGAAGGAAGGAAGGAAGGAGGGAGGGAGATGGAAAGAGGGGAGGGAGTAAGGATGGAGGGAGGAAGAAGGAAGGAAGGATGGAAGGAAGGAAGGAGATGGAAAGAGGGGAGGGAAGGAAGGAAGGAGGGAGGAAGAAGGGAGGGAGGGAGGAAGATGGAAGGAGGGAGGGAGATGGAAAGAGGAGACAGGAAGGAAGGAGGGAGGGATAGGGAAAGGGGAGGGAGGAAGAAAGAAAGAAAGAAAGAAAGAAAGAAAGAAAGAAAGAAAGAAAGAAAGAAAGAAAGAAAGAAAGAAAGAAAGAAAGAAAGAAAGAAAGAAAGAAAGAAAGAAAGAAAGAAAGAAAGAAAGAAAGAAAGAAAGAAAGAAAGAAAGAAAGAAAGAAAGAAAGAAAGAAAGATTGTTAAACTGTTTCAAATGTTCCTAAAATCTTGGAGGACACGTAGAACCAAGCAGGATAGGGAGTGGGGGGGAAAGAGCGTACAAGCTGCGCGTGCGCGTTCCTCTTTGCCCTCCCTTCAGCCTCCTCCAGCTTCTTGCCCACAAGGGGGTGGACCCAATGAACCAAAGGCTTATTGATCGACGGGCGGAGTCTGGGAGAAGCCTGCCCAATGGAAAGCGCCGATGATGCGAGGGCGGCGAAGGAAGTGCTTACGTCGCGGGATAGAGCGCCGGAGGAGGGAAGCTCCCGGCTTTGCGAGGCAGTGGGCGGCCAGTCTCGGAGCGGTCTCTCCTCTTTCATCCGGAGCGATGAATTCGCTGGAACAAGCGGAAGGTAAGGCAGGGGAAGATGGGTCCGAACATCCCCGCTTCGTTCCAGGACTGGTTTGTGTCGTTATCCCACGTCCTTCACCCCAAGGCTCCCCCCGCCTTCCCCAACCTGGCGCCCCCCGGATCTGCTGAACTGTCATTCTCTAATGTCTGTCTGTCTATCATCTATCTGTCATCTATCATCTTTTTATCTATCATCTATCTCATCTGTCTATCTATTTGTATTATCATCTTTCTGTCATCTATTATCTAGCTAGCTACCTATCTCTGTCTGTCTGTCTATCTATCTCATCTGTCTATCATCTATCATTTGTCTATCATCTATCAATCATCTGTCTATCTATCATCTGTCTATCTATCATCTATCTATCATCTGCCTATCTATCATCTATCTATCATCTGTCTATCTATCATCTGTCTATCATCTGTCTATCTATCATCTGTCTATCATGTATCTGTCATCTATCATCTTTCTATCTATCATCTATCTATCAATCTATCTCATCTGTCTATCATCTATCATTTGTCTATCATCTATCAATCATCTGTCTATCTATCATCTGTCTATCATGTATCTGTCATCTATCATCTTTTTATCTATCATCTATCAATCTATCTATCTCATCTGTCTATCATCTATCATCTGTTTATCTATCATCTGTTTATCATCTATCTATCTATATCTATCTGTGTGTCTATCTATCTATCTATCTATCTATCTCATCTATTATCCATCCATCTATCTATCTTTGCAATAAATTAGAGAATGACAGTTCAGCACATATATAGGCTGTGTGCTGGCTGCAGTTCACAGATTAGAATAGAATTCTTTATTGGCTAAGTGTGATTGGACACACAAGGAATTTGTCTTTGGTGCATACGCTCTCAGTGTACATAAAAAGACAAGATACATTTGTCAAGAATCATAAGGTACAACACTTAATGATAGTCATAGGGTACCAATAAGCAATCAGGAAACAATATAAATCGTAAGGATACAAGCAACAAAGTTACAGTCATGCAGTCATAGTGGGAGGAGGTCTAGTTCATTCCCACCAACTTGCTTGGTGAGCCTGTAAGGAGAGGACAGATGAATGGCAATTATTTGGACCATTGTGGTGGTTGATAGATTAATAACAGATCCCACCACAACCACCCCACTAATCCTACTCCCTCCCTCTCCACCTTTTGGTCAGGATTGAGCACATAAACTGAATGCTTCTGTACAGGAGACAAATTTCTTGCCTGTCTAATCACACTTGGCCAATAAAGTATTCAATTTAGGATTACCGGCACTGGATGGGGTTGTATTATGTGCCTGTGTCATCCTCATCCAATTTTACAAAAAAAGTGTTTATTGGTACGACAGGCAAAACGCAGCTAGAATGAAGAAGAAGAAAAAACTGCAGAGATTTATCCAGGTAGGGCCAGAAGTCAGCCCTAACTTAAAAGCACACAAATGTCCTTTGTAGCCATCACATCGTAAAGGATTTTCTATGGTTTCAAGGTACTAAATCTAAATTCTAAATCAGGCTTTGGCTAATCCGGTTATCCCTTCTCGTTTTTAGATCTCAAGGCTTTTGAAAGAAGGCTAACTGAATACATAGCTTGTTTACAGCCAGCTACCGGACGCTGGAGAAGTAAGTGACAGGCCTACCTCCCAATTATTAAATGCTTGATCAAATTGTTGCTATCTGTGTCTTTTAAGAAACTCATTTTGAAAAGCTAGGTGGTGGAAATCTGCATTATTGGGTAAAGTATATTATAATGACCGTGCTTGCAGTTTACAATAAGGGTGATTTCCTAAATGCTGGAAGTGTGACCAAATACCAGGCACCTACTACCATATGTGGTGGACATGTAGAAGAGCAAAAGGATACTTGCAAAAGATTTGAATGTGGTTGGAAGAAATGACCAGGCAGAGATTGGAACTCTAAACCAGAATTATTCCTATTAGGAATTATAGAAGAAGGTCTGAGTCAGGGGTCTGCAACCTTAAACACTCAAAAGAGCCATTTGGACCCGTTTCCCACTGAAAAGAAAACACCAGGAGCCACAAAACCCTTCCTGTGCCTGAGTATTTCTTGAGCGGCCACAAAACTAGCATATGTAGTTGAATTAAATGTTCTGTTTTCTTCTGAAACTTTACTTTTCTTGGATTTATCCATGGTTGGCCTACCAGCGGTTGAAAAACTCAATGAATCGCGTGCCGGTGGGTGTTGCACATTGGCAGTTGTGACACATATTTTGAGTGACGGAGCCGCAGCAGAGGGGTGAAAGAGCCACATGCAGCTCCAGAGCCGCAGGTTGCTGACCCCTGATCTAAGTAAAGGGTTAACATATTTAATATTGCATATCATAACAGCGGCGAGAATAGTTTATGCCCAACAGTGGAAGAGTGAAAAATACCTAAAGAAAGAGAAATAATACAATAAGGGTGATTTTTGCTTAACAATCACTGCAAAAAAAAAAAAAAAGTAGTTAAAAACCCGGATCCGGTTATGGGGTGCTTTACAAATTTCACAATTTAAGACCGTAATTGGCAGGGTCCTTTTTGATTGTTAAGTCAAGTTGTTACGGTTTGTTCCCGATGTATTGAATGTAACGACCTCATTTTTGTCCTTTTGATTTTCCTCCAGTAATTCTTATAGTGGTATCAGTCTGTACAGCCACTGGTGCTTGGAATTGGTTAATAGATCCCGAAACACAGAAGGTGGGTGAACTCCTAAGCATTTTTTTTTTAATTTGCCCTATAGATTCATGGAAGTTATTTAGGATATTTTAGCAAGTATTTAGGACGTCTGGAAAATTGCTACGTTTCTCCTCTCTATCTTAGAGAGGTGTCATTACCGTCAACGAAGCACTTTCGTTTCTCAAAATAGAATCTCCATGCTGCACAGTCTAGAACCGTGACAGCGAATCTATGGCACGCGTGCCAGAAGTGGCACACAGAGCCATCCCTCCAGGCATCCCAGCCATCGTCCTTTGGTCTTCTGGGTTCTGGTGCACACATGCATGCTGGCCAGCTGGTCTTTGCCTCTGCGGGAATGTCAGAAACCGGAAGAGCAGCTCCCTGCCACGCATGCACGCACCTTTTGTGGCCCGGATTGTGCGGATTGTAGCTGATTCTGACAGCGAGGAGGCTGGTGTGGTGCTGCGCCAGCAGCCTGTGCAGCTGGCACTCGAGTCAGACAATGAGGAGGCTGGAGAAGATGTGGTGCCAGAGGCAGGGATTCAGCCAGGGCCTTCAGAACCTCCAGAAGCTCCTTTAAGTAAAGAGGACAAAGAGGAGGAGCCTCTTGTCGATGCATGGGCGCGCAGAGCTGCTAAAAGGCAGGAGTGGCTCCTCAGGAGGAGGTCTCCTCGAGAGTAAGGCTTGGGGCTAATTGGCCACTCCCTTAGCCTATTTAAGGAGGAACGCCGACTGAAGCAATTTGTAGGGAACAACTTTAGTTCATTCTCCTTCGCATCTGGATTCTCTGCAAATTGCTTCTGGGCTTTCTGCCAATTTTAGTAAGATTGTGATTACTTAATCTTTGGTTTCTTGTAGGCTGTTAAGACAGTTTATTAACAGCCTTTGTTTGGAAAAGACTGAGTTATTTTAGTAAATTTAAGTTTTGTACAGACTTTGTGTGTGCTGTGTTCTTTGGGGTCTGTAGCTGGGGCAGAACAGCACCAGGAAGCTGAGCTTCTGGTTTCCAGTGCGTGCATGCGCTGGCCAACTGGTTTTTGTGCATGCGGGCATGCATGCCAGAAACCGGAAGACCAGGTGACCAGCGCACATGTGCTTGCTGGAAACCGGAAGCTCAGCTTCCTGGCACACACATGCACACCAGGGAACTGCTCTTCTGGTTTCCGGCACTCCCCAGTGCCTGCGCGCTCCTGTTTCGGTACCCGGTGCCGAAAAGATTCGCCAACAACGTCTAGAACAACATAGGGGAATTGTCTGTTTGTGATTACATCATAATTTGGGGTCTTTTAGATTAGATTTCAGAAGTGAAGAACTAGAATCTGTCTACCTTCAAAAAAAAAAAAAAAAATCTCGGATTGCTAATCCCTATACCGTAGTAGCAGGGAAAATTTAGAAATTAGGGCTTACTGCTTTTTGCTAAGAATTTGCTTAGAAGGAAATCGAAAGTGCAGGAGGGATTTTCACTTCCTTGCTGTTTGTGTGGGTTCCGCTTTTCAGTTTTGTGTTCGCTCATCCAATGTAAGAGTGCTTATTTTTTAAAAAAATAAATAAATAAAAATAAGTCATTTGATTCTCTCCTAGGTATCTTTTTTCACATCTCTATGGAATCATCCATTCTTCACCATTAGCTGTATCACATTAATTGGTTTATTTTTTGCTGGAATACATAAAAGAGTAGTGGCGCCCTCAATGTATCCTTTTCCAAGGTTTTTATGCAGGTACCAGGTGAATGTTTGCAATACATGGCTATTTAATACAGGTAGTCTTCTACTTACAACAGTTCATTTAGTGACCATTCAAAGTTAACAACAGCACTGAAAAAAGTGACTTACGACCGTTTTGCAGTTACAATCTTTCCAGCCTCCCCATGATCATGTGATCAAAACCGGTTCATACTTATGACCGTTGCTGTGTCCCAAGGTCAGGGGATCCCCTTTTGCGACCTTCTGACAAGCAAAGTCAAAGGGAAAGCCAGGTTCGCTTAACAACTGGGTTACTGGCTTATCAACTGTGGTGATTCACTTAACAACCGAGGCGAGAAAGGTCGTAAAATGGGGCAAAGTTCACGTAACAAATATCTCACTTAACAACAGAAATGTTGGACTCAATTGTGGTCGTACGTTGAGGACTACCTGTATGCTGTTTAGCCATATTTACAGGAGAGTAATTTAAAGTGTGAGAAGCTCTTAACTCTAGCGTAGGTTTTGTCCCAGACTAAAACTTTCCCCTCTTAAAAAGCCACAGAAAAGGAGAATAGAATAGAATAGAATAGAATGGATGGGATGGGATGGGATGGGATGGGATGGGATAGGATAGAAGGGAAGGGAAGGGAAGGGAAGGGAAGGGAAGGGATGGGATGGGATGGGATGGGATGGGATGGGATGGGATGGGATGGGATGGGATGGGATGGGATGGGATGGGATGGGATGGGATAGAATAGAATAGAATAGAATAGAATAGAATAGAATAGAATAGAATAGAATAGAATAGAATAGAATAGAATAGAATAGAATTCTTTATTGGCCAAGTGTGATTGGACACACAAGGAATTTGGTGCATATGCTCTCAGTGTACATAAAAAGACCAGATACATTCGTTAAGAATCATAAGGTACAACACTTAATGATAGCCATAGGGTACCAATAAGCAATCAAATCATACTAGGAAACAATATCAATATAAATCGTAATATAGAATATAGCTTTGTGCCCTTTCTGGATATAGAAAAGCAGTAGAATCTCATTTGATTTTTATATATGCATATATATATATAATTTGTCTCTGATGAGCATTTTTTAAAGAACAATCGAGCGGTTGGAAGGAAAATTAAATATTTGGTGAGACGTTCAGAAATATTTTTTTTCAATCAGTTTGCTAAGTGGATTAGGAAAGCAGGCCCACTGACTATGCAGATAGCATGTTTCTTTGACGCCCTCTTCAGCATAGCCGCTCGATGTCGAACTGTTTTGGCAGAATACAACATGTCGTGCGATGATGTAAGTGACTCTGTTTTTCCTTGGATAACTACGTTGAGTTTTGACATTGGAAATGAAACTTCTGGCGGGAGGGAGCTGCTGGTTTAGTTTAGTTTATTTATTGTCATTGCACCTCGTGCAACAAAATTAAACGCCATCTTCAGGGTTCTTTATACATAAAAAATAAAACAAAAGCATACATCCTTCACATTCTATACAACTGAATTAAAAACCCCTGATATTGCATTAATATTGCACTATACAGTAGAATTCAATATAGTTACTGCTCTGGGATAGAAACTGTTTTTCAGCCTATTTGTCCTTGTTTTTATTATCCTGTACCGTCTGCCAGATGGTAATAGTTCAAAAAAAGGGTGCCCAGGATGAGATGGATTTTTAAGAATGTTTTGAACTTTCTTAAGGCAGCGGGAGCTATAAAGCTCTTCCAAAGAGGGGAGAGGGCAATCAATGATCCTCTGGGCAATGACGTTGACCCTCTGGAGCTCTGTCCTATCTGCCACTGTGCAATTGGCAAACCATACACAGGTGCAGAAAGTTGAAATACTCTCTATGGTGCAGCGGTAGAAGGTCGCCAGCAGTTTTTCATTCAGTTGTTGTTTCCTGAGAAGTCTCAGGTAGTATAATCTCTGCTGGGCCTTATCTTACCATTTAAGGCTGGTTGTTGTTTTTCCCCCCCACACAGACTGGAAAATTAATCTTGAAACCTCGGCTTCACGTCCAATAACCCATCGCTTCTGTGTTGAGGATCGTGGAATTACACCATTTTCTTTCTTCACTACAACGAGGCCAAAAGGGACCGAGAAACAGGTTTTGTCTTCAACCTTTGATGGAAAGCGGGTGAAACATCTGGTGCCTCCCCATCTTTTCTGCCCGAACTCTGTGTTATCCATTTCTCCTAGGACAGTATTACCGTTTCCTCATCTCTAATGGCGAGGGGGGGGAGCGCCGAGGCAGCCCCTCCGGAAACTCGTCTGCATCGACAATACGCAAGTCATTGTAAATAGAAAAAAACAGCTACAGTGTTTGTACTGCCATTCGCCACAGCGTTGTTGTTTTTTAAACCGGTGTGTCTGTTTGTAGATCGCGAGCCCTTTACCCTCTTCCACGTCTGCGGTCCCAATTTGTTAACAGATCACATCCAGAGGTCGTCCGTGGTTTATTCGACCCATGAGTGGGTTGACACATTGCCTAATGTTTCATTGCAATTGGCTCCTCCTTTCTGACGGCAGCAACCTCAGTCGCCTGGAACTTATCAGCAGAACGTTTTAGAGTAACGTCCAGGTAGTGACTTTTGAGTTAGCTGCTTCCCGCAGTTCTGCAGAGGTGCTATACGGTGTAAAAGTTGGTTTCCTTTTTGGCTCTTCTTTGGACCCAGAGCCTCGAGTCACATTTTGCATTTTCTTGCTAGTGATTATAAAATGTAAGCAGAGGAAAAACGACGGAATATCGCACACAAAATACTTGGTCAGGATCAAGAAGCTAATTTTTTTAAGCCCCTAGTTTTCCGCTTTGTGCAACCTTTGATCTGCTCTGTTATCCACAGCTTCCTGGGATTTTTTGCTCTTCCTCTCCCGAATTGTCCTTTTTTTTTCTTTTCCTTTCTGCATAAAAAACAACAACAATGTATTGGATTTGAAATTGACGGCGGGAGAATTCCACCGTGAAATTATAGTATTGCTGGACTTGATGCAATGTTCTTTATTATTACTTGACGAAAAGAAGTGCCAGAAATGTAACCGAACCATTTTGCTGCTCTTTTGGGGTTTCGTTTTCACCCGGTGCATTGCAGGACGCCCTCAACTGACCTAACAGAATTGAAGAATTTGGGGAGTAGGCTTGTAGTCTTGTATTGGACACCCACAACATCCAAACTCAGCTTGATGGGCAACTAGGTTTTTCTGTATTTGCAGTAGCCATTTACAAAACCTTGTCTAGCGATGACTGCAAATGTGACTCCACACTAGAAGTGGAAACAGCATCATGGAAACTCATACAAGATGCTCTCAAACCATAGTGCTCGGTGTTGATCATGGTTTAATTTTAGTAGAACTACTGGAGACATGAAGCTTCCACTCTGATGTTGGAAGTGGTCTCTT
This sequence comes from Pituophis catenifer annectens, assembly GCF_029215685.1. NCBI lineage: Eukaryota > Metazoa > Chordata > Lepidosauria > Squamata > Colubridae > Pituophis > Pituophis catenifer. The sequence goes on from NW_027256893.1 coordinate 20,041,201, forward strand.
CGGTTGTATTTTTCACCAAAAATACCTGCTTAAGGAAAAGGTTTTGTACCCACAAGGTCAGATTCTAAATTGCTTAGTGACTCTAGTGTTTCTCCATATAGGAAGTTTCTTAAAATAACTCTTTTTTTTTTACAAACTATTTTAATTGCCCTTGTTACATGGAAGTGTTAAAATAAAATTTAAAAATGTGGCTGTTACCCACAGGTGACTTTTAAAATACCGACCCAGGAATTTAATTTTAAATCCGTGCGCCTTTTTTAAAAAAACGTACAAGCTATTTTAATAAGTGCATTGCTCTTTTAAGACGCAGCTGAGACCAAAAGGATCCTCAACCATGCAAGAATGTATAGGGGAAGAAATCTCTTGGATTTAGTAATGATGCACATCGAAGTTTGATTTTTCTTCTTTTGCTCTCGGAAGTGTCTATTCCTTACATCACCGTGGTTTTTAAGCAGCTGTACATTTTTTGTAGGACTTGCCTTTTAAATAAATATTTTATTGTTTGATCTTTTTAAAAAAATGCAAGAGTGTATTTGTATTTGTTGGAAGTAAAACCTCTGAAATCATTAACTTCTGAAAAAATTGCAAACTATCGTGGTTTTCTGCAATAAAAAATGCTTGAAACAAACCAGTGGTTGGGTCTCCATAATAGTTCTACAAATAGGCATGCTGCATGAATTTATAGCAAGAAATCTTAAAAGTAGAGTGTATTGATTTATACGTTTTCCTATTTGTTGTAAAATGACTTATAATCAGGAATAACATGGTAGCATTTTGTCACCAAATATACATATATATATATATATATATGTACCCCGTTACGCGGCACTAGGGATTCGAACTACTGAACTGCCGAACTTTTGATCGGCAAGCTCAGCATCTTAGCCACTGAGCCACCACATCCATCACATATGTATGAATGTGTGTGTGTGTGTATGTATATATATATATATACATATATATACACATACATACATACATACACATACATACATACATACATACATACATACATACATACATTCTGCACCTGGGAGCTCTGTCTTAAAATCTAAGGAATCGTTGTAGCTTATCGATTTAAGGCAAAATTTGATGGGAAAGAATGAAAATTAGCAATCTAGTGGTACTAAAATAATATGTATTGGATGTACATCCGGCTGTTAAACTTCCAATAAACGTCAGCAGCGGAAGTGGTCCCTCCATCCGTCCCCTCCCGTCCCACCGGTCTCACGGACTAGTCTGGACCTGTCCGGACCTATTTAACCTATGAGAAAAAAGGATCCTTTCCATTAAACAGGTTACTTTAGACCCCACTGCAGCTTTGTACTCTGAACAAGAACTAAAATAACCTACCGACCAGGAGGATTTTAATAGTAACTATATGGATTATATGGGAGATGAAACTCAATCGAGATACTGGATAACTTGGACGAAAATTTGGCGGGCACCCATCTCTGTAATGGAGAAACTTTTCATCTACTTTCCCATCCTCTCTATAGAGGGGCTGCTCACCACAATCCGGTATGAAAGACATTTGTTTTATCGTTTTAGGCAAGATTAACTTGCATTTATTATCCAAGGGTTAAATATTATACAATAGAAATGTATATCTGATTCTGGGCACTTTTACCGTATGTATTTTAAGATACAGTTGAATATAGGTGGGTCTTTAATCTTTCATGATTTCAGAAAAAAAGATCGTTGAAATGTGGAGATTTCAAAATATAATAGGTTAAAAAGAAGGCCTTCCTATTAGGTAGGCAGAAGAATTTGGCGGGATTTCTACCAAACGTAGAATGATTATTAAAAAAAAGTTTGTAGCTAAAACAGCTCGAAACAGAGGAGGCTTTGATTACAGCTGATTTGTGAGTAGAAAAAAAAAATTAAGCAGGATTTACAATTTGTGTTATAAATTGTCAACAACTGGAATGTACTGTTAACTTTAATTTTTTAAAAAAATCCCACTAAACAAGTCGAGCGACTGAGCATGCTTTTTTCAAAGCATCTTATAGTGGTCTAGCAATGAAGGGAAATCTCTTCTCAATTTACAATTCTGAAAATAGTTTGGAAGTTAGGGGTCCCTGACGTTCTCTGAGCTTGCTTATTTTCTTGCAAAAAAATACCCAAACTAGGTAATATCATCAGTGCTAGTAAGAAGTGGAGATTTGCTGTTTATATTCGAGTGGTTTGCCCTGGGGTGGTCTTAGAGGTTTTTCAGTTGGGCTGTTTACTATTGGCTTCTTTTAAACAAGGAAACTCTAAACACTTCTAAATCCATTCCTTAACTAGCACTGATGATGTTACCTAGTTTGTAATGAAACATCTTCAAGGAAACCACCATGCTCAGAGAGCACCAAGGACACCAAAATCTTACTCCACCTCTCTGCAAACCCCTCTCCCTTCTAGCACCTCGTTTAGTAATGAAACGTCTGCAAGAAAACAAGCTCAGAGAACACCAAGGACGCCGAAGTCTTCCTCCTCCTCCTCTCTGAAAACCCCTCTCCCTTCAAACACTGGGGATGTTACCTAGTTTGGTAATGAAATGTTTGCAAGAAAACCCACCTATTCTATCCTATTCTAATTTATTCCAGTCTCCTATTCTATTCTATATTCTATTCTACTCTACTCTATTCCCCATCCTTCTATTCTATTCTATCCTGTTCCATATTCTATTCTATTCTCTATTTATTCCAGTTTTCTATTCTATTCTTTCCATATTCTATTCCATTCTCTATTTATTCCAGTCTCCTATTCTATTCTATATTCTATTTTCTCTATTCCTCATCCTTCTATTCTATTCTATTCTATTCTATTCTATTCTATTCTATTCTATTCTTTCTATTCTCTATTTATTCCAGTCTCCTGTTCTGTTCTACTCTGCTCTATTCCCCATCCTTCTATTCTATTCCATATTCTTTCCATATTCTATTCTATTCTCTATTTATTCCAGACTCCTATTCTATTCTATATTCTATTTTCTCTATTCCCCATCCTTCTATTCTATTCCATATTCTATTCTATTCTATTCTATTCTATTCTATTCTATTCTATTCTATTCTATTCTATTCTATTCTTTCTATTCTATTCTCTATTTATTCCAGTCTCCTGTTCTGTTCTATTCTATTCTCTATTTATTCCAGTCTCCTATTCTATTCTACTCTGCTCTATTCCCCATCCTTCTATTCTATTCCATATTCTATTCTATTCTATTCTCTATTTATTCCAGTCTCCTATTCTATTCTATTCTATTCTATTCTATTCTATTCTATTCTATTCTATTCTATTCTCTATTTATTCCAGTCTCCTATGCTATTATCTTCTCTTCTCCTCTATTCCCCATCCTTCTATTCTATTCCATATTCTATTCTATTCCATATCCTATCCTATCCTAATTATTCTATTCTATTCTATTCTCTATTCTATTCTATTCTACTCTACTCTATTCCCCATCCTTCTATTCTATTCTCTATTTATTCCAGATTCCTATTCTTCTCTCTTCTATTCTATTCTATTCTATTCTCTATTTATTCCTGATTCCTATTCTATTCTATTCTATTCTATTCTATTCTATTCTATTCTATTCTATTCTATTCTATTCTATTCTATTCTATTCTATTCTATTCTATTCTATTCCTATCCCTATCCCATCCCAATCTATTATTATTATTATTCCATTCTATCCTTTAGATCGCTGCGGCAACTCGATCGCCTCTCCCAGCCCGGGGGAGAAAAACAATCATGCAATGCGGGGGGCGGGGGGGGGGGAAGAGCTCCGTAGAGACCCCGGCCCCTCCCCCTCCCACCCCTTCCTCCCACCCCCTTCCGCAAGCCACGCCCCCTTCCTTCTCCGCCTGCATCCGGGGCGGGGGTGGGGGGGAGAGCGGCGCCTGCGCCCTAGCCGCGCACGTGGGGCGGTGGGGGGGGAAGGCCGGCCGGGCAGCCCGCGGCGGGTCTCTTCCGTGGAGGATCGCTCCGTTGGGCTGCCATGGGCAAGACCAAGGCCCGTCGCTTTCGCCCGCCGGCTTTCGCTCCGGCCGGCAGCCTGAGCGAGCAAGCGGCCGAAGAAGCCGAAGAAGCGGGAGGAGAAGAGGAAAACTCTCCGGCCGCCGAGCTGCTGGAGAAGGCAAGGCAGAGGGACGCGCGGTGGGGAAAGGCACATTTTTTTTTTTTTTTACTACTACCGGTTCTGTGGCCGTGGCTTGGTGGGTGTAGCAGGGGAAAGGAGGCTGCAAAATCCCCATTCCCACCCCACCCCAGGGGAAGGATATTGTAAAATCTCCATTTCCACTCCACTCCAGGGGAAGGTTATTGCAACATCCCCATTCCCACCCCACTCCAGGGGAAGGTTATTGCAACATCCCCATTCCCACCCCACTCCAGGGGAAGGAGGCTGCAACATCCCCATTCCCACCCCACTCCTGGGGAAGGATACTGCAAAATCCCCATTCCCACCCACTCCAGGGGGAAGGGTATTGTAAAATGTCCATTCCCACTCCACTCCAGGGGAAGGATACTGCAAAATCCCCATTCCCACCCACTCCAGGGGGAAGGGTATTGTAAAATCTCCATTCCCACTCCACTCCAGGGGAAGGATACTGCAAAATTCCCATTCCCCCCCACTCCTGGGGGAAGGATATTGTAAAATCTCCATTCCCACCCCACTCTGGGGCCAGCCAGGGGTGGTATTTGCCGGTTCTCCGAACTACTCAAAATTTCCGCTACCGGTTCTCCTGTCAGAACCTGCTGGATTTCACCCTATGGGGATGTGCCTCCCGCACAATGAATGGGGAGTAACCGTAACCGCAACGGAGTTGGAAGGGACCTTGGAGGTCATCTAGTCCAACCCCCTGCTCACGCAGGAGACCTTGTACTAGGGATTCGAACCGCCGACCGTTCTGATCGACATGCTCAGCGTCTTAGCCACTGAGCCACCTGGGGAGGAGATGGGGGATGCGTCCAGAAATCACGGGCTGGACTAGAAGACCTCCAAGGTCCCTTTTAGCTCTGTTCTATGCTAATCTAACCTGGGGAAGGGCCTGGCATCGGGGAGAGAGGAGGAGGAGATGGGGGAAGCCGGGCTTACCTCCAGAAATCGCAGCCTCTCCATCACCGGAGGTTTTTTAAAGAAGAGACTGGACAGTCGCTTGTCTGAGATGTGGAATAAGGTTCTCCTGCTGGAGAAGGGGGCTGGACTAGAAGACCTCCAGGGTCCCTTCCTTCCAGCTCCATGTGGGGTAAGGGTCAGGCATCGGGGAGAGAGAGAGAGGAGGGGGCTGCAGTAACAGAGGGATAGAATCAAGATCAGGTGAAGTGTTAATAGCACTTTTTGTCATGCTTTGGTAAGGCCACACTTGGAATAGAACATCATCATCAGTGCTGGAAGGGAGCGTCTGTTAGGTTAACCCAATCAGGATCATCATGCTAGCGCTGGTGATGTTACCTAGTTGGGTTTTAAAATGTCTGCAAGAAAACCACCAAGTTCAGAGAGCATCAAGGATCCCAAATTACCAAATCCATTTTGAATATTCCTGGAAAGCCTTTCAGCAGGATTTAAATTGATGCACACCCCTCCTGGGCAGGTGCAGAGTGCATATTTTGTATTTGATGTTTTTTACTTCTGGCTGTTCACCACCCTGAGTCCTTCAGGAGAAGGGCGGTATATAAATTTAAATATTAAATTAAATTAAATTAAATATCCTCCACCTCGGATCCAAACATGCGCAAGTCAGAGCTATTTTAGAGGAGCCCCAAGGACCTCTCCTTTCAACCTTGAGCTACACATATTTTTCCTCTATCGAGACTTAATCAATCGGTTTATTAATTCTCTGTACCGGCCTCCCTTTCTCTCTGCCTTTCTAGCTGCAGCACCCCAATGCCGACGTGCGTGAGTTTGCTTGCGCCAACATTTCCAAGATGTTGCAACAGCAACAAACGATCCCAGCTTTTGTGCAACAAGATGTGGTTCGCCGGCTGGGTCCGTTGCTGTTGGATCCAAGCTTAGTGGTTCGGGAGACAGCGGCAGGAGCTCTTCGGTGAGTGATGGACGATAGAGAGAAGGTCAGAAGAAATGATGGTTTAGGGCAGTGATGGCAAACCTTTTCGGCACCGAGTGCCAGAAAGGTCGCATGGAAACATGTGCGTCCTTGGGACTACGCTCTGGGAAAGCCAGACTTTTTGGAAAGCCAAAATTTCTGCCCTTTCTTTTTGTATATATTTCTCCGGATTTGAAACTTTCAGACCTACACAGATTAGCAAGATCAAATTTATGTTTCTCATCCTGGTTTCTGGGGAGTTCTTCCCAATAAGATTTTTTTTTCCCCCATCCAATGGTAAAAAGTTTCTCAAAACTTTTAGACATGTTTTGATTGTTTTCATCATTGCTTGTGTCGTGACTTATCCTTATCTTGAAAAGATTTAGAATGGAGTTGAGTAGAGTAGAGTAGAGTTAGAGTAGAGTAGAGTAGAGTAGAGTAGAGTAGAGTAGAGTAGAGTAGAATAGGAATAGAATAGAATAGAATAGAATAGAATAGAATAGAATAGAATAGAATAGAATAGAATAGAATAGAATAGAATAGAATAGAATAGAATAGAATAGAATAGAATAGAATTCTTTATTGGCCAAGTATGATTGGACACACAAGGAATTTGTCTTTGGTGCATACGCTCTCAGTGTACATAAAAAGACAAGATACATTCGTCAAGAATCATAAGGTACAACACTTAAGGATAGTCATAGGGAAAACAGTCAGTATAAATCGTAAGGGTACCAGCAACAAGGTTACAGTCATACAGTCACAAGTGGGAGGAGATGGGTGATAGGAGCGATGAGAAGATTAATAGTAATAGTAATGCAGACTTAGTGAATAGTTTGACAGTGTTGAGGGAATTAGTTGTTTAGCAGAGTGATGGCGTTCGGGAAAAAACTGTCCCTGTGTCTAGTTGTCCTGATGTGCAGTGCTCTATAGCGCCGTTTTGAGGGTAGGAGTTGAAACAGTTTATGTCCAGGATGCGAGGGGTCTGTAAATATTTTATATTTAAATATTTAAAAATTGAAATATTTAAAATTTTTATATTTATTAAAAACCAATCTAGCAAACTAATGTGGAATAAATTTGGCTTCGTTGCAGAAACCTTAGTGCCTGTGGAGGATTTGAAGTTTGCAACGATATGGTTACTAAAGACATCATGACTCCTCTTGTCGCTTTATTGAAGGAGGTATGTTGTGTGTGCTTTGAAAATAATTCCGCAGAGGTGAGTTGGAGTGTACGGGAGCCTGAACACAGCCTCTCTTTAAAGGAGCATATCTTTTTCTGCTACGAAAACAAACAAACAAACAAAAAAAGTCCTATTAAAGCAGCTGCCTCTTTTTCAGGAAAAAAAAGGAAACGACTACTTTAAAGAGATGCTGTGCTCAGGTACCCACTCATTACAGAATGTGTATAAATTAAAATGAACAAAAAATGTTTCAGAAGTTTTGAGAAACATTTGAATATTACGAGTGAAATGCTTCCCTAAAGCCAACCAGTTCAGAGCAAATAGAAGATTAGAATGGGCATATCTACCATACCACAGATCTGTGCGTACATTGAAAGATGTTCTATAATGCGTGGGTACATGAGCACAGCTTCTCTTTAAAGCATCCGTCTCTTTTTTCAGACTTCAGCGCAAAAGAGGGAGCTGCTTTAATGAGCTCGGATATTGTGCTACTTTTCACGCCAGCCTCAATTTACTGTACAGGCCTTCTTGATAACCTATTATCCAATAACTAGGTTTGTCCAGGCTTTGCTTTTCAAGATCCTCTTAAGATTGATTAAATTACGTTACCTGACTACTAAGCTATAATAAATCGTAGCCAGAATTTGCTGCGTTCGCTTGACCCTAAACTGTCAGCCACAGCTGACAAACCAGAATAGTTAGGTTCAATCAACAGATGGGGGCAGAAAGAAGCAACCTCTTTTAAGTTTAAAGTGATGGATGAAATAGCATATAGTAAGTGGTATCCCGAAAGTCCTTTCAAGAATGAATGAACTTGGAAGAGATCCGTGGAAGCAGAAGTAGCACTAACACTTAAACATTTATACCGCTTCATGTGCTTTGCAGCCCTCTCTTATGTGCTTTACACACTCAGCCTATTTCCCCCAACAATCTGGGTCCTCATTTTACCAACCTCAGAAAGATGGAAGATTGAGTCGACCTTCAGCTGCTCAGGATCGAACTTCTGGCTGTAGGCAGAGTTCGCCTACAGTATTGCATTTTAACCACTGCGCCACCACGGCTATTCTATGAAGGACATCTTGCCTTCTTCCCATCAGGGCCATTTCAGAATGCACTGACTCTCATTTTTGTCTTTCTTTTTTTTTTTTTTTTTGGCCTTCTCTGATCCCAACAGTGCCGGGCAGGACTTATAGAAAACAACGGTTCCTTGAAGGCAGACAAGCAGACAGAGAAGAATCAGACCGAAGACATCACTAACGAAGCTGTGAATTTGCTTTGGAATGTGTGGTCAGTAGAGTTGTGAAATTTCTTGTTTTCAGGGCCAGCGTGTGTGTGTGTGTATGTGTGTATTTGTGGTAAGAGGGGAATCCATTGACCGTGTCTTCTCCAGTTGGTGGAGTTGGCCAGGATGGATGAGCTCAGCTCTCTTTTGAAAAAAAGTGGAAACACATCCCAAATAAAACGAGTTCATTAAGATTTACGTGTGTGTCACTGCATGGGTGTGTTAGGGAAGAAGGATGAGCGAATCCCAGTTGGGAGAAGGTCCTCTTTTTGTGTCCTGTTTGTTAACCGTGTAAAATGTTTAGTCGGTTTCGATTGGAAATTAATCAATGCCGGGGCTGTGAATATTTCAAACATTGTTTGGAAGAAGGAAGTCTGGCTTTTCCCCTCCTCCCCCACCCTCCCCCAGGCTTCTGCTCGAAGCTTGAAAAGTGATGTGGTAGCATTAAAAAGCGTGATCTCATTAAAGCAGCTGCATCATCTTCTTTCGGACTTGAATAGACGCCGGGTGGTGGTGGTGGTGTGTTGAAATCCTACCATGCTTCCCTTCATGCATATCAAAGAAATCCCCTATGCGGAATGGGACTTTTCGACTTGATCCCTTCCCCTTGCCTGTTTCGTCTCGAGATTTTCGCCTCTGGGTTATTAGCCACAAATTTTTCTCCTCGGCTGGCCCTCCGCCAGTCTTTTGCCCCAGCACAATGGTCACGGCCACTCCCTCTCAGGCCCTTCGCCCCAGCCCATACACCTTTCTTCCTTCCTTCCTTCCTTCCTTCCTTCCTTCCTTCCTTCCTTCCTTCCTTCCTTCCTTCCTTCCACAGCCACGAGTTCGATCCTAATGGGCTCAAGGTTGACTCAGCCTTCCTTCCTTCTGAGGTAAAATGAGGACCCAGATTGTTGGGGGCAATAGGCTGACTCTGTAAACTGCTTAGAGAGGGCTGTAAAGCACTGTGAAGCGGTATATAAGTCTAAGTGCTATTGCTATCCCTCCCTCCCTCCCTCCCTCCCTCCCTTCCGTGGTACAATGGTTAGAATGCAGTATGACAGGCTCTGCCCACAGCCAGGAGTTCAATCCTGACCTGCTCAAGGTTGACTCAGCCTTCCATCCTTCTGAGGTAAAATGAGGACCCAGATTGTTGGGGGCAATAGGCCGACTCTGTAAACCGCTTAGAGAGGGCTGTAAAGCACTGTGAAGCGGTATACAAGTCTAAGTGCTATTGCTATTGCTATCATTTTGGAACTGTGCTCAATCATGATAACATTGAAGTTTGCCATCTTTGCTATTAAAGCAATAGACCAGGGGTGTGAAACTCGATGTCATTGAGGGGGCCGCATCAGGGTTGTGTTTGACCTCGCATGGTGGGTGTTGGCCCGGTCGACGTCACTCACGTCAGGGGCGGCTGTGGTGGCCCAAGCACTTGGCCAGTAAAAATGGGTTCCCGAGCTCCGTTTTCGGCTGCGACAGCCTCCTGCAACCCTCCGCCAGCGGAAACGGAGCCCTGTTCCTTCGCTGTTTCCAGGGCGGCCCCCGCAGGCCAGATCTAAGCACCCCGACATGGGCCTTGAGTTTAACACCCCTGAAATAGACTCTTTAGGAGATGGACCAACTAAATCTTCCTTAATGTCTCTTATCAGTGAATGCAACAGTACAGCCGTATCAATATTCAACAAAGAAGGATGCTTAGATATTGTTCTACAATATCTGAAGAGATTTCATACAAATGTTGACCTGGCTATCGCTGTGGGTAAGAAAGGGCAGATATTTTCCTTTTTTTCTTTTTTTATTGGAGGTGCTTGTTATAGCTTTTTCCTGCTGGCATGAGGCTGTCTGTATAATTTACCAAGAGAAGGGGCTATGGGTAGATTGAAGCTGTTTGTTTGTTTTTAACCATGTAGTCGTGTCCGACACTTGGTGATTTTATAGATGCTCTCCATGCTTCCCTGTCAAACACAGCTCCTTTCCATTGTTGGAGGTTCGACTTGGTTACCAGATTTCATGTGATCAAGCCAGCCTGTTCTTTGCTTGCCCCTTCTTCTTGTTCCACTAATCCAGGGGTCGGCAACCTTAAACACTCCACAAAGGTCCTAATCAGAAGCCCCTCCCCTCCCCGTTCAATTCTGGAGTGACCGGAAGTCTAGTTCCCCCACCATAGAGTCTCCTAGCGTGGCATCCTTTTTCCCCTGCCAACCAAAAGTCCGGTTCCTACACCATAGAGTTTCCTCCTAACGCGGCATCCTTTTTCCCCTGCCAACCGAAACTCCGGTTCCCGCACCGTAGAGTCTCCTCCTAGCGCGGCTTCCTTTTTCCTCTACCTGTCCTAACCGAAAGCCCTATCAATTGTGGAGCCGACCGGCGACAGGGAGCCACAGCAGAAGGATGAAAGAGCCACATGCGGCTCCAGAGCCGCAGGTTGCCAACCCCTGCACTAATCATTCCCAGCATCTTTGCCTTCTCCAGTGAATTTGCAAGCATGGCCAATCGGACGTAGCCTTAGGATTTTTAGCTTCTATTTTGAAGCAGGAATGGGAAAAATGTGTTGTCTTCCGATGATTTCATTGTTTTTCATTAACTCGAATCCTGCTTTTCATCTTTTTCTCTAGGAAAAAATGTAAGTGGCAGAAGGTAGAATGATAGTAATTTAAAGGAAACGTTTCGAGATTTTTTTAAAAAGTTTTTATAGAATACAGGTAGTCCTCGACTTACAACAGTTCATTTAGTGACCAAAGTTACAATGGCAACTGAAAAAGGTGACTGATGACCATTTCTCACACTTGATCGTTTCAGCATCCCAAAGTCATGTGATCAAAATTCAGAGGCCTGGCAACTGACTCGTATTTATGACGGTTGCAGTGTCCCGGGGTCATGTGATCAGTTTTTGCAACCTTCTGATATCAGTGGGGAAGCCAGTTTCACTTAACAGCCATGTTACTCATTTAGCACCTGCAGTGATTCACTTAACAACTGTGCCAGGAAGGTAGTTAAAGAGGGCAACACACACTTAACACATTCCTCGCTTAGCAACATATAAAGTTTGGGCTCAATTGTGGTCGTACGTTGAGGACTACCTGTTTAGCGTCAGATGACGATGGACGTGGGTATTAGTGAAAGTAAACTAAAAAACAGTATCAAGCAGTTGATCATACTTTCCTGAAACAGAAGGATGGAGATCCCAAAGGTGCTTTTCCAAGAGGCAACTGGACTTCTTTCTTTTTTCTTTGAAGATGTTTCGCTTCCCATCCAAGAAGCCTCTTCAACTCTAAATGGATGGATGGGGAATGGGAGGATTGATATTCTTGGCAGACAGATGGTCCTTTGCATCCTTTTAGAGGGTGGTTGAAGCTCTTGGAGGTTAATCTGTGTCCTCAGGGTCACCTGGTTCCTGTAGTCTGCAATGTTTTCCTCTGGGAATCCATTCCTATTCCCACACCATTCAAAGGGTGTTCATCCCAAATTGTATCCTGTCAGAGCTGAAGAAGCTTCTTGGATGAGAAGCGAAACATCTTCAAAGGGAAAAAAAAAAATGAAGTCCAGTTGCCTCCAGAAAAAAAGCAGAACAATGGGACAAGCATGACCTGAATGACTGAGAATCTCTACAGAGAAAGACGGATAAGTAAAGGAAAGTTGATTTATGACTTTGCGACTTGGATGTGCGGCCTAGATTTAAACGTGCCCTCTGCCCGTACAGCGTCCTGTTTACAAACCGTGACAGAAGATAACCCAGATCTACTATCGTCTTTCGATGCACCTGCGCACCAGGTGCTGGAAATGGTTATGTTATCAACGGAGAAAGATATGGAACACATCCTTTTGCGGACATTGGTGGCAGGTAAATACTCAATATGGCCGGCTGGGGAATTCTGGGAGTTGAAGTCCACAGGTTGTGAAGTTGACATAGCTGCCCGCTCTTGCGTTACGGCAACGATGCGTCAGAGTGTGGGTGTGGGGAAGACACAGCTCTATAGTTTGTGGGTGGGAGTTCCTTGCATGGATCTCAATCTAACACAGGGGTGTCAAACTTGATTCACCAGGATTGTGTTTGATGATGTGGGGCCGGGGTGGGCATGGCCAACTTGACATCACTCATGTCGGGGTTGTGCCTGTGGCGGCCCGAGTGCTCCACCAGCGAAAATGGCCTCCTGAGCTCTGTTTTTGGCTGCAACGGCCTCCTGCAATCTCTGCCAGCAAAATTTTGGACTGCACAGAGATGAATAGATTAACTTTAATGATTAAAGAGAAAGAGGATACGGAATATTTTAAGATATGGGGGAAATTTTATGATTGGATAGAAAATATATATTTGTTTTCTCAGGTTTTCGCGGGTGTTTGTATGTAGGTCTTTGGTTATTCGGGTCTTCTCCCCTCCCATGTGAAATTGGAAGTGTCTTGGCGACGTTTCGACGAAGTCTCATTCGTCATCTTCAGGCTGGTGTTCTCGGCTTCGTGCTTCCAGGAGCAATGTGAGACCACACCCCCACTAGCAGTTAAAAGGAAGAGACAGCTGCGATCTCACATTGCTCCTGGAAGCACGAAGCCGAGAACACCAGCCTGAAGATGACGAATGAGACTTTGTCGAAACGTCGCCAAGACACTTCCAATTTTACGTGGGAGAAGACCCGAATAACCAAAGACCTATATATATACATATACATATACATATACATATACATATACATATACACATATATACATACATACATACATACATACATACATACATACATACATATATATATATATATATAATTTGATAAGCAAACAGGAGGAAGTTACATTAAATATATGTATTTTGGGGAAAATATTGAAATAGAGAAATGGGATTTATTAAGGAATAAGAAGAGGAGGAGTAATAAAAAGAAGAAGAAGTCACCGAAGAAACACTGAGATGACACACGGAAGGACTGATGTCTTATATGTTTGTTTGTCTTAAAAAAAAAACTTTTTATAAAATAATAATAATAAAAAAAAGAAACGTCGTAGCGATCAGATTTGGCTAGGCTGATCTCTACCGTATCCTTTTCGTGCCTTCAGGGGTAGCATGGAACATCAAGAGCACCGTGCCTTCGGGAAGCCAGGCGGGAACCATCAATGCCATCCTGAAGATTTTCTCAGACTGTCTAGCTGTGGATGCTGGAGAGGCGGTCGTTCGGATGAAGGAAGCCGAAACGGAAAGGTTGAAGACTTCCGTTGAAGGAAACGGAGTGAACGGAGGAAGCTCCGCACACGTAGAAGGGGATAGCATGGAAGAGGAAACTGGAGGGATCGCCCGAGGAGAGAAGGACCTGTTGGATCTACTGCCAGTAAGTGGCCGATCTGTTCTTTCAAAAGGGAGCACCAGGGGAACAAATGGTTGTCCAGTCTCTTCTTAAAAACTTCCAGTGTTGGAGCATTCACAACTTCTGGAGGCAAGTTGTTCCACTGATTAATTGTTCTCACTGTTAGGAAATTTCTCCTTAGTTCTAAGTTGCTTCTCTCCTTTATTAGTTTCCACCCATTGCTTCTTGTCCTGCCTTCAGGTGCTTTGCAGAATAGCTTGATTCCCTCTTCTTTGTGGCAGCCCCTGAGATATTAAAACACTGCTATCATGTCTCCCCTAGTCCTTCTTTTCATTACCCAATTCCTGCAACCGTTCTTCATATGCTCTAGCCTCCAGTTCCCTAATCATCTTTGTTGCTCTTCTCTGCATTCTTTGCTTCCTAGCGTAGCCAGCAGGAGTTGAAGCAAGTGAATGCGTTACTTCTAGCTCAACAAACCGCCCTGGAAATCATCGTGAACATGTGCTGCAACGAAGGTATATCTGTGGCTCTTTTCTCGGGTGAAGTAAGCTGGGTGCTTAGGTGAAGCGGGCAGTAGAAGTTGGATAAATAAATAAATCAAACAAATGTAGTTTTCCCTCAATTTGGTCAGCTGTTTTAATACGCGATGCTTGAGGTTATTTATGCCACAGTTTTTGTCCCGCGCCCCAATCCACAGACTGTGTGGCAGTGGAGTAAGTCATAAAATGAATGGAAATGCCACGGATGGCCACCAGAAACTTTTGATCTTGGTTAAAGGCCCTGTGGAATAGTTAAAGCCCTATTAAGTGTGTACACACATGTAAACTGGGCCAGTTGAATTGTCGTGAAGCTCTTGGGTCTTTGCATGTTGTGTGAGCCAATTTCTATACACACGGCATGTAAAAGTGGGTCATTCGAATTGTGTAGCTCTTGGGTCCTTTGCATGTGAGAAATTGTGTGAGCCAATTTCTATACACACATGTAAAGCTGGGTCAGTTAGAGTGGTGCTGTGCGGTGGCCTAGAGGTGGAACCCTTGCCTCACAATCCGGAGGCTGTGAGTTCGATCCTAGGTAGAGGCAGATATTTCTCTCTCTGGGCACACTGAGAAAATATCTGCTGAACAAAACTCCGCATTGGCGACAGGAAGGGTATCTGGCCATTAAAACACTCTGCTAGCTCCATTCAGTTGCCCAGACTCCACCCCGCAAGGGATTATGGGGTCATTAAATGGAGATGATGATGATGTAAAGCTGGGTCAGTTGAATTGGTGGTGCAGCTCTTGGATCTTTGCATGTTGTGTGAACCCAGTCTGTTGGGTAGCGGATCATGCATTGTGTGAATGCTACCCAAATGGTTTTGACTTACACCTTCAGGCTTATTGCAACAATCCGTGCAAAAATAATATGTTCTCATAATGGTTGTATCTATAACCTCTGTAGCATGACAACCAAAGAAACTGGTATTTGGCTGAGAGGTTGGCATTTGAAGAATTCAAGATAGTGGCATACAACTAAAGTTGTTGCACTTCCTTTGGGATGTTGTTGACGCCTGGGCTTTTATTTCCAGATGCCTCTGACGAAGAATGGGAAGAGTTATCGAGCAGCGATGAAAGCGATGCCTTTCTGGATAACAGTTTCGAAGAAGAGGGGAAGCTCCTTTCTCCACTGTGCCTTTCAGCTGAAATTCACACCGCCCTGGTCAACCAGTTCATCCCAAAGAAGGTCACCACCTCTTCTTTGACTTCAGACGACAAGCCTCTTGAGTTTCCAAAAGCGGTTTCTATTTCCCAAACCTGTGATGGCATTTACTGCATTAGGGTTCATTGAAAAGCGCACCGTTGGCTGAGTTCACACCATGTGCTACGTCTTAAAACGTGGATTACAAAGGAAGGGAGGAGGTCACATAGTACAGTAGACTTCATTTCTCTTCTCCAGCTTGGTGCCCTTCAGATACGTTGGATCAGGTGGCAGTATGCTAAGGTTTAGCATGATGGGTGAATCAGGTCATAGTCTCCCAGTGCCCCACCAAAACAAAAAAAAACAAAAAACAAAGAAATACTTCGGGATTTGTGGTGGCAGATTGGAAAGGTATTATTGGAAAAGGTTTCTCTGCCAGATCATGCACAAAGCGTTGCATTTTTTAAAAAGGGATGTTCTTTTACTCCTCTACTTAAGAAAGCAATTGGGGGGAGGGTTTGTCAGCAATAGCACTTAGACTTATATACCGCTTTGCAGTGCTTTACAGCCCTCTCTAAGCGGTTTACAGAGTCAGCCTGTTGCAAACCCCAACAATCTGGGTCCTTATTTTACCCACCTCGGAAGGATGGAAGGCTGAGTCAACCTTGAGCCGGTGAGAATCGAACTGCCAAACAGCTGGCAGTCAGCAGAAGTAGCCTGCAGTACTGCGTTCAAATACCAGAGGTGGTATTCAGCAGGTTCTGACCAGTTCTGGAGAACCGGTAGCGGAAATTTTGAGTAGTTTGGAAAACTGGCAAATACCACCTCTGGCTGGCCCCAGAGTGGGGTGGGAATGGAGATTTTGCAATATCCTTCCCCTGCCACGCCCGCCAAGCCACACCACGCCCACCAAGCCATGCCCACAGAACCGGTAGTAAAAAAATTTGGACTTCACCACTGGGTTACTTCCACATTTTGTGGGGATGTTGTGCTCTTCTAAGAATTGGGACCTGTGGTCCTTCTTTGAATTTTCACAATGACCCACAGCTGTTCTTTGCTTCGTGCAGATCCTGGAAAAAACTGCTTTCCCTAGCGGAGTAACTCTTGATGTCTGTATGCAACATCCGTCTTGGAAGCCTCTGATTAAAAAGTAAGTGACTTGTTTTCATTCGATTCCTTGTTACCGCCTTCTTTGGAAAACTCTCTCTGTTGATCAGTCCGGGCCAGTGTTTCTCAACCTTGACAGCTTTAGGAGGGATGGACTTCAACTCCCAGAATTTGGGTTTGGCTAGTCTAAAGAAAAGAAGAATTAGGGGTGACATGAGAGCAGTATTCCAGTATTTATGGGGCTGCCCCAAAGAAGACGAGGTCAAATTATTCTCCAAAGCACCAGAGGGCAGGACAAGAAACAATGGTTGGAAACGAATCAAAGAGAGAAGCAACCTGGAATTAAGGACAGCGAGAGCAATTAACCAGCTTTCCTCCAGAAATTGTGGGCGCTCCATCGCTGGATGTTTTTTAAGAGTCTAGACACTCTCTTATCTAAAATGGTATAAGTTCTCCTGCTTGAGCAGAGGGCTGGACTAGAAGACCTCCAAGGTCCCTTCTAACTCATTCTATTCTAAGATTCTAAGAATTCCAGCGTGTCTTGCTGGGGAATTCTGGAGGTTGAAGTCCACCCTTCTTAAAGTTGCCAAGGTTGAGAAACTCTGATCTCCGCTAACATTGGGACTAGAAAAAGGATGCATAACCTACGCGATTCCCCGTTCTCTCAACCCTGAAAAAGCCAGCTGATGGACTTGGGCAGCTCAACTTTTTTGGGTGTTTTGTTAACCAATAAGCCAAATAGGTGGGTTGACCTCAGGCTGGCCCTCAACCAGTGGTGGGTTGTCCCCGGTTCGGACCGGTTTGCAAAAACCGGTAGTAAAAATTTGTAATAACTACCGGTTCTTGCTCATGCTGCCCTGGGTCTTCGGAGAGGGGCGGCATATAAATTGAATAAATAAATAAATAAATGCGCAGAAACAAGGCGCGCACGTGAATGAAGCGGGCGCGCACGCGTGATCCCATTGCAAACCGGTAGTAAAGGTAAGTAGAACCCACCCCTGCCCTCAACCTCAACCCTTGTCTTGACTTTTCTTTCAGGTTGAACATGATCCAGTACAGAGCGCTAACCTGCCTTCACAGCATCTTACTGGTGTCGGATGTGGATAGCCTGGGGGGTCCTTCAGCGCTTCAATCCCTCTCACAGCACCTGTCTCAGTTAATTTTTTCTCAGCCAGGTTTGCTTCAGGCTTTGATTTTTAGGCTCTTTCCAGCTTGGTAGGATTCCTTCTTCCCCGCTGCCACCGTAGCTCATTCTTCCCAATCCTTCTGCTAATTGCACTGGCTACTGGATAGCTCTACCTTTTAATTATTGGGTTTCCTGCTGTTTTGTCTTTGTAGACAAAGACAAAGTCTTTGTAGAGTAGACTTATTTATTTAAGGAAGGTGTGAG
Organism: Pituophis catenifer annectens; assembly: GCF_029215685.1. Classification (NCBI taxonomy): domain Eukaryota; kingdom Metazoa; phylum Chordata; class Lepidosauria; order Squamata; family Colubridae; genus Pituophis; species Pituophis catenifer. Next base: position 20,059,145 of record NW_027256893.1, read on the forward strand.
AGAACATATGTTGCAGTTGGCCTCCTGGCATGGCATGCTAGAGACCTTTGACTCAGAGTTGACTCTTGGTGATTGCCCGGACGAGTCTCTGTGGGTTTTGGGGCCAGCATTTTTCAGAAATGGTGACCTCTTGATAACTTTCTTGGGGCTGTCAGGAGGGACTGGCCCAAGTTACCCAGCTGGTATTCCTGCCTAAGGGAGGACTAGAATTCATGGCCCTTTGATTTTTAATCTGGAGCCTTAAACTTCAGCAACTTGAAGATGGCTGAACTTCAACTTCAACACTGCCCTGAATCCTCAGGGAGAAGGGCGGTATATAAATTGGAAATAAATAAATAAATAAATAAACTTCCAGAATTCCTTAATCGGCCTGGAGGCTAAGGAATTCTGGGAGTTGAACTCTACATATCTTAAGAAGTTGCTGAGGATGAAAAACACTTAAATTCCTCACTTAGCAACAGCAATCTGGGCCTCAATTGTGGTTGTAAATTGAGGATTAACTGTTTAACTTGTGTTTTTGAGCTCAAAGAAAATGTGCTTTTTTTTTATTTTGGGGCAGAATTTTCAAAGGAAGTGGAGTTTCTAGAAGCCGTCACGAGTGCGTTGCGAGCTCTTTTGCAAATGTTGGCATCCAATAATATATCTCAGGTGAGTTTTCTGGACGTGTCGGCATCTAATATCACAGTTTCCACAATGTCTTTCAAAACATGTACAGAGGAAGACCCCATGCTGGGGAGAGAAAATGCTGTCAGTGTGGCCCGATACTGGGCGAGTGTCATTTCGTTTTAATCTTATTTAAAATTATTTATTTAACATACTTTTTTTGCACATGCTACATTTCTAATGGCCTGTTTTATTTGCTCAGCATTGAAGGTTTTAATGTCTGTCGCTTGAAAGTGCTTTTGACACGAAGAAAGTTTCCACAATCTGATTATAGAACATGCACATCATATGAAGTGGTTATTTTTGGGCACACATCTGCAATTTCTTGAAGATCTTTTGAGTTAAATAGGAAGGTGGTCAGATCCACTCGTTCTGAAGAGATTTAGGAAAGGAGTATGGCTTCATCACGCAGAGGTAGGATCCGTTTGCAAGAAACAATAAACCAAAATATCTCTGGTTCAAACTTAGCTTCCCTAATGATGCCTTGTTGAATAAATCATAGCTTCATGTTGTCTGAATCCAGCACATGAAGTCATAATCTGAACTATAGGTTCTTGTTTCATAGCGGTACTAATATGGACTTTTTAAACCATGGTTTGTTGCACAAACCCTAGCATCCTAATTTGACTGTAGTCTTAAACCCTGAGCTGTGGTTTCACACATTATACTGGTGTGCAATTTAACCTAGGCCTGTCTGTATAGTGCCGAACCTGAAGTAGGACTGGGAAACAATGCCTCTGAACACAGGCAGAATATTTTTATATAAATAAAATAAATTCGTTGTTGTTTAGTCGCGAAGTCGTGTCTGACCCATTGCGACCCATGGACAACGTTCCTCCAGGCCTTCCTGTCCTCTTCCATCCCCCGGAGTCCATTTAAGCTCATGCTGACTGCTTCAGTGACTCCATCCAGCCATCTCATTCTCTGCCCTCCCATTCTTCTTTTGCCCTCAGTCCTTCCCAGCATTAGGCTCTTCTCCAGGGAGTCCTTCCTTCTCATTAAGTGGCCAAAGTATTTCAGTTTCATCTTCAGGATCTGACCTTCTAAGGAGCAGTCAGGGTTGATCTCCTCTAGGACTGACCAGTTTGATTACCTTGCAGTCCAAGGGACTCACAGGGGTCTTCTCCAGCACCAGAGTTCAAAGGCCTCAATTCTTTGGTGCTCAGCCTTCCTTTATGGTCCAACTTTCACAGCCATACATTGCAAGTGGGAAAACCATAGCCTTGACTATACGTGCTTTTGTTGGCAGGGTGATGTCTCTGCTTTTTTAGTATGCTGTCTAGAGTTGCGATAACTTTCCTCCCCAGGAGCAAATAAAAAAAATAGAAATACATAAAATAAATACAAGTAAAATATAAAGATATGGGTTGGTTCAAGGAAATAACCAAATTAGAATTAAGGAGAAATTTCCAGACAGTGAGAATAATTAACCAGTGGAACAGCTTGCCTCCAGAAGTTGTGAATGCTCCATCATTGGACGTTTTAAAAAAGAGATTGGATTTCCATTTGTCTGCAATGGTATAGGGTCTCCTGCACGAGCAGGGGATTGGACTAAAAGACTTCAAAAAGATCCCTTCCAACTCTTGTTTTTCTCTTTTCTGTAAATATATTTTATTGCTGCTCATGCTTGTGGATGGCTTCTTAAAAGCATATGAGATAGTTTGATCACAAACCTATGCCATTACCGTTTTTTTTCACTCAAAACGAAAATATTCCTTCAAAAACAGCTTTCCAGTACATTGGGATTGTAATTCCCAAAGTGGCTGTCATCCCAGCACATCTGGAGGGCTCCAGGTTAGAGTTGGCCAAAAGGATGTTTGACTCAAAAGGTTGTGATTTCTTTTCCTTCCTCTTTTGTAAAACAGTCCATGACCCCGGAGCAGCTGATGACTCTGTGTGACACCGGAATTCAGAGCACAAACATCAGTGTCCGAATCAATGTTGTTAGCATTTTGGGAATTGCCGGGAGTGTGCTTGCCAAAGTGGAAGACACCGCTGAGACGCTCAAGGTAAAATCAGTTGCCATCTTCCTCTTAATGGGGATGTCATTTGCTTGGAAGGTAATGGATGGAAACTAATCAAGGAGAGAAGCAACCTAGATCTAAGGAGACATTTCCTGACAGTTGAAAACAATAATTGAGCAGGGGGTTGGATTAGAAGACCTCCAAATTCTCTTCTAACTCTGTTGTTCTGTTTTTTTCCTTTGGATTCTGCATTTCTTTGTCGTTCCAGAACATCGGAAAATTCCTCCTCAATGTTGCAACGAAAGACCCTTCTCTCGTGGTGGTGGGAGAAGCCTTGGATGCCCTCTTCGATGTTTTTGCCGATGGCAAAGAAGCGGAAAGGGCAGCAGAGGAAATAAAATTGCTTTACGCACTTAAGGAATTCCAGCCCGTTTTCAAGTCACGGGTAAAAACATACAATTTCCTAATGAATGGGGAGAAGATGGAAAGGCTAAGATGGCTTAAGGAAGCATCTGGGTTGCACATTTAAACAGCTAACTTTTCTTGCCCGGTTGCGTTCGTTCATTGATTTCCTGAAAATCCCAACATCGGCTTTATTTTAAAATCCCCACATTTCTAGTCCTCGTAGTTTCAGCAATGCATTTTGAAATGGGATGGCTAGACTTTTTGTCACTGACAACTTTGCTTGATATGATTTTTGTTTAATAGAAAGTTGAGGGAGGGGCTATAAAGATGTAGAAACAAGAAGGTCATGGGTATTGATTCTGTTTCATTTTATTTCCTGGGATAAGGGATTTAAGATTGTCTGCCTGCCTACCTCTCTCTCTCTCATCTATGTCTGTCTGTCTGTCTGTCTGTCTGTCTGTCTATCTATCTATCTAGTATGTCACAGAAGTGAGTACACCCCCTCAAATTTTGTAAATATTTAAATATATCTTTTCATGTGACAACACTGAAGAAATGACACTTGGCTACAATGTAAAGTAGTGAGTATACAGCTTGTATAACAGTGTAAATGTGCTGTCCCCTTAAAATAACGCAATACACAGCCATTAATGTTTAAATTGCTGGCAACGAAAGTGAGTACACCCCAAGTGATAATGTGATAACTTAAAATATTTACAAAACTGAGGGGTGTACTCACTTCTGTGACATACTGTATCTATCTATCTCTCTACCGACCGATATCTACCTTTCTCTCTCTCTCTCTCTCTCTCTCTCTCTCTCTCGTTATTGAGTTCAGCTCATTTAGAGCCTCCACATTTCTTTTTTTTTTTTTAAACTGCAGATGCGAAAGGAAGGCAGAGGACAGTATAACACAGAACATCTATGTGTTTTAGACAACGTGAAGCTGAATTTAAGAAGATTTATTGCCTATCAAGAGACATTGGGCAGAAAGAAAAAAGTTTTGGAATAGAAATAAGGATGGAAAGCTCTATTTTTTTAATATAGTTTTATTGAATGTTTTAACCATTAATTCTATAGGACTTTGTAACAACAGCTATAATAGGAGAAAAGGGTTAAAAGTCTGCTTTTCATATTATATGTCTTATATTGAGGATGGTGGTGGTGGAAAGAGGCAGAGAAAAGTGTGAAAATGAATTCAGCACCACACAAGAGTCAAAATTTGTCCTTAATGTGGTGAAGTGTTTTGATCTGCCATTCTTAGAAAAAGAATGAGCAAAAAATCTAAAATAAAAGATTATAATGGAAGTGCCCATTTTCTTAATGTGGACAAAATAATTTGATTTCCTTGATGATATATTTCAGGGTTTTCTATTTTTTTTTTTTTAAAGTAAAAGTACAATGTAAAAAAACAGGATAAACATTGTTCTTGGGTGATCCCAGTTTTCTCAGTGTCCAAATATGGACACTTCCTACTTCTTTTTAAAAATGCTTTATAGATAACAGCCAAGTTCACATATTGTATTTTGCTAATATACATAATATATACAGAAGTATATTTCTTCATATTGTATTTTGAAATCCTTTTAGCCAAAAGCTGTTAAAATGCAAAATAACTAGATTTTCTACCAAAAGGAAGCTATGTGTTGTGTTTGGATTCAGTGCTGGTGAATGATAGCAATGAAATAACTGACATAATTTATGATAATTGTACTGGATAAACTATGATCAAACAGAGTAAATTATCAATTATGGCACCCTGGGTAAATTGACACAACTTGGGGCAGTCAAATATCTTCTTGCTTTGAACAAGCATTTTACCGTATTTTGATTAAATAGCCTTCTAGCCAAATTTGTCTGCATTCAGCCAAGAGGCTGGATTGAAGGAAGGCCAGCTAATAATAAAAATAAGGAAGTCTTAATGAAGTAATTCCAGCAACGAATGAGGTTCAGGATCAAGCAGTCTCTGTACAATCAATATGGATGCTTCTATCCCTCGTTTGCTGTGCGTGGGCTGCCCCATCCCGTTGAGTTTCTACCTCCCTTGTTTCTGCAACTCGAATTTACTATCCTTTTGCTTTCACTGACTGAGAACTCTAACGTGAGTCATAGCCTAGGGGTACAATCCATATTCGGCAGCCAGGCAGTGAACTGATCTAATCCTAGTCTTTCCAAGTGGGTTGAACAAACTCCTCCCTTAAAACCTGGAGAGCTGGGGCCAGCCAGTTGGCCTGATTCAGCATAATGAAGCTTTCTCAGTTGACTGTCACTAGTACAATGGCTATCGGGAAGGGTTGCAACAGGAATGAGATAATACCGTGTTTCCCCGAAAATAAGACCCTGTCTTATATTTTTTTTGAACCCTGAAATAACCACAGCCTTATTTTTGGGGGGGTCTTATTTTGGGGTGTGTGGCGCAATACGGGGCTTCTCTTGATGTCTTACCTGATTTACAGCTCTGTCTCCCTAACCCTAACCAGAGGAAATGGCAGGGACCAGCTGCTCATGCGGTTAAATATTTTCAGGGAGGGCTTATTTTAGTGCATGCGCTCAAAAGCCCGATTGGGCTTATTATCACAGGATGTCTTATTTTTGGGGAAACTATCAGACGCGAAGAATCAGGACCATGCATTAAGCTCCAGTCGAATTGATTTATGGCTCATATGCACAAGAATTTAGTCAACTTTCAGCACTAAATTGGCGCTAGATAAGAATGAATGGAATTCAAGAGGACTTAGACCACTTGTGAGAAGGTAATGATTCCAGGCTCAGTCCTCTCTTGACCCTGCCTCCAGGCTCTGCCTTTCCTTCTCCTACAGGTTCCCAGAGTAAGACAATATCAGAATTGAGTTACTGAATGATTGCAATGAGTGATTCACATGATAAGGTATAGCTTGAGATGAAAGTTGCAGAATAATTGTTTTTAACCTACTCTAGAAAATCTGGTAAATTGAACAATCATAATAAAATATTTTGTGCTGGGAAACAATGACATGGCAGTTTGGTCCGTTGGCTAAGCTGCTGGACTGGGAGTGAGGAAACAGAGTCCTGTTCCTTCCATCTGGGTATCCTTGGACCAGTTCTGTCTTAGCCCTAGGAAGGACTTCTAAAATGGCTGCCAAGAGAACCATATGGACATTTCCACTTAGTCCCCAGGTGTCACTGATTCAATGGCATCCTCTGATTTTTTTTTTCAAATCATACTTTAATATTTGATCTTCCTTCTTGTACAATACAAACATGGAATAAGTAGCTGCTTCCAAATAATCTGGGACACGGATGGAGCTTTATTGTTGCAATTACGCATTTGCTTTCCAGCTATTCAAACCAATTTTAATCATATCTCAGGAAAAGGATTTTGGAGAGGCTGAAATCAGAATGGGAACAAAGGAGCTAAGAAAAACCACATAATTCTCTCCCCTCTTTCCCCCGCTTAATTTATATTTGGGACACGCATGAGCTCTCTAAAACAACTCTTCAAACCAACTAGGAATCTGAAATGCATTGCTAAAATGTTACTGCTTTCTTTAGTAGACACTGTACGGAGTAATACGATCTTTAAAGTATTATCTATATAAAGATGTTGAAAGGCACAAGTGATTGCAAAATTCTTTTTGCACATGAAAACTGGCATGTGTATGTAATACCCGTGATTACGCAGATACATTTGAGCTCTTACTTGGAAAAGACTAAATGTGTACTTTAATAGATGTTCCTGCAGCCTTTTTGATTTTGGAGATACTGTCCAAGAAACGATTTGTAAATAGAAATCTTCCCTCAACGTGATTAACCACAAATGCACTACAAAATGGAAAGAAAAAGCTACATTAAATAAATCCGACATCAGGTTTTGATACTCTGGATTAGGAGGCACAATTAACATGACCTTTGAATATAAGGATAGTTTACTTTATGGTGGCTTTGATCATCCCTGGAATTTTGGCAGTGGTGTGCAGCAATTATTGGGTTAGATCGGTTGAGATTCTCAATGTTTTCAGATTTGCTTTTATTTTGTGTATGCATGGATGCACGTGCAAAAGAAGGTAGGAGACTTGAGGAGATGAAAAAATACCTTTAATTATCTTAACTTTGAACCTTAAGATTGGAGTCAATAGTTATAGAGCTACTGCATTTAATGTGGAGGAGTCACGGATGTGGGATCCTATTGGGATCCACCAAAATGCCTGGAGGACATCTCCTTAATGTTTAAGAAGAAGGCACTCTGTTGCACTCTTCCCAACCACAAGGATTAGTTTGAAAAAAAAGATGGAGAAAGGCTTCAAAGTTAAGTGGGGTCCTTGGTATTTTGCTGAGCTTTGTTATTTCCTTGCAGACATTTCATTACCCAAGTAGGTCACATTATCAGTACTAGAAGGGAGTGTCTACTAGATTATCCAATTAAGATAATCTTGCTAGCGCTGATGATGTTACCTAGTTGGGTCATGAAATGTCTGCAACAAAAGCAAGCTCAGAGAACACCAAGGACCCGCAGTTCAACCCCAAGCTGCAAATATTCTTTTTTATTGGTATTTCCAGAGTCACACTGATTTCTAAGAATGACCTTCAATTGCAGACAGCCTCCTGAAGCATCCCGAGAATGTTAAAAATGGCTGGAGTCCTGGCTTTGGTTTTTGTGTATATGCACACCTGTTCAGAGGTAAAAAGCATAAAGATTACCTACGAAGAATCAAGTAACCACCCTTCTTTCTATGAAAGTTTGGCCTTCTGTCATTTTTGCTCTTTGGCCAGAGTTAGATACTGGTAATACAATAAATTATATAATGTAATATAAATTAATAAATGAACAAACACCCCCCTCCCTATGACGGTTTAGAAGAATATATATTCTTCCATTTTGGTTATTTGCCCAGAGTATGTCCTACGGGGAAAAATTATTCTATAATATAAATAAATAAATGAACAAAACCCTTCTATGAAGGTTTAGTACTTCTGTCATTTTTCTTCTTGGCCCAGTTTCATTCGAAATTGAGTGGAATATAAATTAAATAAATAGATGAATGAAAAGTTCCATATTTCTCTTTTTTTCTCTCTCTTCCTAACCATTTCTAAAATAATGCAGGTGTGTGTGTGTGTGTGTGGGCACGTATTTATATCTGTTTCTCATATTTGGATTAAAATGGGATTTTGTTGTACATGTTTTTAACTTGTGTTCGCCGCCCTGAGTCCTTCTGGAGAAGGGCAGCATATAAATACATGAAATAAATAAATATCTGTATCTAGCTCCACCCATATCTGTATGTATGTATATCTATATAAAGGTAATATATACACATTACCTTCATATACACATAGAAATAATGTATGTAGATCAGTGTCATTAACCAGCCATCCCCTCAGGTTCAAAAGAAAACCCTCCCAAACCTTTCCTGACCATCTTCGCCGACACCCCCACACCTCGTCCCCTCAATTTAGTGGGAAAGCTCGGGGCTTCCCTGCAAAGCAGGCCTCCCTCACACCTCCCGCGGCCCAGCACCCCGAAAGGCCCTTTCGGGGTGTGGGGGGGGGGGGCGGCCTCCCTCCAGAGACTCCGCCGCGCTCTCTCTTTCGGGCCTACGTCCGCGGAGGATCCGTCTCCATCCCGTGTTGCGAGGCAGGGAAGACCCGGCCGGGCGATTCCCTTCACGGCGTGGGCGACCGTCCTTCTCCGCCGAGGCCGCCCGGCCTTCTCCTTCTCCCTCCCACGCCTTTATTACGCGCGGCCCGGGAGGCGGCGGTGGCGGCGGCGGCGGCGGCCGCCTCTTCGACAGGGCCCCGCCTCGCTCGCCTCTCGCTCCGCGCTGCTGCTTGGCCGGGAGGGGCGGCGAAGCAGCAGCAGCAACAGCCGCCGCAGCCGCTTCTTTCTCTCTGTCTCTCTGTGTGTCTCTCGCTCGCTCTTCCTCCCGCCAGGTCGCCCGGCTTCCCCGGCCGCCCGCCCGCGCGCGTGTGTCCTCCTCCTTCTCCTCCTCCGCCGCCGCCGCCTCCGGGCTCCTCCGCTTCGCCGCTCCCCGCAGGGCGCCGCGCTCCCGAGAAGGCCGGCGGGGCTGGGCCTGCCCGGCCCGGCGGCGGCGGCAGCGGCACTAGCGGCGGCGGCAGGCAGTAGGAGGGCGAGGAGGAGGAGCCGCCGCCGCCGCCGCCCCGTCGTTCTTGGGCCGGCTCGCCGTTTGATGGATCCCCGGATCGCCTGGTTCCAGCCAGAGCAGCTCGGCCCTTCGAACCGCCTGTGGATGCAGATTTGGGAGACCACGCAAGGGGTCCGCAACCTCTACTTCCAGCAGCAGCAGCAGCAGCAGAGCCAGCCGGCCGCCGCCGCCGCCCCGGCCTCGTCTTCCTCGTCGTCGTCTCCTTCTTCTTCTTCGTCCGCCTCCTCGTGCAGCAGCAGCAGCAGCAGCAGCTCCCCGTCGACCCCCGTGGCCGCCTCCGCCGCTTCGTCCCCGCCGCCGCCCGGCATGTCCCGCGTCCCGCGTGGCGGCGACCCGCAGCCCGACTTCCTGCCGCTGGAGAGCGCCGGCCTGCCCCACCATCACCACCACCACCACCATCATCATCACCAGCAGCAGCGCCAGGCCTCCCCGCAGCCTCCCGCCTGGGCAGCCCGGCCCGGCGTCCAAGCGACCCCCGCTGCCCCGCAGGGCGCGGCCTCCTCCTCCTCCTCTTCTTCTTCTTCCTCCGCTACCGCCGTGTCTTCTTCGGGAGTAGCCGCCGCGGGGCCTTCTCCGGCCGCCGCGGCCTCGGCTCCCCGTGCGGCTTCGCCCGCGGCTCCGGCGGCCTCGGCTGGTGCCGCTGCCGCTGCTGCTGCGGCGGCGGCGGCGGCGGCGGCCAGCAACAAGAGGAAACGGGACAACAAGGCCAGCACTTTCGGCTTCAACTGCACGCTGCTGCTGGGCCCCGCCGGGGAAAGCGGCGGGCCGGCTTTGGGGAACGGGCCTTTGGGGAGGCCGCCGGGCGGGCCGGAGGAGCCGGCCTACACCGGCACCCCGTGGAAGAAGACGAATTACAGCCCCGGCGTGGTGGGGTGAGGAAGGGGAGCCTGGGGAGGGGACGGGGGTCTTTGGGGGGTGGGCATGGGGGAGGGGCAGGAGAAGGGGGTCTTCGGAGGAAGGGGGGTGGGGGAAGGGTGCAGAGGGGGTCTTTGGGGGGCAGGAGAGGGGGTCTTTGGAGGCAGGGCTTGTGGGGAGGACTGGAGCAGAGGGGGGCAGGAGAAGGGGTCTTCGGAGGCAGGTGGGGAAGGGTGCAGAGGGGGTCTTTGGGGGGCAGGAGAAGGGGGTCTTCGGAGGCAGGTGGGGGTGGGTGCAGAGGGGGTCTTTGGGGGACAGGAGTGGGGGTCTTTGGAGGCAGGACTTGTGGGGAGGACTGGAGCAGAGGGGGGCAGGAGAAGGGGGTCTTCGGAGGCAGGTAGGGAAGGGAGCAGAGAGGGTCTTTGGGGGACAGGACATAGGGGACAGGAGAGGGGGGTCTTTGGAGTTAGGACTTGGAGGGGGCGAAGGGAGGAGAGGGGCTCTTGGGAATAGGACTTGGGGGGAGGAAGTAAGGACTGGGGGGTCTTCGAGATCAGGATGTAGGGTTGGAGGAGGGAGCAGAGGGGAGCTCTTTCGAATCAGGGCTTGGAGGGTTAGGAGAGGGGGGTCTTTGGAGGCATGGGTGGGGGAAGGGAATAGAGGGGGTCTTTGGGGGCAGGACTTGAGGTGGGGAGGAGAGGGGGATCGTTTGCAGGCCTTTATAACCTCCTCTCTCCAAAGGAAACATTTGCAAAATGAGATCTATGGGGAAAGGTCGCATTTTAGTGTGCAATGGGGTGTAGTAAATGGGGAGGAGATGGGGTTGCCAGCCAAGGTTATTCATTATTGCACCTTGCCCAGAAAGTTGAGTGATCGTCTTTGGTGAATGGCAGCACAAAGGGGGCTTTTGAAATGTGGAAGGCAGGTTGGGATTGTCTGGGATCTGCAGGTGTTCAGGCAGGGCCAGGGGCTGCATGGGTGGGCAGGGGTGTGCCCTGGATCTGGGGGGGAGGGGTAACCCCTTGTCCTTCCGTGGAGGTTTTTCTGGCTTGTTTTGTGGCTTCAAGATTGGAAAAGGTTGAGTCCCAAGGATAGACTGAAGGAGGAACTAGAACGGGGCCTTGGATGCTAGAATAGCCTAGATTGGACATTTTCTGGGGTTGGGGGTTGGGGTTGAGATGCCCCTTTTGCATGCATGGGGATCCGGTTCAAAACAGCAGCTTTTGGGAAGTGAGAAGAGAGGCCTGTACATCAGCAAAGGCTTGGCCAGAATTAGTTATGGATCAGGAAGGATCTGTGTTGAATTTGTGGTATAAAGTTACTGGTTGAGGGGAGGGGGGTGTTTATTGGGAATAGGCATCTAGAGATAATTTGGGGTGGCTGTAGGTTGCCTTAGGAACCTCACCCCACTGGGCTCTAGTGTGAATTGAGTGGATGAATGAGTGGGTGACACTATGGCAAAGCACGTAATAAGGGATAATCTAAGAGTGCTTGGCTACCCCAGTCCAGAAGCACATGGTCTGAGAAAAAAGGCACACATTACCTGCCATGATGGAATGCCACACCACCTCCCCCCCCCCTTCCAATGTTGCTTGTGCAAGGATGTTCTTTGACCTTTACACAGTTTGCATTCCTGTAACAGTATTATGTAGGTATCTTCTCGCGTCACACTATTGTGGATGCTTTGGCACTCTGCACACGGAAGAAAGGAGGAGGGGTCCTTAAGAAGCTTAAGTAGGCTCAGGTTTTTCATGGGAGGGGGAGAAACCAGGGTGTATGTGTGCATTTTGAAATTAGACAGGAACTTATTCTACAGAAGGGCACAATCAGGTTGGTGTCTTCTGATCTTACGACTCTTAAGCACCTCCCAGTGCGGTCGAAACGTGTTTCAGTGCACAGAAGTGTGTGAGCGAGCAAAGAGGCATATTGCACACCAGATTATACCTGACAAAAGACACATGGCCTGTGGATTCAGTGGAGGTGGGATTCTTGTGCCGTAATGACCTCCTTGAGTTGGCCATTGCAAAGGTGAATTATAATATGCATTTTTTGTCTTTCTCAACAAAAATCTTTGTCACTCTTAGTGTTACATTATGCAGGATTCCAGGGCAAGGGTGTCTTTCTGAATACAAATGGACCTTTTGCAGGGTATGGAAGGAAGTCTTCTGAACACAGCTGATGCACAACTCTTCTGTGGCAGGTTGCACTTGATTTAACAAAGATTAAGGAGATCTTACAGTGTTTTAGATGCATAGCGTCTTTTCCTTGTTGCATTCTCATTCCTTCAGCAAATTATGCGAAGGGGTTTTTATTTTGGTCAGAAAGAAATTGTGCTGCTTGTGTATTGTCAGTTGGCATCAGTTTAACAGCATCAAAATGGGATTTTATATTATTGTAGGGAGCGGTTTCATCATGATAAATGTCAAATTTGTCAACATTCTATTCTTTGGAGATTATCGGAGAGTTTCAAGGCAGCTTATACTTTTTATTTGTATATTTCATGTATTTCGTTTTCAGTTTTTAAAAACTGCAGTGTTCATCCTGCAATTTTTTTCCCTTCTTTTATGAACAACGCATTTACCCATCCAGTGCCCATCCAGAAGCCTATTTCGCTGCATTGTGGATCAGGATACGATCCAGATAATGGAACTTCATTGTCCTTAGATTTTTCACTGGTCTGTATAAACTATTCAAGCGAAAGGATAGAATTCCACATACAGCAGAAAACCATAATGTTCCTGGGGTATTTTATTATTATATGTCGTTTAAATAGGCTTCAAAATACCATTTTTTATTAGTATGTTCCACTTCTACTGTAATCGCATAATATATCAGAAATTAGTTTGATACATTAAACTAACTTAATAATGTACTTGTTTATTTAACGCAGAAGAGTAACCCAGCCATAATGCCTTCACATCTGTGAGAACCTGGCTACTGTGATTTACCCGTCTAACAACGGTTAAATCTTTAGCTAAGCATGATTTGTGAATGCAACAGATGGCTGTGTTTGTGCGTAGCCAGTAAGGTGAAATTTGTAACTCTGCAACTTCAGAGGATGAAATGAGGGATGATAGAATTTAATCATATTATAGTTAAGCTGCATCTGAATATGATGCTGTTCAGGGAACTAACAAAGCAGCTAAGTTTTATTTGTCAGCTACATGCTTGTGAATACAGTTGTAGCTAAAACTGGCTCCTTTTAAAGATGTCAGATCATGCCATGCCATAATCCTGTTAAATGACTAGTTTTGGCTGAAAGTGGATCCATTCACATAATTTCCCTTTCTGGCAAGGCTAGTGTTGACATTTGTGTTATACAATGATCAGTTAAATTATGAGCTGAAAGCTGGAGAGTCAATTGAACCGAATCAATAGAGATTGGAAATAAACTAAACTTTGTTGAACAATGAGTTAGCCTTCAAGTATATTGTTTTTAAAAAAAGTGAAACGTACCTTTTAAATGATTTGAGGCATAAAAAAGCAATAACTGTATGGTTAGATTTACCTATTGGATTAAGTAATTAATGAGATTGTTTCGTTTGCTGGTTTCCTTCAGTTAGTAGTAGTGTATTACGGAGTGTCCAACCTTGGCAACTTTTAAGACTTATGGACTTCAACTCCCAGAATTCCCCAGCCAGCTTTACACTAAGTTATACTTCTCATCTGATACAACTTCTTGGATGGATCCACCGACAGTATGTCTCCCAGATTTTTAGCATAGATTTTGTGCTGTTACCTGTCATCCTGTTTTAGTAGAGATGCCAGAAACTGGCTTGAGTAACGTGTACTGTATATATCATATATCAAAATGATTTCCTACTTAATCATCAGTAGTTGATAAAAAGTTCTTGTCTCATCTTGAAACTGCAATTTGTCTAGTTAACTCAAGAAAGTGTATTTTTTCCATGGTTATAGTCGAGAGGCTTGGTTTATGTAACACGTTAAGCCAGAGGTTTTCAAACTTGGCAGCTTTAAGACTTGTGGACTTCAACTCCCAGAATTCTCCAGCCAGCATACCATAGCTGGCTGGAGAATTCTGGGAGTTGAAGTCTACAAGTCTTAAAGTTGCCAAGTTTGAAGACCTCTGCATTAACCTATGGTTTGCTTTAATTGAATAGGCCTCAAGTACCTAGGTTTGCACTACGCATTCAGCCTAAATGAGGCCACATTATGGCTTAGTTTGATGTGTGATAAGAAGTTAAGCAGCCATTAAAATATATCTTCTTCAAACACTAGAGTTACAGGGTTCTGCACTATCATGTTTAATAAGAAAGATATTTACAGCTCATATCACTTTGTAACCAATATATATAGCATTTTCATGCAGTGAAACAAGTAAGCCAGTTGTAGACACAGTGATATCACTTTTTTTTCCCCACCCAGAACTACAAAGGCTTTTCAGCAATGTTGTTCTTGGTTCTTCCATTTGATTCTTGCATAATTGTCTAATCTCAGTTTTATGTTCCAAGGTGTTACAGATTAAATGTGCAAGGGGTTGGGAGAGCAGTGTTAATTGATTTAACACATGCACAAACTTGTAAAAATTCTAAATGGAGGCCCTGCGTTTTATACAGTTCAGTGAAGAAATTAATAAAGATATCACTTTGCAATAACTCATTCTTGCGTTATTAAGAAAATCTCCATATAGAAATAATAATCTTTTTTTTTTTAAAGGAACCTTTTCAGGTTATTTGTCACCATTATGGTGGTCTTTATACACATGCAGTAAACCCAGTATTAAAGTGTGTGTGTGTGTGTGTGTGTGTATATACACGTTGCAAGCCAGGGGACCATTTCTTGCCTTTGAACTTGTACTTTGGTTGTTGACACCAAAAGTATCAGGAGAAATAAACATCTTGGAAATGGAAGCGGCAGTTGAAGTAAGGGAAGGAACAAAGTCTGGAATTGCAGGGGTTTGAGCTCATCTGACTTAAAAAGCAATAAGTCTAGTTACAGACGTCATTGTGTTAAATAATTCTCTTGTATCACCCCGACCACAGTTTTCTTCTGAAAGAAGACAATCCTTGGCCAAAGGTTCTAGCTAGCTTGCCTGAATCACGAAATGAAAGGTTGCATTTGACTGAATGGAAGGATATTTTATTTTCTGTAGCTCAGTTTTTATGGGCTGGTATCAGCGGTGGGTTTCTAATATTCTTACCACCAGTTTGCCCCATGTGTACGCTCGCTTCACGCACGCACCTTCTGCGCATGCGGCCGGACTTCCACGCATGCACTGTGCTTGCTCGCGTGCCTTCCGCGATTTCCACTACCGGTTCACACGAACCGGCTTACACGAACCGGCTGAATACCACCTCTGGCTGGTATCCCGTTCTGGAAAGCAAGGCCTGCATAGCACAGTTACAGATCCTTGGTTCCATTTGTAGGCTGGATTTGAAGCTGGCGTGAAGGCTTCACGTGTTCTACAGAGCCAGTCTTTGGCAGTTGGTCAAGCCATGCCTTAATATGGGGTAGTCCTCGACGTACGACCACCACTGAGTTCAAAATTTCCGTGGCTAAGCGAGACGTTTGTTAAGTGAGGATTGCCCCATTTTACATCCTTTTCTTGCCACAGTCGTTAAGCGAAACACTTCAGGTGTTCAGTTAGTAGCTCGGTTATGAAGGGAATCTGGCTTCCCCTATGACTTTGCTTGTCAGAAGGTCGCAAAAGAGGATCAGATGATCTTGGG
Organism: Pituophis catenifer annectens; assembly: GCF_029215685.1. Taxonomy (NCBI): domain Eukaryota; kingdom Metazoa; phylum Chordata; class Lepidosauria; order Squamata; family Colubridae; genus Pituophis; species Pituophis catenifer. Next base: position 20,074,862 of record NW_027256893.1, read on the forward strand.
ACACTGCAGCCGTCATAAATATGAGTCAGTTGCTTTTGATGATGTGACCACAGGGGAAGCAGCAACGGTCAGTAAGCGTGAAAAATGGTCATCGGTCACATTTTTCAGTGCCGTTGTAACTTTGGTCACTAAATGAACTGTCGTATGTCGGGGACTACCTGTAGTAGTTGTACACCTTTTCCCTACTCTTAACATTCCTTATTGTGTGGCAATTCCTCAAATAAAATGTCACACCTTCAACACTGTATTTTTTAAAGTAGGAAGCATGCGATTAAGAAAAGAAGGCCACTCCCACATGGATATCTCTAACAGATGGTGTGAATTATTCTTTCACATCATGTTTCAAGAGAATATTGCAATGCCAAGGAAGTCAAATTATGTACTATTAATGTTCCATTAGTGTGTTTCAGAGCACACTTAATTTATGATTGATTTAATACCCGTGCCAGTCCCCGTTTAACAATGTTGTTTTGCTGATAAGGGAATACTTATCATAACCTTGGCCCTTGTGGGCATACAGGGAAGTACAGAATTAATAATATTTGAATCTTCTGGATAGTAATTGGGGAGCTTGTTTTTTAAAAAAATTGCTTTTCATGACATTTCCATTGAACAACTGTTATCTCTCTTGTACCTGCTTAGATTCTTCCCTTCTTGCTATAAATTGGAAGGGATATTTCACTTTGTTCCCATATCCAGTTCTTTATTATCCGAATAATTCTGTATTCAGTTCTTTGCCTACTGAATGTTCTGTCTTTAGCATAATTGAGAGGTTTGGGGATTAAAACTTCCAAAAGCATTGTGAAACTTTTAGGTATTATGTTTCCTTTCCTTTTGTTTCTGGTTTGTTACTCTCTTGATTTTTAAAAAATTGATGAACATAATTTGGTGGAGAGAAATGTGACTTTTTGGCAACCTATATTTCCCACAGTGAAAGGAGCTAGGGTTGAATTGATATCCAAAACTTTTAAGTGTGTGTATGTATACATACATACATAAATACATACATACCATACATACATACATATATGAATCTTTTAGGGACGCAGTGGCTAAGACGCTGAGCTTGTCGATCGAAAGGATGGCAGTTCAGCAATTTGAATCCCTAGTGCCGCGTAATGGGGTGAGCTCCCAGAAAGCACATAAAAAATGCAAGTAGAAAAATAGGGACCACCTTTGGTGGGAAGGTAACAGCGTTTTGTGCACTGTGCTGGCTGGGGGATTCTGGGAATTGAAGTCCACCCATCTTCAGGCTTCCAAGGTTGAGAAACACTGCTCTACAGGTAAAGTGTGCCTTGTTTCCTTTTTGCCTGGATGGCAGGCAAACCCATCTCTGGGAAAGGCAGGATTCGGTCTCAGCCCTCCCAGACTGAAGTTCACACACCTTTCCCCGTTCGGTTGTATGGACTCCTGGTCCTACTCAGTTTTTGACCTTGTTGTGTAAGATTACATAACTGTACAGGTGTGTTTTCTTATGCTTTTGTTATGAACATGACGGTAATTATCTTTGGGAACCTAACTGTGGCAGGTTTTAATGATCCTGAAAATAATTCCCTTCTGTTTTTCCTCCTGCCTCTAAACTTTTATAAAGAATGGAGATAACTTTTGTGGCACTTCTAGTATTCCTGCATTTAAAAGAAGGAAAGGGAGGCAGCGCATCAGAATTCTCGCCCATCCGAGCACACGACTCCGTGTAGCAATGTGCGAATGAATTCTGTGGTCATTTATTGCCTTGATCCTTCCAGCAACTCTAGGTCATTTTACATGACATTTTTTTCAGATTAAACATTTGTCTTATTTCTCTCTCTTTTCAAAGAAACTTTGCTTGGTAAAAAATGTGAAACTACCCACTTGGCTTACCAAGCAATTCTTTTTTTTTTTTTTCAATCCCAAGTTTTTTTAATTATATTATTTGTACATATCAATGTGTGATACCTGAGTTTCATACATTTCAATAAAAATAAACATCATATTATTACACACAATTATTACATTTCATTTTTATTGTTTCATATTATTTGCACATATCCTTTACTTCAGTTCTAAACCTTCTTCTTACTCTTACTCTTCCATATATCTTAATATATTGGTATATATATATACTATAATTCCCCTCTTATTTCTATCTCTATTTTAGCTTCCCCCTCCCTCACTATAATACTCAAAGATGTGATAATATTTCTTTTCTGTTCCCTACTATTACTACACATATTTTTGTTACAATACATTCTTTCATTTTCTAATCACCCATTATTTAATTCTAGCATGTTTTTATACTTATTTGATAATACTATTATTCAAATTCTAATTTTCCAATTAAAAACTTAATAATTCTTCATACCTCTGTTCATATTTCCCATCCTTGAAATTCTACTATTAATACACATGTTTACATTAAAATATATTCTTGCATTAACTAATCACCTGTTATTTAATTCTAGCATTTCACTATTAGCCATATTTTTATACATATTTAACTTCCACACTACATACAAAGTAATTATCCAACTAATATAGTTCTAATATTAATGCACATTATTAAAATTTTTTCATAAAGTCTCTTTTGCTTTACTTTCCCTTTCTCCTTTATCCATCATCTCTTGCCAGTATCCCAATTTTTAGTCTTCAAATATTTGAGCTGTGTTGTTTTCTAATCCTTGCGTCCCCAGGGATGTAAAACTCTATTCCCAAAATTAACTTGACAGGTTCTTTGAAGGAAAAAGAACTATCAATCTGAAAGTCTACAGTAATATTAAGGGGCTTATTTGGGTATTTGACTATCAAAATTATGACCAGATCATTGAAGAAATTGCTTACTCTCAATTCCAAATACTCTTCACATGGATTGCTTGAACCATTGGGTTGCATAATCTTGGCCTTTCGTAATGCAATAAAATAATGAAGTTAAAGAGCCATTAAGGTATAACGTGCAGAATTGAATTTCATAATTTTTCATAAACTTTCAGATGTTTACGTTGGAATTTGTACGTTCTATTGGTCTTAAAATAAAACACATCGATATGTCATTCTTAATTATAGATACTGAAGTGGATACCTATATTCTTGTACATTGATATTAGGGTCCGAGATTCTTAGGAATTTAACATTATTTTATATCATCATTTGGCTGGCAAATCTTGCTGTATAAATTTGAGTGAACTCATTAACACCAATGGGACATTTTTAGCACCTATAAAAAGAAGTAGCTTGATTTTTCTCCCAAACTTTGCAAATGTAGCACTAGTAATAATTGTTAATATATAGTACATTTCTCTGTTGCTACTGTTGCACACAGCATTAGTGATGATACAATTATTTGGGTAAGGATTGTGTTGTTATACAGTGATCAGTTATCGTCCGGAACAGATTCTTGCAGATAGATTGATTGATTAAAATTAGAACCATTACTCCAATATAGACTAAATGGGGGATAAGTTTCTGTTTGTGCTTAAGTTTTTTTTTTTTAAGTAAATACTCAGCTTGAAGTGAATCGAATGCAAGAATTTTCTGTTAACCATTAGTTTCAGTTGGAGGGAAAAACTCATCCTTTTTCCCCTAGCCAGCTGAAGAATACAGTAGAGAATATATCATAACCGCTAAAAACTTAAGTTTAGTACTTGGAATTAATAGATTAGGCACAATTGTACCTTTTTTTTTTTTCTCGGATTCTAAGTCACAGTTCTGTGGATTCAAGTTTTCACCCATTCACATATTTTAATGGCGCATTTGTAAATTAAAAAAATAATAACGAAGGGAGGAGAACCCCAGGTTCGGACTTCTGTGTGACCCTCTTCCCCCTTTAGCAAAGTTCGTTGTGTTTGGAAGCTTGCAGCGCATGCTACTCGACATCCCGTTGATCATATTTCCTAATTTTATTTTTTAAACACGCTTGCCCCAGTATGATCTGGGTTAGAATAAGCATCCGCTCTGTCCAAGATGAGATAGAAGAATGTACTAGGAAATGACCTCCTGTGCCAAAAAGGGGAAAAAAAAATGTTAATGAAGATTTTGAATCTTTTGGATACGTCCCAAGTAGACACTTTGCTTTATTTCCTAATTTTTCTCATCCTTCAGGTTGACTTTAGACCAGGGGTCTCCAGCCTTGGCAACTTTAAGCCTGGAGGACTTCAACTCCCAGAATTCCCCTTCAATCCTGGCAGTTGAAGTCCTCCAGGCTTAAAGTTGCCAAGGTTGGAGACCCCTGCTTTAGACAATTGCTGGATGCTTCTCAAGGAAATGCAAGTGAAGACGGGGCTAAACAGCCTGGCTGCCATACAGTGATCAAAAGATGGATTGAGGGAGAATAACAGGTAGTCCTTGACTTATGACCACCATTTTTTGTTCCTAAGCGAGACATTTGTTAAGCGGGTTTTGTTGCCCCATTTTACGACTTCCCTTGCCACAGTTGTTAAGCAAATCATTGCAGTTGTTAAGTTAGCAACCCGGTTGTAGTGAATCGGACTTCCCTATTGGACTTTGCTTGTTTAGAAGGTCGCAAAACCGGATTGCGTGACCCCCCCCCCCCCCCCCCCCCCGGGGACGCTGCCACCGTCATAAAATATGAACCAGTTGCCAAGCATCTTAAATTTTGATCACGTGACCACGGGGATGTTGTAACGGTCGTTAAGTGTGAAAAACGGTCATAAGTGCCTTTGTAACTTTGAAATGGTCACTAAATGAGCTGTTGTAAATTTACCTGTACTACCCCATGTAGGTCCTTCAGATGTTGCAGAATTAGTTTCCTGACAGTTAGAACAATTAATCCGTGGAATAACTTGCCTCCAGAAGTTGTAAATGCTCCAACACTGGAAATTTTTAAGAAGAGATTGGAGAACCATTGGTCTGAAATGGTATAGGGCCATGATGGGAGGGGAGGGACAGGGTGGGTGGGGCCAGCCAGGAATGAGATTTGGGGGTTCTCCGAAATGCACAGCTAGAGGTTGTCCGGAACCCCTGCGAACCCCCAGCAGCCCACCCCTGGTCCTGACCCCTATAATTCAGTGGTTTCCTCCTTGTTTCCTACCTTACCCAGATCTGCTTATCAGAAAGCCTTATCAACGTTTGAGACGGGACATAAATCCCTTCCTTCGGCACTATGATTCAATTCTGGATGTTGAAAATCCATACATCTTAAAAGTGGGATTGGGATGGAGTTTAAACAACGGGTTTAAGGCCCGCTGTACATCACAAGAAAGACCCAGAGACACCAACTCCTCCTCTTTCTCCCCCCCGCCCCCCACCAAACCTTGTAATCCTGTCACTGTCGAACGTATCTCAAAAAACATCGCCAATGTAACCGAGGGCAGGTTGGCCTCTTTGTACAGTATGTTGCCTGCATTTATCGGAGCGGTTAATATTAACTATTAATGTCAACATGGTGTGCTGTTGATATTCCGGAGCTTTCGAGAGAGAGAGAAAGAGAGAGAGAGCAGTGTTTTGCTGATATTGAGGATGTCATCCTTAGGTGAAAATATGTGGGTTGCCCGTTTGTGACTTCAGGGGGTTGGGTCTTCCCGTCTGCAGCCTGAAATTATGATTTGCGCCCCGTTTTAACTTCCCTGTGTCATCTGCTGAACCAGTGGTCCCCAACGATTCTGGCTTTCCGGATTGGCAGGGGTGTGGGGGAGAGGAAATGGTTCTGTGTGAGCAGCAGGCATCCACGTTTGCCCCTCGCAACAATACCCACCACTCGCTTGCGCGACCCAGTTCTGAGCGGGCTGCGGCCCAGTGTTGGGCTGTGGTCCGGGGATTGGGGACCCCTGTGCTAAACTGTCATAATCGTGAGATTATGAGGGGTCCTTGGTGCTCTCCAAGCTTGGTTGTTTCCTTGCAGACCAGGGGTGGGTTCTAAATTTTTTTACTATTGGTTCTGTGGGCGTGGCTTATTTTGTGGGTGTGGCTTGATGGTCATGTGACAATTCTTTAGGATTTAGCAGAGGTACTGGTCTACCAGGCTTTTAACTGCTTGCAGAGCTGTACCAGTCTACCCATTTATTTTTGCAGGCACTGGTCTACTCATGTATTTTTGTAGGCACTGCTTGCAGAGCTGTACCAGTCTACCCATTTATTTTTGCGGGCACTGGTCTACTCATGTATTTTTGTAGGCATTGGTCTACTCATTTATTTTTGCAGGCACCGGTCTACTCGGGTTTTTTAGCAGGCACTGGTCTACCCATTTATTTTTTGCAGGCACCGGTCTACTCATTTGTTTTTGGAGGCACCGGTCTACCACCAAACTGCCTTTTACCACTGATCAGCTGTAGGGCGGCCCTTTGAAGCCCCGCGGCAAGAGTTTAAACAGTTTTTCCTTATAGCCCATCAGCTGGGACTCAGGAGGCAGCAATAGATTGGGGGGTGGGGCCAAATAAAAGGTAAGAATAACACGGGGGGGCAGTTGCCGGGGGGCAGAACCAGTTCGGTGACATCATATCGTCACCGCTACCGGCTCGGCGGAACCGGGAGGAACCCACCACTGTTGCAGACGTTTCCTTACCCATTTGGGTAACATCATCAGTGCTACGTCATCGTCATCATCTAGCACTGATGATGTTGCCGAGCTGAGTAATGAAACGCCAGTGAGGAATCGTTTCAACCCTGAGCTATATATATTTTCGTTTTATCAGCAACAAGAAAGTCCTTTACACGTTGCCTGGGTTTGAATTGCATTCCTCCGTGTCCTTCCTCTTAATGTATTTTTCACCGTCGATCGCTTGTATCTAAATCTGTCAGCCTTTGAGGTAGATCAGGGTCAGGAAACAGGCCCGGCAAGAAATACTAGATCTCTTGTTTTATTGATCCAGCTGATAGTCCTTGACTTAGAACCATTCGTTCAGCAACCATTCGAAGTTAACTAAAGTGACATGACCGGCCCTCACACTTAACAATCATTGTGGTATCCCTGGGATCATGTGATCAAAATTCAACAACTTGGCAAATCAGCGTGTAATTTTTTATGCTTGTACATCCCGGGGGGGTCACAGGATCGCCGTTTGTGAGCTTCGCAGCTGGCTTCTGACAGCAAAGTCAAGGGGGGGGGAGGAGCCAGATTTGCGTAATGACAGCACGATTCACTTAACAACTAAAGTGATTCCATCACTGGGGAAAAAGGAAGTAAAATCAGACATAACAAGTTTAAGAACCGCCTTAGTTAACCATGGAAATTGTGATTGGAAATTGAGGACTATCTATAATACCAATTAAGGGGTGTGTTGGCTCTGTGGCTAAGATACTGAGCTTGTCGATTGAAAGGTCGGCAGTTCAGCGGTTCAAATCCCTAGTACTGCGTAACGGGGTGAGCTCCCATTACTTGTCCCAGCTTCTGCCAACCTAGCAGTTTGAAAGCACATAAAAAATGCAAGTAGAAAAATAGGGACCAGCATTGGTGGGAAGGGAACAGCGTTCTGTGCGCCTTTGGCATTTAGTCATGCCGGCCACATGACCACGGAAATGTCTTTGGACAGCGTTGGCTCTTCGGCTTTGAAACGGAGATGAGCATTGCCCCCTAGAGTCAGGAACGACTAGCACATATGTGCGAGGGGAACCTTTACCTTTATATTTATACCAATTCTGAAAGCCTCTGACATCATTTCCCCTTCCCTTCGTCTTAGACCAAAGAGCATCAAGATGGGGCCATCTTGAGTTTCTTCCTCACCCTTTTCCTTTTTTTTCTTGGGCAACTTATTTCCTTCGAGCCCATCTCTCCCAATACCTCCAGCCTGCCTTCCAGCTTCTTCTCACCTCAGTTCTTCTTCTCTTCCGTTTCTGTGCGGCAGAACAGATGGCCAAAGAGAACCTGGGGGTGGTAGAAGTATTAAACAGTATCTCTTCCAGCCTGTTGTTTCTCTCTTAACTAATGTATCACGAGGTTAAGGCTGGCTTAGGGATTTCCTTCTGGGCCCTCAGATGCATTTTTTATAGGATGGGACTTAAAAAAATCCTATGTGAAGCAGTCTGATTTCCCATCGAGCTTGATTAAAATGCTTTCTGACTAAACCTACATAAAGCCACAGATAAAACTCTTTCAAGTCTCCCTCTCCCCTTTCCTCCTCCTCTTCTTTTAAAGACTCCGTAATCCCTTACGGGGTGGAGTCTTGGGCAACTGAATGGAACTGTTTACTGACCGGATGCCCTTCCTGTCGCCAATGTGGAGTTTATATTCTCATCGTGCCCAGAGAGAGAAATATCTGCCTCTACCTAGGATCGAATTCACAGCCTCCTGATTGTGAGGCGAGACCTCCACCTCTAGGCCTCCGCACCACTCTCTCCCCTTTCCTCATTATTATATAATTTTACTAACTCAGCCCTCCTTTTTTTTTTTTTTTCCAGCCTTCATGAAGAAATCAATGACTTCTACAAGTACATGTCTCCTCGACCCGAAGAAGAAACAATGCGGATGGAGGTGGTGAACAGGATACAAAACGTAATAAAGGAACTCTGGCCCAATGCGGATGTAAGTTTAGCAAACTCTTTAACTCAGTTGCTGAAGACGCTGGTGGTTCTTTTTCCAGTGGTTGTAGACTTTAGGCAGAAACTCCACCATTCTGCAGTTAAAAAAAAAAAAGGAAATCTGATGTTAAAATGATGCAGTCTTTATTGTACGTTTGCATAGCTTCAGTCGGGTCTGGTCGGCGTTTCAGCCATTTTGCTTTTTCATCTTGGTCACCCTGGCCAAAGGGAACAGGTGGAGCAAATACTATTGATAAAGAGACCTCCAAGTTTCCTTGTCCAATTAATCTGCAAGGTTGATTCCCTAAACCTTGGCCACTTTTAAGACTTGTGGACATCAACTCCCAGAATTCCCCAGCCAGCCATGTCAGACAATATGATCAGCAAAAGGTTTTTTGAGTTGAGTTGGCACCTTGTGCTAAACCAAGGGTCTCCAAACCTGATAACTTTAAGACTTCAACTCACAGAATTCCCCAGGCTGCCATGTCAAATAATACAATCAGCAAAAAGTTTTTTGAGATGAGTTTGCACCTTGTGCTAAATCAGGAGTGTCCAACTGTGGCCACTTTTAAGACTTGTGGACTTCAACTCCCAGAATTGCTGCCTGGGGAATTCTGGGAGTTGAAGTCCACAAGTCTTAAAATGGCCAAGGTTGGATACCCCCTGCCCTAATAAAACTGTTGCCTGTTCTAGATCAGCCAGTCTCTTTGGACTTCCAGATTTCATTTCCGGCTTGTAGATAGCGGCATTCCTGACTAGTCCTTCCCCTCAACAATTCAGTGCGTGGGAAGGGAGACCAGAAAGAAGTAAAGGGAAAGGGAACTGGAAATCTCCCAACGTAACCTTGAAGCAAACACGTTGCTGAGATTTTTTGGCTCCGGTGAGCTTTGGAGTCAGATCAGCGACCGAAATAATTTGCCAAAGGGCAAAGTGTAAACCATGTAAGCAAAGTTCAGAGATCACAAAGGTCTCCTCCGCATTCAGTTGGAACCCTGCATAGCTTGGATGCTTCTGAAAAAAAAAAAAAAAAAACTGACGAAGGGGCTAACGAACCCAGTCTAGACACCGCTATGGACGTGCTTAGCTTTTTTCTTTTCCCTCCAGCTGCCTTTGTGGCATGACTGTAAAACTGGAAGCAAATAAAAAAAATTAAAAAATAAATTACGGCCATCTGATTACGTCCTGCAAAATGTTCATTGGCAGGTTCATTGTAATTCATCTGAAAAATTAAGAGTCCTTTTTTTTAAAAAAATAAATAAATAAAAAAACCGGATCCAGTAAGAACGTATATGAGCTTAGCGCTTTGAAGGAAACGTTAAAAGAAGCCTTGGCATTCAGCATGCTTTTCTTAAAGTATTTATAGAAGCCAGCAATTGTGTCATTTCTCTGTTACTCGGGGGAATGTGCTTAGACACAAACATTCCTAGCAAGTGAGAACCGTTCTTGGCATCAGCCGGGCTTCACCATTAAGGGGACGGTGAGAGGCTTTAATTATCCTGGAATCGGGATAACGCAGCTGCCAAAGGAAGGAAGTGACTTCAGATCACTTTTGAGAAAGAAAATCAGCTCTTGTTGAAAAGTATGACCGGCATAGAGTTCCCATCAGCGTGAAACTTCCTTGAATAGACTGTGATTATTGAGCCGGGGTGGCATAGTGATTAGAACACAGTCCCAAAGGTGCTTTTTCAGGAGGCAACTGGATTTTCTGGCTTTTTCTCTTTGAAGACGTTTCGCTTCTCATCCAAGAAGCTTCTCCAGCTCTAACAGGATGTGTGGGGAATGGAAGGATTTATATTCCTTGCAGACAGCTGGTCTTTTGCATCCTTTTAGAGGGTTGTTGAAGCACTTGGAGGTTTATCTGTGTCCTTGGGGTCATCCGAGTAGTGCTTTTAGCTATACAATTTGGGATGAACACCCTTTGAATAATGTGGGAGTAGGAATGGATTTCCAGAGGAAAAATTTGCAGACTACAGGAACCAGGAGCACCACTCAGGTGACCCTGAGGACACAGGTTAACCTCCAAGTGCTTCAAGGACCCTCTAAAAGGATGCAAAGGACCAGCTGTCTGCAAGGAACATAAATCCTTCTATTCCCCACCATCCAGTCAGAGCTGAAGAAGCTTCTTGGATGAGAAGCGAAACGTCTTCAAAGAGGAAAAAAGCAGAAAGTCCAGTTGCTTCCTGAAAAAAGCACCTTTGGGACAACCATTACCTAGATGACTGAGAAACTCTACGGACTGTTAGAATGCAGTATTGCTGGTTAACTCTGCCCACAACCAGGAGTTCGATTTTGACCAACTCAAGGTTGACTCAACCTTCCATCCTTCCGAGGTAGGTAACATGAGGACCCAGATTGTTTGGGGGGGGGGAGATGCTGACTCCGTAAACCACTTAGAGAGGGCTCTGAAACATTGTGAAGCGGTAGATAAATCTTAAGTGCTATTGCTGTCGCCTGGGTGGACTATGCAAATCTGAAAATGATTCTGAAAGGTCATCTGGAGGGTGTTTGTTCCAGGGATTCTGTCCCGGGTCCATCACAAGGGAAGAGATTAAGGAGCTTCAGACAAGTAATAGCCAGAGATTTGGCTAGGATGTGTGGAAGCTCCTGCAACGACCAAAGTTATCTACAAATTTAGAAAGCCCTCTGCTAACAAAGCCTGACTTAGTAGGAAACAAATATCCATGAGTGGACGCAGCTGAGAAGACTGCGAACTGTCTGAATTTAAATTTAGTTTGTTCCTTGCGATTTATATTTATATTGATTGTTTCCTAGTATGATTTGGTTGCTTATTGTGCCATATAACTATCATTAAGTGTTGTACCTTATGATTCTTGACGAATGTATCTTGTCTTTTTATGTACACCGAGAGCATATGCACCGAAGACAAATTCCTTGTGTGTCCAATCACACTTGGCCAATAAAGAATTCTATTCTATTCTATTCTATTCTATTCTATTCTATTCTATTCTATTCTATTCTATTCTATTCTATTCTATTCTATTCTATTCTATGATTCTACTCTACTCTACTCTACTCTACTCTACTCTACTCTACTCTACTCTACTCTACTCTACTCTACTCTACTCTACTCTATTCTATTCTCCTACAGCAAGTGGTTAATTAAGTGAAGGCCCGGATAAACTTAGAACAGATAATGGCTTCATTCTCCGATTTCTCCTCCTTGTCAAAAGAAAGCCAGAAACATACATTCAGACAGCCCATTAAATGCCTGCTTGCTTATGGCTCAGCTTGATCTCTAGATTAATCCTATACATGCTGGATGATCCCCTAAAAGCTGTCCGTTGAGGGCAGCAAGAGTCTGCGTTGCTGCTTATTCTTTTAATGCTTACGGTGAAAGGTTTTAATTTGTCTGTTTGGATTTTCTTCTCTCCCACCCACCCCCCTCCCCCCAGGTGCAGATATTTGGAAGTTTTAAGACGGGTTTATATTTACCTACTAGGTTAGTAAGTTTTATTTATTGCATTTACATTTTATCTTTCCTCCGAGCAACTCTTGAGTACAGGTAGTACTTTTACCAGTTACGAAAAAGTCACTTCATGACTTGCTCAAACACTTAGGTCCTTCACGGATCTATAAAGCAAAAGAAAACCTGAAGTAACTTCTAAGTTCTTAGATCTAGAATATTAGAATTAGAATATTAGAATAGAAAAGAGCTGGAAGGGACTTTGGAGGTCTTCCAAGCCAGCCCCCTCCTCAAGCAGGAGAACCTATATTACTTAAGATAAGTGGCTGTCTAGTTTCTTCTTAAAACCTCCACTGATGGAGCACCCACAACTTCTGGTGGCAAGCTGTTCCACTGGTTAATTGTCCTCACTGTTAGGAAGTTTCTCCTTAATTCCAGGTTGCTTCTCTCTTTGGTCAGTTTCCAACCATTATAAGATCTTAACACAATTGTGATTTCATTTAGAGGCCGCTTCACTTAATCGAGTTGCCAATCCCACTAAATGAGGACTATATTTGTCCCCCGTCTGCCTTCCCCCTTCCCCATTTGTTCCTCAGTTTACCTCGTTCTAACAACATTTGACTGGGACTAACTGGGAATGAGTCTTTGCGGTTTGGGAAAAGCCCTTGGCCCAGGAAGGCTTGAGATCAGTCATGTGATATACGTCTAAGGATGGGGTGATGTACTAACGTTTCCGTACCCCGGAGACCAGGGAATAGCCTTCATTAAGTGCCGAAGGGTATCTGAAGTAGATGTCCCTTAGCAAGAAAGCTTGCAGTCTTTTCGTAAGAGATGGCACGCTGGTCCTTCTGCAGAAATCTTATCCATTCTGATTCCCCAAAATGCACCTGAACGAAATATTAATCTTCTGCCATCTCGTTCCAGCGATATTGACTTAGTGGTGTTCGGAAAATGGGAGACTTTGCCACTGTGGACCCTGGAAGAAGCACTTCGGAAGCACAACGTGGCCGACAAAGGTTCAGTAAAGGTTTTAGATAAAGCCACTGTAAGTTAATTTGGTGTGTGTGTGTGTGTGTGCTTTTTGTGCCTGTTAGCGTGGGGGGTGGTTTCCCCCAAAAAGTAACTTGTGAAACATCTCTACAATATTACAGTGGAGTCTCTACTTTGTCTAGAATGATACGAGGGCAGGGGTGGGCAAATGTGGCCCTTTTACAACCTGTGGACTTCAACTCCCAGAATTCCTGAGACAGCTTGGCTAACTCAGGAATTCTGGGAACTAAAGTCCACAGGTTGTAAAAGGGCCACATTGGCCCACCCCTGATAATAGGGCAGTGATGGCTAACCTTTTTGGTGCCAAGTGTCCAAAGTGCAAGCGTGCATGCGAATGCGAGCACGTGTGCCCAAACCCCCTAAATGCAATGCGAGCACCCCTCCCCCCCATGCGTGCCCACCCCCTGCGCCCCGTTTTGGCTTCCAGGTTGGTGCAGGAAGCTTTCCAGGCCCAAAACGGGGCACGGGGGAACTGTGCGAGCCCCCCCCCCCACCCATTTTGGGCCTGGAAAGCCTCCTGTACCAACCTGCCCCCCAACCCTCGGTGCATGCGCCCTGCACCCCATGCATACATGGCAGAGATTCGAAGACCAGCTGGCTGGTGGGAGGCACGTGTGCATGCATGGTGGAGCTGGGCTGGGGCTATGGCTGGTGTGCCCGCAGAGAGGGCTCTGTGTGCCACTAGTGGCACACGTGCCATAGGTTTACCATCACGGATATAGGGTCTCCCACTTAATCAGGAGGTTGGACTAGAAGACCTTCAAGATCCCTACCAACTCTTATCACTCTGTTAACCTCAAGTTAATAGATCCGTATTGAACAGGGCTGCCACGATTCAAATCTTCCATCTAATAATGGACAGCTCTGTTGTTTCAGATAATTTGCCTCAAGTCATATCTTGTGTGTAATTTATATCATTGATGGCTTTTCATCTTTTGTCTCAGTTTGTCATTTGACATGAACCGATGCAAAAGATAGAGAGAAGGTGCACATTAATTTCAATTACATCAGTAAACATGGATTCGGCGGGCCCCGTTTCCCTCTGTTAAATTTAAGATTTTAACTCCTAGCTTTTTTTATTTTATTTTGAAACATCACTCTCTTTTTTTTTCATTGGGATAAAGCATAATTTAAGTTCTGTGATGTTTTCCCAATTATCTGTTCGTGTTTAAAAACAGATGTTTTGAGTGTGTAATTGTATCTCATTCTCTCAGCTTCATATTAACTCTCAGCTTCATGGCACAGACAGGGTATTAAGTTTAAAATTTGTAATTCAGTTCAGTTGTATAGAAGTATGTATGCATGTCCATAAAAGTCAGCTCATTTTTCAAATTGGCTCATGGTGCAAGATTCTATTCACGATTCTGAATTGAGTTGAGAGAAGAGCTGATTCGTTCAAATTGTCCTCAAATCAAAGCTTTGGATCTAGGAGTCTGTAGCAGGGGTGAAATCTACTTACCTTCCCAACCGGTTCGGAAGTGCACATGCCACGCGCGTCTCCTGATGCGCACAGACCCTCTGCGTATGCGCAAACCCTTCTGCGCATGCACAGAGGGTAAAAAAACAAGTCACTTCCTAGTTAAAACCAGGAAGTAACGACGACTGAGCGGGTGGGCAAAGCCTCGCACCGCCATAGCTACCGGTTCTCCGAACCACTAACCGCCATCTCTACCAGTTCAGACGAACCGGTCCGAACCGGGAGCATTTCACCCCTGGTCTGTAGAGATTCTCAGTCATCCAGGTCATGGTTGTCCCAAAGGTGCTTTTTCAGGCGGCAACTGGACTTTCTTGTTTTTTTCCTTTGAAGAGGTTTCGCTTCTCATCCAAGAAGCTTCTTCAGCTCTGACATCCATTCCCCACTCTCCTGTCAGAGCTGAAGAAGCTTCTTTGGGTGAGAAGCGAAACCTCTTCAAAGGAAAAAAATAAGACAGACCAGTTGCCTCCCGAAAAAGCACCTCTGGGACTTTGGATCTAAGCTTTGCGAGCAGAGGTCAAATCCCCGAATTCTGATTGGTTTAATTTCCAAGGTGTTCTGCACCGAACTAAGACTAATTCTTTTATCAGAAAAACTTTATTTTTATTTTTTTTTTAAAGACAAAAGATGCTGTTTTTCTCTTTCTTCAGGTTCCTATCATTAAACTGACAGACTCCTTTACTGAGGTAAAAGTGGATATCAGCTTTAATGTACAGAATGGGGTAAAGGCTGCCTATCTCATCAAAGATTTTATTAAGGTCAGTTGATGATGAAGGTAAACTTCGTTTCCCCTTGCTTATGAAATGCTCACACTGTACAGGTAGTCCTCGACTTACAACAGATCATTTAGTGACGGTTCAAAGTTAACAACGGCGTCGAAAATAGTGACTTAACGATGGCTTTTCGCAGTTACAATCTCTGCAGCATCCCCAGGACCACATGATCAAAATTCAGAGGCTTGGCAACTGGTTCATACTTACGACCATTCATTTATTTATTATTATTTATTAGTTCAATTTATATGCTGCCTTTCTCCGAAAACCATTGCTGTGTCCCGGGGTCACGTGATTTCCCCTTTTGCGACCTGTTGACAAGCAAAGTCAAGGGGGGAAGCCAGATTCACTTAACGACCGGATTCCTGACTTATCAACTGTGGTGATCGCTTAACAAGCCTGGCAAGAAAGGTCGTAAAATGGGGGCAAAACTCATTTAACAAGTTTTTTTTTTTACTTAGCAACATAAATTCTGGGCTCCATTGTGGTCGTAAGTCAAGGACTACCTGCATTTATACTGTATACAGCGCATTCCCAGCAAAGCCAATCTGTGGGCAGTTCCATTCCACAACTCTTCGGTGATCGTTCTAGAAGTAGGATTTAACACTTAAAATCAATTTAAAAAATAGTATTCACTTACTTTCGCTACCGGTTTGCAAATGTGAGCGTACAGGACCTTCCGTGTATGCTCAGAGCGTCAAAAATGGGACGTGATGGCAGGTGGGCGGAGCCTCCTGCCGTCGCCGCTAGCGGTTTGCCTGAACCAGATAGAAGCAGCTGAATACCACCACTGGCATAGAGGAAAAAGGAAAACAAGAGGGATTGTTTGCGTGTGCTCCTGCAAAGGGCACTGTGAGAATTTCAGAGAAGGGAGGGAGAAAGAAATAATTCGAAGCACACGCCTCAAGCAACGCTTGTCATTTTTCATCACATCCACTAGAGAGCATCGGAACAGAACAAGTTTTAAAACGAAAATTTGGGATTGTGTTTTTTTGTTTCTCCCCTTCCTCTTCCCCGAACGATTGTATTTCCATATCAAAACTCCGTTTCAATTTGAAAGGCGAGCAAAGTTTGGCCTTGGGTGCCGCATACCCATGATTTTAACCACGGCAGCCTCTTGTGGTTCCTGGAGCTGCAGGTGAAATATCAGAGGAATTTCACGGCAGATGGGCGGGTGGCATTTTATGAGTCAACTTGTATATAGACGTTGCCAAAGGAGGAAAAAAAAAAAAAAAAAGTTGCAACGAAGTTGCCTTGTCTTATCTAATCAATTTAATATGGGAAAATATTTGCTCGAGGGCTCGATAAAAAGGCTCACATTCCTCTCCTTGATACAGTAGGAAAAAGGACTTCAAATATTAATTTTGAAATATTAAGGCTGGGTCGATGATCTCAGGATACAGGCGTGTGAAGCAGAGGTGGGTTTCAGCAGGTTCTGATCAGTTCTGGAGAACCGGTGGTGGAAATTTTGAGTAGTTCGGAGAACCGGTAGTAAAAATTCTGACTGGCCCCGCCCCCATCTATTCTCTGCCTCCCAAGTCCCAGCTGATCGGGAGGAAATGGGGATTTTACAGTATCCTTCCCCTGGATTGGGGAGGGAATGGAGATTTTACAGTATCCTTGTTGGTGCCACACCCACCAAGTCACACCCACAGAACCGGAAGTAAAAAATTTTGAAATCTGTAGTTAACCCTGCTTTAGAATTGTACAATAAGGTTGGCTGGGGAATTCTGGGAGTTGAAGTCCACCCACCTTAAAGGGGCCGAGTTCGAGAAACCCTGTTCTAACTGGACAAAGACCAAAGAAGTAAAAAAATAATAATTCCCATCTTCTTTTTCTTTTTTGCAGAAATATCCTGTATTGCCATATTTAGTTTTAGTATTGAAACAGTTCTTATTGCAAAGGGACCTCAATGAAGTATTCACAGGTGGAATCGGATCTTATAGTCTTTTTTTAATGGCTGTCAGCTTCCTCCAGGTAAGTTAAAATTCTTTCCTGACAGTTCACGAGTTTGTGTCCTAATTGTTGCATATCCCTTACTGCTCATAATGGTACAGAATTCATTAAAAAAAAAAAAAAAGAATAGTTGGCGGAGAAAGGTGCATTGGATATCTTCGCCATCTAGAGTTATTTGTAAAAGTAATAAAAGCCGGGAAACAAATAATAAATAAATAAAGATGCTTCTTCTTGTGCCCTATCCATCATCGGACGTTGGCGATCCTATTTTTATCAACAAACAAAGCTTAGCATGATGTATAAAACTCCATCATAGGGTTGTAGAATTAGAATAGAATAGAATAGAATAGAATAGAATAGAATAGAATAGAATAGAATAGAATAGAATAGAATTCTTTATTGGCCAAGTGTGATTGGACACACAAGGAATTTGTCTTGGTGCATATGCTCTCAGTGTACATAAAAGAAAAGATATATTCATCAAGAATCATAAGGTACAACACTTAATGATAGTCATAGGGAACAAATAAGCAATCAAATCATTCTAGGAAACAGTCAATATAAATCGTAAGGATATCAGCAACAAGGTTATAGTCATAGTCATAAGTGGGAGGAGATGGGTGATAGAATGATGAGAAGATTAATAGTAGTGCAGACTTAGTGAATAGTTTGACAGTGTTGAGGGAATTATTTGTTTAGCAGAGTGATGGTGTTCAGGAAAAACTGTCCTTGTGTCTAGTTGTTCTGGTGTGCAGTGCTCTATAGTGTCGTTTTGAGGGTAGGAGTTGAAACAGTTTATGTCCAGGATGCGAGGGGTCTGTAGTTTGATGGAGTTAGGTAGAACAGCTGCTACAGATGCTGCTACTACCAGTTGAGCACGAACAGATGTTCCATCAGGAATTTTGCAGAGACAAGAGTGGAAGTGTCTGTGGAGATTCTCAGTCATGGTTGTCCCAAAAGTGCTTTTTCAAGAGGCAACTGGACTTTCTGGTTTTTCTTTGAAGAAGTTTCGCTTCTCATCTAAGAAGCTTCTTCAGAGCTGAAGAAGCTTCTTCGATGAGAAGCGAAACGTCTTCAAAGAAAAATCAGAAAGCCCAGTTGCCTCCTGAAAAAAAGCACTTTTGGGATAGACTGGAAGCTTTGGAAGTTATTGTCTTGCTGTATTGAAGTTTCCTACCTAGGAGGTGGGGAAATGATTTTTATGGCGCAGGGTTTCTTGTTCTTTGCTGGTTGGGCTTTCAATTTCATAGACCTCGTTCAGTTGTTGAATGGGATGGTCCAGAAAATTGAAAATGTTTTTTTTTTTTTTTCTCAACCCTTTTTGCTTGTTTCCACAGCTACATCCCCGGGGGGACGCCTGCACCCCCAATGCCAATTACGGCGTCCTTTTAATAGAATTTTTTGAATTATACGGCCGTCATTTCAACTACCTGAAAACGGGAATCCGAATCAAGGATGGTGGTTCCTACGTAGCCAAGGATGAAGTTCAGAAGAATATGCTAGATGGTTACAGACCGTCAATGTTGTATATTGAAGACCCACTACAACCAGGTATCGAGGGTTTTGCGTTGGGCGTGGGAAGGTTTTTGATATACAGAGTAGAAGCCCCTGAAAATACTTTGCTCCTGATTCCGTCTTTCCCTGATATTTTCCTTGTGAATTGATTTATTCATGACTGATTAATATAATGGCATTCATTTGTGAGCATACTGCCAGATTAATAGGTTTAAAGACTATGATGCAAGATATGAGGATAGCAGTAGCGCTTAGACTTATATACTGCTTCACAGTGCTTTACAGCCCTCTCTAAGCGGTTTACAGAGTCAGCCAATTGCCCCCCAAAATTTGGCTCCTCATTTTACCCACCTCAGAAGGAAGGAGAGCTGAATCAACCTTGAGCCGGTGAGAATTGAACTGCCAAATTGCAGTCAACCGGCAGTCAGCAGAAGTAGCCTGCAGTACTGCATTTTAACCCCTGCCCCACCGTGGCTCATTTATGAGTTAGGATATTTGATGGGTGCCCAAAGGATATGAGATAGGCAGCAAATAAATTTCATAATAAAATAAATAATAAAAGAATTAAAAAATAAAATAAAATGGATTAGATGAGAGGGAAGAGTAAGAAATTAGCATATACATAGGATGGTTATGATAGGATTTTTGTTTTCTCCTTCTAACTCTTGCTCTTTTTTTTAAAGGCAATGATGTTGGGAGAAGCTCTTACGGCGCCATGCAAGTTAAACAGGCCTTCGATTACGCATACGTGGTTCTGAGCCATGCCGTCTCTCCGATAGCTAAATGTTATCCCAACAACGAAAGTGAAAGGTAAACATTTGGGGGGGAGGGGGGGTTGTTTCAGTCAGAGGCCTCGCTGACCTCATTTTTTTTTTCCCGATCCCCGCTTTCAAATCCAGTAATCTTCCTTTTTTTTTCTCTTCCCCCTTCCAAAAAAATGTCACAGTATATTAGGAAGAATAATCCGAGTTACGCAAGAAGTTGTGACGTACAGAGAATGGATATCCAAACAGTGGGGGATCCAGAATAATACAGAGACGTCGTGCAATGGTAAGAGACTTAAAAAGTTCTGGCAGCAATATTTCAGGGACATAGATGGTCCTTGAGTTACGACTGAAATGCAGTTTGCCTTTGATAGCAATAGTAATAGCACTTAGACTTATATGCCGCTTCACAGTGCTTTACAGCCCTCTCTAAGCGGTTTACAGAGTCAGCCTCTTGCCCCCAACAATCTGGGTCCTCATTTTACCCACTTCAGAAGGCTGGAAGGCTGAATAGACTTTCTGGTACCTCCCTGAGTCTGCAATTAAAAGTCTCACGGTATTTTGATTTTTAAAACAAGCTACTGAGCCACATACATTACAGAAAGAAGCATGGAATAACAATAGCTAAATCTGCTAAATAGCAAAAAAAAAAAAAAAAAAAAAAAAAAGAGTTTCTCTGGTAGTAACCTGATGCTGGCAAATAATAAAGTGATTGTGTAATAATGTAAGAGGAATTGAAAGCCATTTGGCCTATTGCCAAGTTATTCCCAAATATTCCGAATCCAGCATTAAACTGGATTGGACATGGAGAGAGAGAGCGAGCAGTAGATTGGAAAAAAAAAAAAAAAAAAACAGCTGGATCCCAAATGGCTCAAGCAATAAAGCATTAAAGTTGAATTTATGGACCTGTTTGGAAACAGCTCCATTCATCCCTGTACGAGCCACTTCTGATGCAATCCTTCGCTGCACGAAAATTAATTCCAAGAAACGATTTCTTTTATTAAGCTTTGGCATTGTTTTCCTCCAAAGGAAGCTTTTTTAAAAAAAAAGAAAAAGAAAGAAAAAATAGCACTCTGCTTCACTGTGTTGTGTTGGGAATATATATGTGGATGGAAGAATAGTGATGCCCAATTCCTTCGGATTCGTGGAACCAGAAAAAAATCACCGTTCTGAATAATGTATGAGACCCATCTAAGTAAGATAGGAATGACTTCTGAGTAAGCAAATGCACAAATCAGCAAAAGCCAGATGTTTTCAAGCAGGTTTTATAGGTTTGACTGGAAGGATAATTCCTCGTGTAAAGGGGAAAGAAGAATGCAAAGTCCAAAGATTAACCGAGATGCAGAGATATATACCTTTCCGCATAGTTGGATATTTATGGAGAAGAGTTGCTGATTTAAACAGCAGATGTCAGGACAAATAAAACTCTCAGGTCTTAGAAGAATCTGGCCTTTCTTAGACTTTGTTACAAAACGACCTCATTAAACTGACATTGGGGAAACATCCTCTTTACATCCAGTGGGCAAATTCCTAACTGCTGTGGCCCGCCAACAGACAGCAGAGCTAGAAGCAGATTCAGACAGTGAGGAGGTTGGGGGAGGAACGTAGGCCAGTCCTGGAGTCTGGGGAAGGCTCGGATGAGGACTCTGCGGCGGAGGCAGAGAGGGGGTCTAGGCCATCTAGTAATTATTTGCTGCCCCCGGAGTCTCCGGAGTCTGACATCAGCGAAGCAGAAGAACAGCGTGAGCCTGTTCCCAGTGTGCGCATGCACAGAGCTGTCAGGAGACAGGGGAAGGATACTGCAAAATCTCCATTCCCACCCCACTCCAGGGGAAGGATACTGCAAAATCCCCATTCCCACCCCACTCCTGGGGGACGGATACTGCAAAATCTCCATTCCCACCCCACTCTGGGGCCAGCCAGAGGTGGTATTTGCCAGTTCTCCGAACTAAAAATTTCTGCTACTGGTACAACCCCGCAGGCCGGATCTGGACCCCGGGCCTTAAGTTTGACACCCCCTGCCATAGACCCTCTTTTCCCATTATTAATAACCTTATAACAAAACCTCCTTTATTGTGAAATGGTGCTTATTCTCCGTTCCTTCTTTGGCCCTAGGTAACGGAGTGACATTAATGGCGGATAATCAACAGCTGGACAAATATAACAACAACCTTTCCGAAGAGAACCAGTCGCTAGGAAAAGCGAGAAGTAAAACGTTGGAGACGCCCAGCAAACATTCATCGAACTCTTCATCAGGCCCTTTGTCGTCGTCGTCATCCACGCTCTCCAGCTCCAGCGATGTGGTAAGTATCAAATTCAAATCGGATTACCGCACAGCCGCCTCTAAATGGTTGGAACAGGGTTTCTCACAACGTTGCCCCTTTAAGACTTACGGACCTCGACTCTCAGCACTGAGGAATTCTGGGACTTGAAGTCCACACGTCTTAAAAGTTGCCAGATGTTGAGAACGTCTATGGAGGTTCTCAGTCATCCAGGTCATGATTGTCCCAAAGGTGCAACTAGACTTTCTGGTTTTTCTTTGAAGACGTTTCGCTTCTCATCCGAGAAGCTTCTTCGGGTCTGACGCGTGACGTTCCCCATCATCCAGTCAGAGCTGAAGAAGCTTCTCGGATGAGAAGCAAAAAAAGCACCTTTTTTTTTTTTTGCTTTAATTTATATGCCGCCCTTCTCCGGAGACTCAGGGCGGCTTACAATGCGTTAAGCAATAGCCTTCATCCTTTTGTATATTTATACAAAGTCAGCTTATTGCCCCCACAATCTGGGTCCTCAATTTACCTACCTTAGAAAGGATGGAAGGCTGAGTCAACCTTGAGCC
Source organism: Pituophis catenifer annectens (assembly GCF_029215685.1). Taxonomy (NCBI): domain Eukaryota; kingdom Metazoa; phylum Chordata; class Lepidosauria; order Squamata; family Colubridae; genus Pituophis; species Pituophis catenifer. The sequence continues at coordinate 20,097,099 of NW_027256893.1, forward strand.
TGGGGAGATTCGAACTTGCAGTAATTGCAAGCAGCAGTTGTTAATAACAGTGTTTAGTCCACTGTACTACAGGCTCTTAGCCCGTCACCTTTGGGACAGAGGTTGAAAAACACCGCCTAAAATAACATACAAGAGTTTAGCGAATCATAAAAAATGCAGAGCAGGTGACAGAAATGCAATACAGCGCCTGCCTGTCAGAAAGCCTGACGGGGTTGCAAATTTTGGAACTACCTCCAGGAAACCCTGTCACGTTGTTTAGCCATCCAAATCTCTGGTGTACGGAACACAACGTATGAAATTTATAAAACAATAGTTTAGAACAGCGGCCCCCAACTTTTTGGGCACCGGGGACTGGCTCCGTGGAAAGAGATTTTTCCATGGACCGGAGGAAGCGTGTTTTCGTGTGCTGCCTGCATCCCACGGATGAGGCTTCATTTGTTTATGCGGCCTGGTTTCTGGCATGCCACGGACTAGTATGCATAGTGCACAGACCGGAGGTTGGGAACCCCTGGCTTAGAAGCATTCCTGGCAGTGATGGGATTCAGCCAGTTAGCACCACTTCAGGAGAACCGGTTGTTAACTTTCTGAACAGTTTGGTGAACTGATTGTTGGAAGAAATCATTAGGGCAGAGAACCGGTTGTTAAATTATTTGAATCCCACCACTGATTCCTGGGCTATAAACTTGGCCTGTCAGAAGAGAAGCGAGAAAATATCGAGTCACTTATACAAATAGTCTTCACTTAATAACTAGTCCCTTCATGACCGTTTAGAGTTATGATGCCTCCCCCAACACAAACACACACACATACACATACATGCTATAGTCATATATCTGCATTTCAGACGTGATGCGATTTACATTGATTTGCTTAATGACCATCATGGTTTCTTAAATGTCCGCCACCAAAAAGAGAAAAGAAAAAAAAAAAAAGTAAAATCAGGCCCATGTCACTTGAGTACCTCAGCTTATTATGACCGTCATGACTTAACGATGGAAATTCCGGGCTCCATTACAGTCGCAAGTCAAGGAACAACCTGTGTTTCGTCAGAATTCTGGTCCCCGCATGTAGTTTTAAAGGTGCTGAAATGGTTCCCATTATGTCAAAGATGGCATCATCCTTCTGCTCCTTCCTCCACAGGAGTCGGATGGCACCCCATGCAAAACCTCAAAACAGCTGGGCTCCTGCCAGACTTCGGCAAACAGATTGGTACCTCAGGAGATCTCCCTCGGGTCCTCTCAGCTGAGCGGCAAAATGCCAAGTAGCCAAACAGTGAACGCATCCAATGTGACAAATAAGTCCCAGGTCGGTATGGGCCCAGGTTCAAACAATCTCAGTTCCCCTTCAAGACTTATCTGAAGCCCGCCCGGTGCTGTGATTTCTCTCCCTACCCTGGAAATAGGTTTAAGAGCTCTAGAAACATTAGAATATTGCGCTTAAACGTAGCTTGGGATAACTTAAGTCTGCAGTCTAGGAATAATGGCGATCCCCTTCCCAATAAATAGAACTGAGCATTGGTCATTTCACTATTTTAATACCGTGTTTCTCCGAAAGTAAGACCCTGTCTTATATTTTTTTGAACCCTGAAATAAGCACTTGGCCTTATTGCCATGCGCTCAAAAGCCCGATTGGGCTTATTATCAGGGGAATGTCTTATTTTGGGGGAAACGGGGTATGTGACACAATCGGACGAACGCCCTTAAATTCATTTTATTAGGTTGTTTTTAAATCCCGGCTTTATAACTTTATAAGCATCTCAAGGCAAAGAACATACTCAATATTCCTTCCTCCTCCTGTTTTCCCCACAACAACTCTGTGAGACAAGAGCCACACTGCAGCGGGAAATGGGCAGCGTATAGATTTAATACAGTAAGTAAGTAATTTGGGCTGAAAGAGAGTGATTGCCTCCAAGTCACCAAGCCAGCTTTCATGCCTAAGGCAGGACTAGAAGTCCCAGTTTCCCGGTGGTTGGTCCATAATCACCAACTGGCTTTCATGCCTAAGGCAGGACTAGAACTTACCATCTCCTGGTGATTGGTCAAAGTCATCCAGCCAGCTTTCATGCCTACAATGCATAGGTGAAATCCACTTACCTTCGCTACCGGTTTGGGAACGGGAGCGCACGGGAGTGCACATGCGCTACATGCGGGAGCGCCTGTTCTGTGCATGCACAGAAGATTAAAAATGGGATATAATGACGTCCCGGTGGGTGGGTGGAGCTACCGCCGGCGCTACTACTTCACGCGAGCCAAATAGATCCGGCCGGATTTCACTACTCCTACAATAGGACTAGAACTCCCAGTCTCCTAGCGATTGGTCCAAAGTCACTCAGCCAGTTTTCATGCCTAAGGCAAGACTGCAACTCGCCATCTCCTGGTGATTGGCCCAAAGTCACCCGGCCGGCTTTCATGCCTAAGGACTAGAACTCCTCATCTCCCAGTTTCGAGCTCGTACCTACACCACTGAGTCCCAGCTGCTCTCTTAACGCCATTTGCTTTTGTGATGGAGCATGTTGTGGCCCACCGGCGGCCTGCGGAACTGGCAGCAGAGTCGGACAGTGAGGAAGTTGGGGAGGAACATGGGCCAGTCCTGGGGAAAACTCGGACGAGGGCTCTGCATCGGAGGCAGAGAGGGAGCTAGACAGCAGTGAGGCAGAGGAACTGGAGCCCGTTCCCAGTATGCGCACACACAGAGCTGCCAGAAGACAAGAACAACTAAGAAAGCAGGGTCGACTTGGGAGTAAAGCCACACCTTAGAGACGATTGGCCTCTCCCATAGGAAACAAAAGAGGAGCGAAAGGGGAGGGGGTTTTTGCAGGAAACAATTCGTTCGGTCATTTCAAGAGTGGAAAGTTCTGTTCGTGACTCCAAGAGGCTCTGTGCCAAGTTTTGCCTTGTACTGTGTTTGGAAACAAGTTACATGGCAGCTTGCCAAGTGAGATAAGGTCTGTGTTGATAAATATTCCTTTGAAAAACTGTTTGGACAAGCCTTGCTGACTGTGGATGGACGTAATTCACAGTCGTGTAAATAAAAGAGGTTTAGCCGGGACCAATTCCTGCTTTTTAAGGGAGCCTAGGTCAGAACAGAGCAGAAGAAGTCTCGCTGGTCTTCACCCTTTCTTTCTTCTCTCTCTCTCTCTCTCTCTCTCTCTCTCTCTCTCCTTTTCTACCCCACAGCACGGATCCATGAGGCTCTTCCGCACTTCTTCCAACAAAAGCATCCAAGGTCCGGGGAATTCCAGCCACAGCACCTTGGTGACGAACAAACAGTACCAGGGCGCTAAGCCACAACAATTTTACCACGGGAAAAAAAGGAAACACAAGAGGGACGCTGCGCTTTCAGAGTTATGTAGATAGTTTTCCTATCTTGACGGTTGGACTTGTTGCCCCCCTGTGTGCAATGCTCTCTCACGCTACGAGAATTAACTTGGACAAAAACGATTTCCAAGATCCCTTCTGGAGTCTCAAGACTGTTGGAACGTTGATTAGCAACGCATTTTAGTTTTTTGGGGGGGTGGGGTTGTTTTTTTGTTTTTTTTTCCAGCTCGCCACGAAAAACCGATCATGAAGACTGAATAACTGCAAAAAATAATAATAATAATAATAAAAAAAATAAAAAATAAAAAGTGGGTGGGAGGGAGGAAGAAGAGGACAAGGCTGCTTCTCCAGTAAGTCATATGCTACAACAGGGTTGTTTAGATATATAAAAAGCTTGAATGTAAAATAAATATATCCCGTCAGCTTTCGGAGGCTGACATCTAGGGGTAGATTACAGTGTATTTAAAGGTTTGGTAATTAACTGAAATAAAACAAAAAAGATTTAAACAAATCAAAACAAAAAAACAAAAAAAAACCTGGGGTGGGGGGGTGAAACGTAATTTGAGGGCAAACCCAAACTTCAAAAAAAAAAAAAGAGAGAGAGAGTGAATCTTCGCATGATAATTTAAAAAAAAAAATTATTTTTGCAAACATCCGCCATTTTATCGTGTATGTATAGATGACCCTAGGGCAAATTTGACGATTTGTAATAGTGGATTTGTTAATACTTTTTACGTAACGTTTACCCCGTTTTAAATCGTAGAACAATTTTCTTTTCCTTTCCCTTCTTCCCTCCCTCCCCCCCCCACCCCTCCCCCGCCCCGCCGATTCATTTCATTGAAAAACAACTTCGACGAAAGTACCGGAAGCTGAATCGTCGCCCGAACAACGGACAAATGTAGCGAACGATAACAGTTCGGCGTTTCGTGGTGCTTTTTTTCCCCTTTCAACATTGAAATCATTTAATAGCACATTGACCTGCGTGCATAACTTGATTCTCCGAAGGCAAAAAGAAAAAAAAAAAAAAAAAGGAAAAAAAATTAGAAGATGGATGCCAGGGCAAATGCTTGTTTATAAAATATACAAATACCTTCTATTGTCAACTCTGATCTTGTATTCCACTCTGGGGAAGGAAAAAAAAAAAAAAACCAGACTTAAAACTCTTTTTTTTTTTTTTGAGGGGTGGGGTAAAATGCCATCATCACTCAGGCAATGGGGATATTCCAGGTTAGCTTTCATGGGAAATCATGGTTTGTTTGCTTTCAAAATAGGAAACCCAGTTAACTTTATTAAAGGAAGGGATACGCGTTGCTGCGTTAAGGAAAAACCTGTTGATGATGTCTGTGTTTTAAGTCTTCCTTGTAAATCCGTCTGGTGTGTTTTCCACATGCGTTGGGCTGCAGTTTTCATTACTTGCTTATGCTGGCTTGAGAGGCAATGAGAGTTGTAAATCAACAGTTGTGGGGGTTTTTTTTTTGAAAAGCACCAGATTGGGGAAAGGGTGGTGTAATTACAATTCTGGTTTGTTTTTTTATTTTTATTTTTTATTTTTTTGTTTTTTTGTTTTATTTTTTTGCATGCTTTTATCCTGGATTTTTAAATTTTTATTTCTTTTCTTTTTTTTTTTCGCAAGAAAATAAATTCCCTTCTCTTGCAGCTTTATAGCTCTCCCTTTTTTTAAAAAAAAAAAGGAGAATCGTTAATGCAAAATGGTTGAATTGTTGTTTTCTTTTTTAAGAAAAAAAACAAACCCTGAATGTTACCTCATTCCCTTTTTCAGAGACTTTTTAATCCACCCTTAAGAGAGAATTAAAACAGTCTTCAATAACGGGGACGGCTTCGTCTAATGCTGTCTAAAGAGGCACCAAACGATGCTTAATTCTTCCTGAAATTCTCCCGCTTCCTAAGATGGGTTCCTAGCTCAGGCAGGCCTTGAATTTTAAGACAGAAGTGAAATTTCGTGTGGTGAATGCAGAATGGAAGGGGTTGAATTGCAGTCACTTGCTTTATCTAAAGAAGAAGAAAACCAGACAAAGGAGCACTTTAATGGATAGAATGTAAAAGTGACTTTTACTGTAACTTTTTATTTTATTTTTCTTTATAAAGAAGAAAGCGTGTATTCCGAATGTAAGATTATTTGGGTGTATGCTGTCTGGAGAATGAAAACAATATCCTTTTTTTTTTTTTTAACAAATACTGGCTTTTAGATGTTTTCTTTTATAAATTGCAGACCAACCTGAACTTGGTAAGGGTGCAAAAAGCTTTTTAAGTGAATAATAATTATAATAATGCAACACGACCAAAAACTGTCATGACTGAAAAATTAATAAAATAACGCTAGATGATAAAGCATTTTGACTTCAAAATGAAGAGAAAGGGGAGGGGGGGAAAACAAAATACCATAATCGTCTTAAAACCTTAGGGATTTTTTTAAAAAAATTGGAAAAAAAAGTGTTAACTTGACAAAGTTCTATAGTTATGTTTTGTTCCAAACATTTTTTTTTAAAAAAAAAAATCCAAATGCCTTCCGTGAACTAGAATTTGTCACAAGGATTCACATTATGCATTCAGCATTTATGCGGAGTTAAAAAATATGTTTTATAACTGTAGGCCTACCTTTACACTCTGTTTTGGGAACAAAATTCTAAATTATTTCTAATCCAGTATTATTATTATTATTATTATTATTATTATTATTATTATTATTAGCTGCCATTTTAAAATGCTGTTACGAATGTAATACACCCGTCTGTATTACTGCACCACACTGAAGGTTTTTTTATTCAATTTTTCGGGAAAAATCACCCTCTTCGTTGGAAACAGGTGTCCTGTCAGGTTGCAGAGATTGGTATTCCAATAAGCATGTGATTATTTTAATGTGGTGATAGCGGGAAGATAATCTTGATTCCATTGGGAATCTTAGGTTTGTCTCAATTTATGGTTTTCATAAATTTTAATGGAAAAATAGCTTTTCCTGGACTGCTCAAGTTTCATTTTGTAAACAGTATCTTTCTAACAAGAAGAAGAAGAAGAAGAAGAAAAAAAGCATGAAGGAAAAATTGAGGAATTTTACTTGCCTCAAATAACCAGCATTGGTATTCATGAAACACATGTATATCTAGCAAATCTTTATTTAAACCGAACAGTTGAACTGTTCGTCTTTTTTCAATCTGAAGTTTAAAAAGAAAAAAAAAAGAAAAATCACTTTCAGTACCTTTTAATTTTTGCCTGCTCATTTTATCTTGTACACTTCATCTCTGTATTCAATTCAAATCTAATTCCTTTTTTGAGTTTCAATACTTTTTTGTGAAAAATTTTGTGAAATATATATATAAAAATAAATGTTTCAACAACGTTTCATCATTCATGGCATCTATTTTCTGTTTTAAAGGCATGTGATTTTTTTTTTTCCTTCCCACCACTTTTTATTTTACCAACCAACTCGCCAAAATGACCAAGTTAACCATTGATAGACCTAAGGTTTGGATGTTGAATAGTAGAATTTCCCATCTGTTGACTAGAAACTTGATCCATTGGACAAAGATGTCCTAAGGGGATATCAAAAGAATATGTGCCCCTTATATTGTCTTATTGGGAATTGGGGATGAAATGAGAAACATGTTTCTGCTCCAAATTTGAAACAATGTCCTTTTAGAATCGCTGTGAGCTTTTCTTGCAGGTGTTTCATTACCAAACTAGGTAACGTCCTCAGTGCCAACACTGATGATGTTACCTAGTTTGGCAATGAAACGTCTGCGAGAAAACCACCAAGCTCAGAGAGCACCAAGGACCCTAAAGTTCAACCCTGAGCTACAAATATTCTTATCAATGATGGGTGGGTTGTGTTGGCATCTTACAAGTTGAAATGCTCTGTTCCAACCTTATGACAGAATTCTCAAGTTCCTTTGAGCTCTTTTTCTTAAAACAGGAACTTAAAAGCCCTCTTGGCATGACTACATTTTGCAAAGTAGCTTTGAGTTTGAAATATCCTCTATATCCCAACTTGATATACTTAGTTTAACTCCCATCAATAAATTCTATTGTCTTCTTTTTCCAGCACCCCAGTTCCTAAACAATTAACGTTGTGATCCACTTTCTAATGATTTCCTACAAAATGTTGGCATTTGACCCAACATTTCCCCGACTTAAAACCCTACCCTCAAAATGATGGGGACAAGACAATCAATTTTGATGTGATTGTATGTGTAACTATAAAATATGGATGATCTGATTAAATCCCAGTCGCACATTATTCTGTCGTGTGAAAATGTAAAACTAATGGTTAGCAATTTCTGTAAATAAAAAACCCTTCTGTAAATAAAAAAAGGTAATAATAATAATAACACCCTGGCAATCTCCTGATAGCATAGAGCAGTGATGACTAACTTTTTTGCCATCGTGTGCCAAAAGTGGGGGGAGCATGGGGGGGGAGTCACGCGTATGTGTGCCCACACCCATAATTCTATGTGCCCCACCCACGCGCATATACATGTGACCCCCCCCCGTGCTCCCCCCGCCTTTGGCACATGATGGCACAGTGGCCCGGTAGGTGTGTTTTTTGCTCTCCCCAGGCTCCAGAGCCTCTCTAGGAGCCTGGGGAGGGCGAAAATGGCCTTCCCCATCCCCCCCGGAGGCCCTCCGAAAGTTGGAAACTGCCCATTTGCCAACTTCTGTTGGGACCAGAAGGCCCGTTTTTTTGCTCTTCCCAGGCTCCAGCGCCTCTCTAGGAGCCTGGGGAGGGCGAAAACAGCCTTCCCCACCCCCAACCCCGGAGGGTCTCCAGAGGCTGAAAACGGCCCATTTGCTGACTTCTGGTGCGACCGGAAGGCCTGAAAATCATTTGGCACGCCAGAGCTGAGCTCATGTGCCCACTGATATGGCTCCGTGTGCCACCTGTGGCACGTTTGCCATAGGTTCGCCATCACGGGCATAGAGGCATGTGGCTTCCATTCCCTTTTTGGCAATTAATCCATCTTGCAATAGTGCAACAAATTCTAATTCGGTTTTTTAAAAAGTCCTAAAGATAGAGATGGAATCTAAATGCACTAAAATACTTGCAATGTTTGCAATAGTGGTGAATATCTGTAGCTCAGGTTTAGGATGTGGGTGGCTCTTGGAGCTTGTGGCTTGGTTTCCCAAACTGCCAAACTAAGTGGAGTTTAGAGGACTTGCAATGTCCTTGGCTGACCAACAGATGGTGCTGGTCCATTAAAATTACAGAAAGAACTAGAGCAGGTTTTTGCTTCAAATTAGATTTCCCTACATAAGAAAATCTGGCAAGGGATCTCACATGACACAAAACGCCCTACCTCTGTGCTGAGTAATAAGAACAGGAGACTAACTGATACCTTATTGTAACTCCCCCCCCCCCCCTTATGTTCAATTTTGTCCGATTCTTATAAGATTGCCTGGACGAGTTGCTGCAGTTTCCTTGGCAAGGTTTTTCAGAAGTGGTTTGCCATTGCCTCTTTCCTAGGGCTGAGAAAGGAGGCTGGCTCAAGGTCACCCAGCTGGCTTTGTGCCTAAGGCAGGATTAGAACTCATAGCCTCCCGGTTTCTTGGCCTTCGCTATTAGACCCAAACGGGTGCTGCTTCTTTGCTCTTCTACAATCACCATGCAAATCAACAAACACCCTGGAGAGACCGAACGCCAAAAATATATCAGTACTATGCTTGTAGAATGCAGTACATAGGCAAGTTCATTTTAACTTAAAAAATAATAATACATAGAGGTTACTCAGCCCCATTCCCAAGGTAACAGCTGCAGTCCAATCACCTAATAAATAGATGGCTTTATAGCCATGAACCATTTCATCCAGTGGTAGGTTTCACATATTGTTGCCATTGGTTCACCGCCCGCGTTTACCTTCCGCGTATGCGCCCAGTCTTCCGTGCATGTGCTTTGCTCGCGTGCGCGCCTTCCGCGTATGCATCCGGGCTCGAAAATGTGGCTAAATAGGACGTCATTATGCCGGGGCGGGGTAGGCGGGCCGGGCCGACCCCACCCGCAGTCACCGCTACTAATTTGCCCGAACCGGCTGAATACCACCTCTGACTTCATCTGAAGTGTGCCCTATTTAGTGAAACAGAAAGGACGATTTATTTAAGGGAGAAGAGGAGTCTGCTTATTATTTAATCTCAAGCCACCTGTGCGGATGTTGCAACGGTCATAAGTGCGAGGACTGGCTGTAAGTCACTTTTTTCCAGTGCTGTTGAAACTTCAAACGGTCACTAAATGAATGGTGGTGAGTCAAGAACTAGTGTACTGCACCATTTCGGAGCTCCAACTTTGTGTATTGTGATCAGTGTAACCACGATAACTTGTCCTTTGTAATTTATGTGTCAAGCCCGCTTTCTGCGCTGCTCGACACTCCCAGACGTGGACCGGTAGAGCCGAGATTATGGCCTGGAGTTGTAAGTAAACCAAGGAATCCCTATGGATTTTACTCTACTTTACTAGTTGTTGCCAATTCTAGGGGGAGGTACTCATCTCCGTTGGAAGACCATTGAGCCAGCGTAGTCCAAAGACATTTCTGTAGTTATGTGACCAGCATGACATCACGAAGTGCTGTTACCTTCCCACCGAAGTGGTACCTATTCATCTACTCGCATTTGCACGCTTTCGAGCTGCTAGGTTGTCAGGAGCGGGAGCAAGGAACGGGAACTGGAGCAAGGAACGGGAGTTCACCTCGGGAACTGGAACCCGGGCTGCCAACTTTCTAGCCAACAAGTCAAATGTCTTAGCCACAGCACTGGGGCTAAATCAAATCTTAGTAAACAAATCCATCCTCCTGTTTTCGGGCCTTATTTCAGCCCATTTTCGAGGCTTTTTTTGGCCCATTCTTTTGGAAAAAAACAGGCTGAAAAAACCCTCGAAAATGGGTGGAAAAAACCCTAGAAAACAGGCTGAAAAAACCTAAAAAAACAGGCTGGAAAAAAACCCCTCAAAAACAGGCCAAAAAAAGCCCCCAAAATGGGCTAAAAAACCCCTCGAAAATGGGCTGAAAAAAGCCCAGAAAACGGGTCGAAAAAAGGCTGGAAAAGGCCTGGAAAAAGGCCCCCCCAAAAAGGGGAGGCCCAAAACTTTTTGTTGTTGTTGTTTTCCTCTTCTAAATTTAGGTGCATCTTATTGTCCGAAAAATACGGTAAATAAAATCAGCGTGCACTTCCCTGACCATTGTCTTCTCTCCAGAAAAACGGCCAGCCTTAAATAAAAGAAGCCCCTGTCAGGTGGGCTATTTTTGTTGGGGGATGACGGACGACGTAAGAATTAGCATCCTGCCGGGAGTAACAGGTGGTCAAGCAAATAAAGGAGTCTTTGTAATATAAACAAGGGAGGGAACCTGCCTGGTGGAAGAGTCAGAGAGAGACAGTAGCCAGGCGCTTCTAATTTGATGCATTTGCACAGGAAATGAAAGGATATCGCCAAGAATAGACGGTGCTTATGCAGTTAGCCGGCCTGATAAAGCTGCTTCCTCTCTACTTAAAAGAAAAGCAGATAGATATTCATATGGAGATTGCAGGCTTGGCTTGATCAGCTGATGCGATTCTTCCTTCTCCCCAATGAGATGCTTGTGGACAACATGCAGCATTGTCAGCTGGGATGAAGATCCTCTTTTTTTAAAAAAAAAGCATCATTTTTTCCCCCCTCGGTAATTGCGTATCATTCGATGTCAAGAAAGCCTCTGGGAGTTTGAGAAGCAGAGCAATGTCGGCTATGAGAATATCTGCCTTCATCCTGCACTGAATGAATCCGAAGGGCTTTTAAAATATTCTTTTCGCCCACTAAGATTGCAGCATAATTCTAATTTTGATTTAAATGGCTCCCTATTAGCCGCTAAGAGGATCCTTAGGGATTCCTTACAGCAGTGGTGAAATCCATTTTTTTTTATTATTGGTTCTGTGGGCGTGGCTTGGGCATGGTGTGGCTTGGTGGGCGTGGCTTGGTGGGCATGGCAGGGGGATACTGCAAAATCTCCATTCCCATACCAGTCCAGGGGGAGGATACTGCAAAATCTCCATTCCCTCCCCACTCCAGGGGAAGGGTACTGCAAAATTCCCATTCCCTCCCCACTCTGGGGCCAACCAGAGGTGGTATTTGCCAGTTCTCCAAACTGCTCAAAATTTCCGCTACCGGTTCTCCAGAACCTGTCAGAACCTGCTGGATTTCTCCCCTGCCTTACAGCCTATCCAATGCGTGCTTGCCATCCACCCACCCAGTGGCGTTGGGAGTCCGATTTATTTTTTAAAAAATCATTTAATAAATGATTTCTATCGAGCCAGATCAGCGAGAATCGGAGAAGTTCAACAAGGAGGCGACCATTAATCAGAAGACTAATAAAATTAGCAAAATTAATATGGATAAGATGGGAAAACGTTAGCTCTTCAAAGAGGACAGAAAGGAAAAGAAGACAAGGGGATGCGTTTTCAACAAAAGTGACCTCTTCGTCATACATAACTCTTTAATTATAGTTTTATATCAAGTGTTTGTGAGTGTGTGTGTGTGTGTCTAATATTTGGAAATCAGAAGCTTCTTTTTCTATTTTTTTCTTTCTCTTTCTTTCTGCATTTTTGCCTTCCTTCCTTCCTTCCTTCCATCCATCACTCTCCAATGTCCATCCATCCATCCATCCATCTTCCTTCCTTCCTTCCTTCCTTTTCCTTCCTTCTTTTCCTTCCTTTCCTTCCTCCCTCCCTCCCATTCATCCATCCATCTTCAATCTGTCCATCCATCTTCCTTCCTTTTCCTTCCTTCTTTTCCTTCCTTCCTCCCTCCCTCCCTCCCATTCATCCATCCATCTTCAATGTCTGTCCATCCATCTTCCTTCCTTCCTTCCTTCCTCCCCCCTCCCTCCCATCCATCTGTCTCCAATGTCTGTCCATCCATCTTCCTTCCTTCCTTCCTTCCTTCCTTCCTTCCTTCCTTCCTTCCTTCCTTCCTTCCTTCCTTCCTTCCTCCCCCTCCCTCCCATCCATCCGTCTCCAATGTCTGTCCATCCATCTTCCTTCCTTCCTTCCTTCCTTCCTTCCTTCCTTCCTTCCTTCCTTCCTTCCTCCCCCCCTCCCTCCCATTCTCTCTCTCTCTCTCTCTCTCTCTCTCTCTCTCTCTCTCTCTCTCTCTCTCTCCTGCTCTTTACATTAGTTGATGTTCATTTTTATCTGTTTTTGTACAACTTTAACAACAACAAAAAGCACAGCTCCGGGCGAGGGGCACCGAAAATACCTTTTCCGCGGAGTGGCGGGGGGCAAGGGAGGAAGAGAGATGGGGGCGGCTAGAGGCGGGGCTTCCCCGAGGCCCCGCCCCCGGGGCGCACCTGTTCTGCGGGCAGCTCGGCGGGCGCAGCGCGCGCCTGGCTTTTGCGCGCGTTCTCCCGGCCGGCGGCTGCGCCCGCTTAGGATCCGCGCAAAGCGGAGCGCTCCCCTCGCGGAGGCAGCGCCGCTAGAGGGCAGGGCCGGCGAGCCCGGGCCGGGGTAGGGAGGGTGGGGGGAAGGCTGGTGGCAGCGCCTTTCCGCTTTTGAGTCATTCTTCTTCGGCTGGGCTTCTTTTTTCTCTCGAGCCGAAGAAGGGGAAGGAGAAAGAGAAAGAGAAAGAGAAGGAGAAGGAGTGATAAAGAAGAAGAAGAAGGACTAGAAGGAGAAAGAGAAGGAGGAAGAGTGATAAAGAAGGAGGAGGAGAAGAAGAAAGAGCAAAAGAAGAAGGCGGAGACCTAGAAGGAGAAGGAAAAGAGGGAGGAGAAGGAGGAGAGAGAGAAGGAGTGGTAAAGAAGCAGAAGGAGGAGAAGGAGGACTAGAAGGAGAAGGAGGAAAAGAAAGGAGGAAGGAGAAGGAGAAGAAAAAAGAGAAAAGGGGGAAAAGGAGGAGGAAGGAGAAGGAAAAGAGAAGAAGGAGAAGGAGAAAGAGAAGAAGGGGAAAAAGGAGGAGGAAAGAAAAGGAACAGCTCCAGCAGCGGCTCTCACTCGGACCGGCGGCGGCCAAGGTGAGGCTCCGGGACGGCTGGCCGGGCATCGCAGATGCGGGGCTGGGCAGCCTGGCAAATTCTCTGCCTGGCCCAGTAAGGGAAGGGCGTGGGCGTCCTGGCCTCTCCCTCCTTCCTTCTTTGACGACCCCAGCCCGCTTTGGCGTCCCCTCCGCTGGCGGGGAGGGTCTTCTTGGCGCGCGGGGATTGGTGGTGATGATGGGGCGGCTTTGGGGAGAGGGTTTCACTGCCTGGGCTGTAAAACAAGGGAAAAGAGCAGGGTCCCAAGGTCGCCCACCTCCTCTTCCCCCATGCTTTCCAGATGTGGCCTTGCTGGTTGCCAGGGACAAGAGCGCCAGTTCTTTTGGGGAGGGGTCCTGGAGAGAGAGAGAGAGAGAGAGAGAGAGAGAGAGAGAGAGAGAGAGAGAGAGGTGGCCCTCCCTGTCTGGGGACCTGCCTCTGCCCTGGTCCTTGCCTAGCTGGGGAATGTGGGGGGGGGGGCTGAGATGGAGAGGGGGCCTGATGAAAGGATCTATGGGAGCTGATGAAAGGATTAAGGGGGGTATTGACCTACGGAGATGCCCTTCGCTGAAGGCAAGAAGGGTTAACAGGTGACAGAAGGATTTGGGAAGGGAAGGGTAAGTTGTGGCTTCTTGGAACACTTTCGTCTTCCTGGAGATATTGTGTATGTGTACACAATTTGGGTACCTGCCCAAACCAAGCTGATGACTTAAAATAGACAAAAGTGTTATTATCGCAACACAGGAGGTGCTGAATCTGGGGGAAAGGGTCTTGCATCCTGGAGCAGTCGAGGGTGTTAGGATGGGCTTTCAGTGAAAAGAACTGCTACCGTCTTCCCGTTCGGTTCCTTGAATAAGCCAGCAATCGTAGCTTAAGAAGGGCCGTTCCCAAATTGGTGTTTTTCCAGAAACGAGCGAATTGCAGATCTTCTGAAGGTTTTATGGAGGCGGAAGACCAAAGACTGGTGAAGTGATGATGCACCAAAGTATTTTAAGTCACCTTGGAAAGATGGTCATAGATCATCTTGGCTTGAGTGGGTGAAAAGCCTGCTCCAAAATAAGGAAGCCTGCTCTACCGTATCTGTGTGAATCCTGGAATTACATTGCAAGGGTGGGAATCGCACATTGCGTTAAACCATCATTGGTTTGATGAATTCATTGTAGTTGACTAGGGTTGGGTACCACCCTAAATCAAATAAGCTTTCCGGTGTGCAACTATAGGCCAGTGCAAGCTGCCAAATACAATCCAGGCAACTGAAGCTTCCCCAAATTAATACAGGCTCAGGTTGTGCAAAACGTTCAGCCGAGATCCTTGGCAAAACAAGTTGGCATGAACACAACAATATTTTTTTGGGGGGAGGGGGATGATGGTTAAGGCAGACGTGTCTTTTGCAAGTCTTGCATCTGATTCAAAAGTTCTTCCTGGTTTTCTCACATAGTCATGCACAGACACTTATCTTCACTCCAAGAGGAACTGTCATCATTGTGTGTGTGTGTGTGTGTGTGTGCGTGTGCGTGTGTGTGTGTGTGTGTGTGTGTGTGTGTGTGTGTGTGTGTATTTGTCTGGGGACAGCTTCCAAGGCAGTACCATCAGCCTTGCAAAAGACACAACTGTTTTAGCAATTTGATCAGTGGCGGTTCGTTTGCGTTAAGGCATGTTTCACAACCTTCATGCGGAATATTTGTTGCGTTCAGTGAGGGTGCTCCCTTGATCTGAAGTCTTGCAAGCCATGATTGTTTGGCTTCTTCGCACAGCATGCTAAACCCCAATTAAACCGAATTCCGGCTTAATCCGTCTTGGCTCAGCTATCTCAGAAAATGCTATGAGGCCAAAGGGGGTTCAGTTTTACTTCACTGTGTACAAACTAAAACGCCGTTAGCACACTTGTGGCTTTGTGTGTCATGTTCCTTTAGACCAGGGGTAACAAACTCAAGGGCGGCAGGCTGGATCTGGTCTGTGGGGCACTTAGATCTGGCCCGTGTGGCCGCTCTTGAAACCGCGAAGGACCGGCCCTTGGTGCCTCTGCCAGCGAAAACAGAGCTCAGGAAGGCTGCGTGTGGCCTGCCCGGGCTCTGTTTTCGGCCGCGACGGCCTCCTGCAGCCCTCTGCCAGTGAAAACAGAGCCAGGTGAAGCCTCCCCGAGTGATGTCGAGCTGGCCACACACACCCCGGCCACGCCACGCTCCCCCCTCCCAGGT
Organism: Pituophis catenifer annectens; assembly: GCF_029215685.1. NCBI lineage: Eukaryota > Metazoa > Chordata > Lepidosauria > Squamata > Colubridae > Pituophis > Pituophis catenifer. The sequence continues at coordinate 20,112,590 of NW_027256893.1, forward strand.
CAAACACAACCCTGATGTGGCCCTCAATGAAATCGAGTTTGTCACCCCGCTCTAGACCGCAATTCATTTATAATTCATACAGGGGTGAAATTCCCTTCCCTTCCCTACCGATTCACAAATATGCATGCCTTCTGCACGTGCGCAGAGGCTGAAAATCGTTGCAAAAAAAAGGGACGTCATGACATCCGTGCGGGTGGGCCGGGCTTCGCACAGTCAGCCCTACCGTATCGCGTGATCCGGTAGGAACCGGCTGAATTTCACCTCTGGATTCATAGTACGGTATAAACCTGACATTTGTGTTAATTCAGACAGCCATGGTTGAGTTTACCCTGAATTAGTCGTTGCATGGACCTCTTTCTTTCTCCTGGTTCTAATGCCCCAAGTCCTTGCCAATATTGTGCAGCAGGGCTTCGAAAATGTGACACGTGTCAACAGAAAAGCAACCCAGTCTTAACTATTTCCAACGCGAGCTCGGGACCCAGCCGTCTGCACCGCAGGGGCGTTGTGTGTTTTGCAAAAGAGGGAGCTCAATTAGCCATTGAAAACCATCTTACATTGTGCCCGAATTCAGGCATTTTCTTGCCCCGCTGTTGACACACCTTTCTCTCGGAGCGCGAGGGAGCAAATATTTTACCAAGTGACATCTATTAACCAATCTGTACTCTAATCTGCTCCTTAAATCACCCAGGTTCGTTTCCCTTTTTAAAGGCCATTTCCGTTCGATAGAGCCACTTCTGCCTTTTTGTAAGCTTCTCTACACAGATGTAAGACGGCGCAAAAACAAACAGCAGGGAAATCGTACTTCTCTGAAATGTTTTCGTGGCTGAAGAAGCTGGGGTAGGGGGGGGGAAGTTTGGCAAGTGGAAACATTGCAAATTTTTGATTCTGGGCAAGCAGTGCATTTCGTGGAACTGCTGCGGATGGGGACATAAGTTTCCAGCATTTCGTTTTGGAGGGAGGCATTTATTGTTGGAAACCAGATTCTGTTTGCCAGAAGGAGAAGTGTCATCAAAATTGCTTCCCGATAACATAAGTTTTGAGTTGATGACCCCGTTAGCGGATTTGAATAGGTTTGTCATTTAAAAAAGCGTATCTAAAGAAAAGCGTGTGCTTTATTTTGGGCAACGGTAATGACCGCAGAGCAGGGACAGGTTTCAAAACCCATCGCTACCGGTTTGCTTGTGGGCGCACGCATGCTCGCGCATTCGCGTGCCACTTCTGCACCTGCGCAGATGCGTCTGGGTGGGTGGAGCCTTCTGCCGCCACCGCTACCAGTTCACCCGATCCGGGGTGAACTGGTAGCAACCCACCACTGCTACAGAGGGTCCTGGATTTACGCCTGGTTGCTCAGCGACTGTCTGAAATTATGACGGACTTCTCCAGGGGTATTTACGACCGGGTTGAGAAGTTCTGATGGCTGTTTTCCCCCTAATCACATGATCCCATTTCAACTGAGGGTCAGCTGACCCATTTGCAGCATATCCTGTGGTCATGTGATCACGTTTTACAAAGTTTTTGGCTCAAAGCTGGCATTTATTTCCAGTTTGAAGGAAATGGGTCCACGATGAATAATTGGTTCACTTAATGATTGGTTAACTTAATTGGTTCACTAGGTTCACAAATGGTGAATTATCCCCACCCGGTATGAGGAATGACAAACAACAGAGCACACAAATTGTGTGGAGAGAACATCCTACTTGCCAGGACCTGTTTCCAAATGCAGGACTTGACCTCAGCTTAGCAAATCTTGTTTCTGACGAAAAACGAAATGTGGCGCAAACAGTGTGAGTTTACAGTGTTGGTAGAGCTCTGAAGGGCATGTACAATTATGTCAAAATGACAGAGGTACTTTCCCAAACTAATTTAGAACTTGGTTGGGGAGCCCTGATGGATCCGGATCAGAGGTGGGTTTCAGAAGGTTCTGACAGTTCTGGAGAACTGGTAGTGGAAATTTTGAGTAGTTCGGAGAACTGGTAGTAAAAATTCTGACTGGCCCCACCCCCATCTATTCTCTGCCTCCGAAGTCCCTGCTGATCGGGAGGAAATGGGGATTTTGCAGTAACCTTCCCCTGGAGTGGAGAGGGAGTGGAGATTTTACAGTATCCTTCCCCTGCCACGCCCACCAAGCCACACCCACCAAGCCATGCCATGCCACGCCCACCAAGCCACGCCCACAGAATCGGTGGTAAAAAATTTTGAATCCCGCCACTGATCCGGATCCAAAATGTTTTTCTTCTCTTATAATCTGTAAAAAAAAAACCCTCCACATTTCTCTGTTCTGACCCAGCCTTAGCAGAAGCAAGAAACAGATTCCATGTCACGAAAAACCCCTCTTTACTTGCCTCTTGTGAATTTATGGCATTCACCCACTGAAAAGTCCAGGCAAGAGTCCTGCAAGGAGTTAACTGCAGTAACAGACCTTATTAATTCCTTGCGACTGTGAGCTCCCAGCCGAAAGGCTGCAAATTAAGTTCTGGCAAGCAGTCTTTGTGGCATGAAGCACAATGAGCAAAATCTTCAGAAATACGAACTGTTGTCTTCTACGACAACCACTCCCTTTTCCTTCTATTTATTCCCCAGCCAGGGAGAGGCCATTCAGCATCCATGTGTGCTTTGCTTCCTGAGTCGACTCCTTGTCCTCCGTTGTTCTCCTCTCCTAACTGCTCTACGCATACGCGCATCTGGAACAGGCCCCAGCTGTTCTTCCTCCTCACTCATCTCAGCCTCCAAAGGCAGCTGCCTCTCCGTTGGCTGGGAAATGTCGGATGGCCCTGGCTCTATCTCTGTGCCTGATGCAGATCATCCATCAGAGCCTTCCCCAGACTCCAGAACTGGCCCAAGTTCCTCCCCAACCTCCTCATCGTCCAAGTCTGCCGCCAGCTCCGCTGGCAGCTAGCAGGCCACAACATTCTCCTCCTCCTCTCTGTTATGTCATCTCTTTATATCTGAGTTAAACGGCAAGCTAGTTATGGGATATGTCTATGGAGATTTTCAGTCATCCAGATCATAGTTGTCCCAAAGGTGCTTTCTCAAGAGGCAACTGGACTTTCTGGTTTTTCTTTGAAGAAGTTTCACTTCTCATCCAAGAAGCTTCTTCAACTGCTCTGAAGAAGCTTCTTGGATGAGAAGCGAAACATCTTCGAAGAAAAATAAGAAAGTCCAGTTGCCTCTTGAAAAAGCACCTTTGGGATAGTTATGGGACAGTTCATTTGTTGATAGGTGCAACTAATCCTGCTAAGCCAAAGCTAAACATAACATGTTGTGCAAATCCATCTGGTTGTGGTTTATTCAACAAATAAGTTGTTTTAGTGTTTGTGAACGCAAGATTTTTGTTGTGCTTTGTACCTCTCTCTACTGCCTCTCTTATCAGTCCATTATCCTACTCAGTTTACTTCCTTACGTTGGCATGTGAATATATTATATGAGTGAATATTTAGGAATTAATTGTACCAATATGCTCAGATCTGAAGTTCACTGATAACTGGAAGATAAAAATTATAAAAATTCTGACTCAATGTTTCTCAGCCTTGACAATGGTAATAGTCCACTTGTCTTAAAGATGTTGAGGAACATTCTTTTGATTGTCCCAAAGATGCTTTTTTTCAAGAGGCAACTGGACTTTCTGGGGGTTTTTTGAAGTCTTCTCATCCAAGAAGCTTCTTCAGCTGATTGGACACCAGCAGCTTCATAATTCCCTCATGGAGTTACGTTTTCTATTAGAATTTAGCACTTTTTGATAACTAGACAGATTTCTCTTTTTGGTTTTTCAACGTGTTTAATTTATAAATTTCCCCCGTTTCAGAACTCTGGCAGTGTCCTCGAAAAGAACAGAAAATGAAAACCACAGCAAGATTTGTCATGAAGACACTAATTCTGAAAAGGTTTTGATGTCTAAGGGGTTGGACTTGTGAAGACAGGAGTCTAATCAGCGTAGGATGGAAAATAAAGAGATCTTAAATGGTGAACTACATATTTGTGGGATAAATACAAGAGTTGCTTTTTTTTAAAAAAAACCCAGTAAGATATCAATCAGCTCTGAAAATAAAAAACTTACTTCCCTCCACTTTACAGCTATTTCTGTTCTGAGAAGATAGCTTTTAGTCTGAGTCAAACGAGCAACTAAATATAGCATTAAATTGGCTACTGAGGCCTGATGTGTATAGGATATGAAATCAAACCTTGTTTTGCTTGAGTCTGCGTTTGGCTTTGTTAGAACCGTTGTTGCTTTTAAATCATGGTTTACAGCTTAAAGGTAAAGGTAAAGGTGCCCCTCGCACATATGTGATAGTCATTCCCGACTCTAGGGAGCGGTGCTCATCGTTTCAAAGCCAGCGCTGTCCGAAGACGTCTCTGTGGTCATGTGGCCGGCATGACTCAACGCCAAAGGCGTACAGAACGCTGTTCCCTTCCCCACCAAAGGTGGTCCCTATTTTTCTACTTGCCTTTTTTGCGTGCTTTCGAACTGCTAGGTTGGCAGAAGCTGGGACAAGTAACGGGAGCTCACCCCGTTACGTGGCACTAGGGATTCGAACCGCTGAACTGTCAATCTTTTGGTTGACAAGCACAGCGTCTTAGCCACTGAGCCACCGCATCCCAGTTTACCACCACAACCATGGTTTACCAGATTACCATGTTATAAAAATCCAACGGTGTTTCCTCAACAATCGTGGTTAGACGAACCATGGCATGGTGTGATGGGTAGACATATTCAACACACAGCTTCCCATCACTGTAGATGCTAAATCGTGATTCAGAAACCACACTGCTGATTCATTGCATAAGCAACAAACCCACTACGGATTTTTGTATAAACTACAAACCCATTCCCATGTTGCATACGGCATGACTGTACCCTGTATGACTACACCAGTTGAATTTTCAATCAATCGTCCTTTCCATCTTGCACGCTCCCTCTGATTAAGGGGGGGGGTGGAGCAGGGGGATCTTTTTGATGGTGTCACCCCATTTGTGAAACATCTCCAGATGTTCTGATGAATTGAGAGATGACGTTCGGTGGTGATTAAGCGGACTGTACTACAAGCTGTGGATTAAACACCGAGATGAAGGACACATCTGCGTTGTTTCCAAATCAAACACGTTGTACAGGGAACCAGGTCAGGAAAGAAAGCGAGGATTCAACAAACAGAGAATGTATGAGGTCTTTAATCTGGGATAAACTCTTCTGAATTAGTACCTTGCTGTCATTTTTTTTTATATATATATGCCGCCCTTCTCCGGAGACTCAGGGCGGCTTACAATGCGTTAAGCAATAGCCTTCATACTTTTGTATATTTATACAGAGTCATTTTATTGCCCCCATAATCTGGGTCCTCATTTTACCTACCTTAGAAAGGATGGAAGGCTGAGTCAACCTTGAGCCTGGTGAGATTTGAACTTGCAGTAATTGCAGGCAGCTGATGTTAATAACAGTGCTTTAGTCTGCTGCGCCACCAGGGCTCTAGTTCCATTTCCTAGTTTCCTCACTTCATTTCTTTTTCTAGGGACGATTCAATTAGTTGGACCAAACAAACCAGGATTGCTAACTAAATCATGGTTATTTGAACCAAGGGCAGGTATATATATGATGCATTCTCATTCCATGTCTGCAATAATCTTATGTTTAGGATTGTATGTTTGTTTTCCATCCAGAATCACAATCTTGAGATTTTGTTGCAGAAATATTTGCCACTATTCCACATTTTTATTTTACTTTCTCTGGCAAGACATTTTAATTGGCTTTGGTTTGGATAGGAAATCTTGAAACGTTAGACCGGTGACGTTCCCCTGTTTGCTTCTGAGTTCCCAGCTTAATCCGCTTCTTCTGTAGCTTTTTTCATAATGCTTTTACCTCATTCGCTGATTCCTGGCTTCCTTGAGCAGCTAATTATGCAGAATTTCTCAAAAGCCCATTGAAAGACGGAATAAACGATTCCAGCTGCTTCTGTTTTTATCTTTCCTTTCGGGCTGGCACTGAAATACTAGCAACTCCTTTGGAATTCAATGGGGCTTACTCAGAAATATATTCGCAGGAATTAAAGACCCAGTTTCATGGGTGGAAACAGTATTTGGGAGGACAAAAATAAATAAAGCACAAATATTTTCAAGCCATGTTTTCCTGCAAGAGAGCGTCTCGGTTCAGGCAGTGGATGATGGATAGTACCTGTTCTTCCCAGGTCCGTGAAAGGCCTTGGATGCAAGGGTGCTACTCAGCAGTTTGTGACAGGTTCTGGAGAACCAATAGCAGAAATTATGAGTAGGTTCTGGAGAACCAGCAAATACCACTTCTGGCTGGCCCTCCTCCATAGGTAGAATGTTCCACTGTTGATCTTGTACAATAATCAAGAAGATTTTATTATATTTAGATGGAATCTAGGTTAGCCAAAACTTCTTCCTGTCGTTTATGGCTCTACTTGTGAGTTTTGGCCACCTTCTTCCTTTCAACTTCCCTTTATGAACTTTTTATACTTTCTTTCTTGCCCCCCAAAGGTGCATCTTACTATCTTAAATAACCTACAGTCCTGGTTTGAAAGGGGAGAATATACGGCTTGGAAAGGAAAGAGGAAAAAAAAAAAAAGATCAATCAATTTAAGGTAACAGCTCTTTCCAGCTGTAAGGCAGATGTGTTGGCTACATCGAAGCTAGGCGTGGATCCAACGGCAACGCGAATCGTTTCAAAAATTATTGGAATGGAGATTTGTCTTGGTTTGATCGGATGCTGTTGGATAATGTTGTGTTAGAGCCAGTTTTGCAAAAAACCAAAAAACTTAATGGTTGGCTTCCATCTCTTCTGTTGGGGTGGTTTCTTAAAATCCCTACCCCGTGTTCATAAGGATCTCGTGGAGTCACGTGCCAAAGGCTGTTTAACTGGTAAGAATCAGAATTGGCTTAGGTCATCCACAAACTCTGGTTTATAAACCACTTACTTGGATGGGTGGATGGATGGATGCAAATTCTGTGCTTCTTCTAGCTTTTGCCGGAAAAATAGTGACAGCAGAATACCAGATACAGTTGGTTTGCTTTTAGGAGCAAGAGAAGCAAAGGGACTTTCTTGCTTTGCAGCTCTTTGAGCTTGGTGGTTTTCTAGCACTGATGACGTCACCTAGTTGGGTCATGAAACGTCTGCAAGCTCAGATAGCACCAAGGACCCTATATCTGAACTACAAATATTCTCTTCTATTGGGAGCTAGAGCTGCACAGATCTTCCAAGTTACACTTGCATGTGTTCTGACCTAGGCTCACTTAGTCATTACAAGACACGATTAGCCCCAAACAAAACTATTTTATTATAACAGCTGAGAATTACTTCATTCCCAGCTGAGTCCAAATTAATTCCAAAACAAGTCCTTCAGAAAGAAATGTCCTTCGGGCTTATCACAAACCTTTATCTTCTTTGGCACCCTGCCAAAGGCCTTTCTTGGCAAAGCCCCACGAAGTTCAGAAACGAGATGCCAACTGGAAACAGATTTAGCAACATTGCTTTCCACAAAGCGCCCAAGAGCCTTTGCTACTGTTTTAAGCCTTATGGGAGGGGCCAATCATCTCCTGGCCTTACTCCTGAGTTGTCCCTTTTGCTTCAGCTGCTCTTGCCTTTTGGCAGCTCTTTGCATGCGTGCACTAAGAATAGGCTTCTCCTGTTCCTCTACCTCTCTGCTGTCCGACTCTGAAAGCTCCAGAGTCCATTTATCACACCCAGATATCCCTGGCCCCATCTCTGCCACCGATGCAGACCCCTCATCCGGGCCTTCCCCAGACTCCAGGACTGGCCCATGGTCCTCCCCAGCCTCCTCACTGTCTGACTCCGCTGCCAGGTCCGCAGGCTGCTGGTGGGCCACAACAGCATGCTTCCCCCAAGCTTCCATCAAAGCAAAGTGTACCTTCGATGATCTGCGCAGCTCTAGTTACTGATAGAAGAGAATATTTGTAGTTCAGGGTTGAACTGTAGGATCCTTGGTACTCTCTGAGCTTGCAGACGTTTCATGACCCAAATTGGTGACATCATCAGCGCTAGAACCCTACTCCCTTCTAGCACTGATGATGTCATCTAGTTGGGTCATGAAACATCTGCAAGAAAACTACCAAGCTCAGAGAGCACCAAGGACCTCACAGCTCTTCTTGTTGGTGTTGGGTTTCCCGCTACAGCATGACAGTTTTGGTCCCATACGTTGCGTTTACTACACCTTATGGACAGGGGTTCATTACAATGCAAACAGTCCCAGTTTTCTGCAAAAGTAATTTTTAGCAAGGCAGGAAGGCGTTCTAGGAAGCTTCTGTACCGGTTTGATTTGATGTATTTATTGCGGAGGTCTCTTAAATCAGAGGAAACCATGCCTTGGGTGTTATATCGGGGCCTGGGAGTTTCCTTGCTTGGTGTGGCTTTCATTGGAGAGCCGATTCTTAATTTCCTACCTTATCACAGAATCAACATCCATTTTTCAGTATCTGGCATTGCTATTGTGGATACTGGCATTATTAACGGAGCGAGGGAGAACCTAATTCTGGGACAGAATTGTTCTTTTAAGAGCCGCAAGTCCTTGGGTGGAGGCCAGGATAGCAGAACTGAAACTTTCTGTTTGAAAAACATGTTTTTCTACTATCCCCAAAAAAAGCTCGAGAAAATACAGGTGGCTCCTAATTGTTTATTTGATGCTTTGTTTGATTAGCAGAGGCTAAACTATGGTTGATGTGTTTGTTTTTTTTCCTCTTCTTCCTCCACCTGCTCCTTCATAACTTGTAACTTTATAAACTTACCGGTCCAACTTATTTTGCGAAAGATCTTTGCGAAATACAGAAAGTACAATGAATTCTTCCGCCTTTTCAAAACTTTTCAGCAGTACGGCCGGTTTTACTGGTGGCACTTAAGTCACCTTAATAGGGACACGGTGGCTCAGTGGCTAAGAAGCTGAGCTTGTCGATCGAAAGGTTGGCAGTTCAGCGGTTCGAATCCTGACTGCCGTGTAACGGGGTGAGCTCCCGTTACTTGTCCCAGCTTCTGCCAACCTAGCAGTTCGAAAGCATGTAAAAAATGCAAGTAGAAAAATAGGGACCACCTTTGGTGGGAAGGTAACAGCGTTCCGTGCGCCTTTGGCGTTGAGTCATGCCGGCCACATGACCACAGAGACATCTTCAGACAGCGCTGGCTCTTCTGGCTTTGAAATGGAGATGAGCACCACCCCCTAGAGTCGGGAACGACTAGCACATATGTGCTAGTCCTTTACCTTTACCTAAGTTGCCTAAGGAAGCTATGCAGGGCTCAAAAAATCCCCAAACTAGTTTAGATTTAGAAACTACAAAGAAGGAAGTGGGAAACCAAGTCTTAAGTGTTGCCGGCAAGACATTAAGACCAAATCACCAAGAATGATTCCGTTGAAAGGACTTCTCTTTCAGAGATGGAGTGACATGAGTTGGAAGTATACTAAAATCTGCTCTGATGCCCTCTTGATGTATTTGGACTACTGTTTCAAGAATCTGATGGTAGTTGATGGGCAACAGGTATGCTGGTTAAGAGTTTTGGGGCTTGGACACCTGGAGAATACAAGCTTAGGTAAATTTGGATCGTGAGCCAGAGCATTATAATGGTTAGGCTGCTGGACAAATTCAAGTCCACACTCAGCTATGAAGGTTTACTAGGAATAGAATGGACTGGACTGGACTGGACTGAAACAGAACCATGATAGAAGGGATAGTTTAGGTAGGGTAGGGTACAGTGGTGAAATCCAGCAGGTTCTGACAAGTTCTGGAGAACCGTTAGTGGAAATTTTGAGTAGTTCAGAGAACCGGCAAATACCACCTTTAGCTGGCCGCAGATTGGGGTGGGAATGGAGATTTTGCAGGATCCTTCCCCTGGAGTGGGGCAGGAATGGAGATTTTGCAGTATCCTTCCCCTGCCATGCCCACCAAGCTACGCCCACCAAGCCACACCACACCCACCAAGCCATGCCCACAGAACCGGTAGTAAAAAAAAAAATGAATTTCATGGGTAGGGTAGGGTAGGGTAGGGTAGGGTAGAATAGAGTAGAATAGAATAGAATAGAATAGAATAGAATAGAATAGAATAGAATAGAATAGAATAGAATAGAATAGAATAGAATAGAATAGAAACTTGTGCCTTTTTTTTAAAAAAAAATAGACGATTTAAAACAGCATTCCAGCCAATCTTTCCTCTAGTCTAAAGTCATTTTCATTCAGATTTTTTTTTTCTTTTCTTCCCAGTTAAATCCTCTTTAGGATAAAGAGTTTTGGTCTGTGGATTAATTAGCATAATCTGCCAAAGGCAAGCCGAGGAAAATAAGTTACTAGGCAGGTGATGATGCCATTCAAATAATGAGGCTATATCTGCCAAAGTTCGACCTTTCTCACGAGCTGCAGTTCTCTGTGTTCAAATTATTGTTCAACGTGTTGCTTTTCAAGGGCAAAACTGTACATATGAGCTGCTGGCAGCTGTTCAAGGCCACACAGGGACCGTTTAATCTTGTCTCCAGGCTGTTCTGCAATCCATTCTGTTGCACTACAGGTAATAATCCTTGACTTAACAGTCGTAAGTCAAGTCGGATCTGATTTATCACAATTTTTACAGCGATTGTTAAATGACTTGCCTGGTTAGTGTCAGAATTCAGATTCCTGACGGACAATTTTTGCTAGAAATCATTTAAAAAAAAAAAACAGGTTTTGCACATTACAATCACAGAATGCTGCAACCGGTCATAAATGTAGGCCAGTTGACCAGCAACCCAACTGTGATCATGTGACTGCGGGGGATGGTCTTAAATCCGAGTACAAGTCATCGGTCAGAGCCACCAAAACCAATAAACATTGAAAAGGACACTGCAAACAACCATAACTCTAGAAAGAGGAGACTCTAGAAAGAGTGCAGAAAGAGCAACAAAGATGATTAGGGGACTGGAGGCTAAAATATATGAAGAATGGCTGCAGAAATTGGGTATGTCTAGTTTCATGAAAAGAAGGACTAGGGGTGACATGATAGCACTGTTCCAATATCTCAGGGGCTGCCACAAAGAAGAGGGAGTCAAGCTCTTCTCCAAAGTACCTGAAGGCAGGACAAGAAGCGATGGGTGGAAACTAATCAAGGAGAGAAGCAACTTAGAACCAAGGAAAAAATTCCTGACAGTTAGAACAGTTAATCAGTGGAACAACTTGCCTCCAGAAGTCGTGAATGCTCCAACACTGGAAGTTTTTATGAAGATGTTGGATAACCATTTGTCTGAAATGGTGGAGGGTTTCCTGCCTAAGCAGGGGGTTGGACTAGAAGACCTCCAAGGTTCCTTCCAACTCCGTTATTCTATAAATGTTGGCTGGTTATCAAGCACAGAAAAGACAATCGTGATCCTGTGGTTTGTGTGGCTTCACATTTCAAAAATGGATCATAAATACAGGTATCCCTCGACATACAACTGTTCGTTTAGTGACCAAAGTTACAATGGCACTGAAAAAACTGACTTATGACCGTTTTTCACTCTTACGACTGTTGCAGCATCTCCATGACCATGTCAACTGATGGCAACTGATTCATATTTATGACGGTTACAGTGTCCCCGGGCTCACGCAATCCCCTTCTGCAATCTTCTGATAAGCAAAATCAATAGGAAAGCCAGATCCACTTAGCAGCCATGTTCCTAACTTAACAACTGGCGTGATTCACTTAACAACGGTGGAAAAGATGCTAAATTATATGGTTTCTATTTAGAAATGACAGAAGTGGATAAGATGCTCACAGGAACAGATGAACAAATACTTAAAAAATATGTATATAACCATCTATTTAGTATTGAATTAGAAGACGAACAGGTAAAAGAAACAATGATAGCATGGGCAAAAAATTTCGGATATTCAATTGAGCTAGATAAATGGCAGCAGCTTTGGGAAAGGAATTATAAATTAACAATGTCCACAGCATATAAGGAGAATCAATATAAAATGTTTTATAGATGGCATATGCCACCTGAAAAATTGGCAAAAAATGTTTAGAGATAAATCTGCAAAATGTTGGAAATGTCATCACATACCAGGATCAATATTATCATATGTGGTGGACATGTCCAAAAGCAAGAAATTATTGGATGAAAATCAAAACATGGTTAGAAGAAATGATATAACAACATATAGATTTAAAACCTGAACTGTTCCTATTGGTTATCTTACCAGGGAAATTTAGGAAGGAAAATATATATTTGATTGTACGTGTTATAACTGCAGCGAGGATAGTATTTGCACAAAAATGGAAAGCAGAGAAAATGCCTATGGAGGGAGAAATAATTAAGAAAATATTGGATTGTGCAGAAATGAATAGATTGACTGTGACACTTGAAGAAAGAGAGGAATCGGAATATTTTAAGATATGGGGGCAATTTTATTATTGGTTGGAGACGAGAGATATATAGAGTAATAATGTAAAGAAAGGTGGGAGAAATGGCATAATAAATGAAATGATAAATATTAAAGATATGTAAAATAATTGAGGAGTAGGGAGAAGACACAAAAGATGTACTCAGATGATACACTGATTGATTGATTATGTATTGTATGTTTTTTATAAAAATAAAAAAAACTTTTTTGGAAAAAAACGATGGCAAGAAAGGTCGTAAAATGGGGCAAAGCTCATTTAACAAATGTCTCGCTTAGTAACTGAAATATTGGGCTGAATTGCGGCCTACCTGCAGTTCTGGGGAAGTTTGTTGTGACTTTGAATGGCCGCTAAATGACCAACCCTTAAATAAAGACTACCTGTATCCATCAGTTTAATAACAAAGCAGTGGTGAAATCCAAATTTTTTAACTACCGGTTCTGTGGGCGTGGCTTGGTGGGCGTGGTGTGGCTTGGTGGGTGTGGCTTGGTGGGCATGGCAGGGGAAGGATACTGCAAAATCTCCATTCCCACCCCACTCTGGGACCAGCCATAGGTGGCATTTGCCAGTTCTCCGAACTACTCAAAATTTCCGCTACCAGTTCAACAGAACCTGCTGGATTTCACCCCATAACAAACCCACCTTAAGGGGGCTGGGTGAATACAACCACCTTGTTTAGAAGAACAGACATAAATAAGGGGTGCAAATTCATGTGTGAGTGCTTGACTAAACAGAACAGAACAGAACAGAACAGAACAGAACAGAATAGAATAACAGAGTTGGAAGGGACCTTGGAGGTCTTCTAGTCCAACCCCCTGCTTAGGCAGGAAACCCTACGCCACTTCAGACAAATGGTTATCCAACATCTTCTTAAAAACTTCCAGTGTTGAGCATCCATAACTTCTGGAGGCAAGTTGTTCCACTGATGTAGGAAATTTATTCTTAGTTCTAGCTTAGTTTACTCCTTGACTAGTTTCCATCCTTTGCTACTTGTCCTGCCCTCAGGTGCTTTGGAGAATAGCTTGACCCCCTTCTTCTTTGTGGCAAACCCTGAGATATTGCAACTCTGTTCTCATGTCACCCCTGGTCCTTCTTTTCTTTAGACATATCCAGTTCCAGCAACCATTCTTCACATGTTTGAGCCTCCAACCCCCTAATTCTCTTTGCTGCTCTTCTCTGCGCTCTTATTAGGCTTAGCATTTTCTTTTAGGTCTTTTTCTTTTAGGTTTAGCATCATTTCTTCTCAAGGACACCTGTGCAAGATTTCTGCGTTGACGCATCCAGAAGGTACAGGGCGCACCGGAGCTGGTAATATATACATCGACATCCTGTTGTTGCCCTTATTGAGCTGAGAAGCATGTCCTCCCCCCCCCCTTCCTTGCCAGCTCTGTCTAAATGATTGCGGTGCACATGAAAAACCTCTCCAGTTACAGTGCAGTCTTTGTTAGGTAACCATTAAATGTACTTGAGGCAGAATGAAATTGGTTCTGCAAACTGTTGCTACGGAACTGCTGCCTGCGGTTATCGCTGTGTGCGAGGGAAGAGTTTGTGTGCTTTGCGAGCTGGAAAGCTGCTTAAATAGCGGGGCTGTTGTGAGATTTATTGTTATGTTTTTTTTTCCCCTCTGACTCTTCTGCACAAGAGCACCGACAAATTAGTTATTTGCAACATCCCAAAAACAAAGAAAAGGTTGTCTCAGGTGCAGATTCCTACTTTCGTAGGTTTTCTGACGTTGTTTAGTGGCAGCTACTTTGCTTGGGTTGTTTTTCATTTTTTTTAAAAAAATTAATAATATAAGATAAAAAGGTAAAGGTTCCCCTTGCACATATGTGCTAGTCATTCCCAACTCTAGGGGGTGGTACTCATCTCCGTTTCAAAGCCGAAGAGTCAGCGCTGTCTGAAGATGTCTCCGTGGTCATGTGGCCGGCATGACTCAATGCCAAAGGCGCACGGAACGCTGTTACCTTCCCACCAAAGGCGGTCCCTATTTTTCTACCTGCATTTTTTTACATGCTTTCAAACTGCTAAGTTGGCAGAAGCTGGGACAAGTCACGGGAGCTCACCCCGTTACGCGGCAGTCGGGATTCGAACCGCTGAACTGCCAACCTTTCGATCGACAAGCTCATTATCTTTAGCCACTGAGCCATCGCGTCCCGTCTATAAGATACAAACATGCAAAAGAAAATAATAGGAAAGATAGGGGAGGGAAAAGGGAAGGGGAAAGTGTAGGAAAAAGGGGAAAAAGAAAGAAAAGGCATTGACTTCCGACTCCCTGTGGAGCAGTTGTATCAGATAATAGCATCCAAGGCCAACTTTTTACTTTTACATAATAGTATTAGCTAGCCATTTCTATAACAACAAACCTATCTAATCGGTAAACCCTTCCTCAAAAAAAAAAAATCAAAGTTTCATTTTTTCCCCACCTTGAGTATAAAGTGCAGAAGCGGTTTCCCAGCACAAACAAAAGTTTGGGCCATTTTTATACTGCAAATTCCATTTTGCTGCGTGCCGCATGTTCAACCTTTTGGTGAAGTAGATCGTTGCTTTCCTCCTTTTAAAAATAGAGAAATAAAATCATGAACGAATGAATGGGAAGCCTCCCTTAGATCAGTATTAGAAATGAGATGATGAGTAGAATTGCATGCGGTTTGATCTTGTAGCTCTTGAGGAAGTAGACAGGATCCTAGAGAAAGTGAGCTCCGGAAGCTAAAAGGTTGCAAGTCAAGGATTTACCTGTACAGGTGCCTGGGGAATTCTGGGAGTTGAAGTCCATATATGCTGAGATTAAAAAGCACTGATGTAGAACAAGGATGGTCATTTCCCCAGAGACTTGGCTTGCTGGAAGATTATAGCTGATGTCATATCAAGGATGGAGCTGGAACAATAACAGTTAGATTTATATACCGCTTTACAGTGTTTTACAGTCCTGTCTAAACGGTTTTACAGAGTCAGTATATTCTCCCCAACAATCTGGGTCCTCATTTTACCCACCTCGGAAGGATGGAAGGCTGAGTCAACCTTGAGCCTGGTGAGATTTGAACTGCCAAATTGCAGGCAGCCGGCAGGCAGCAGAAGTAGCCTGCAGTACTGCACTCTAACCGCTGCACCACCAAGGCAGACACCTGTTAGGTCTGCTTTTTAGTGTTTTGTGATGGGCCAAGGAGAAGAATTGCAAGTGGGAGTTCTTCTCCCATGTCTACTATCCCTTCCCAAGTCTCTTGAATTTCAGCAGACTGCCAAATTTGGGTGATGAATTTTGGGGAAAGAGGCAGTTTCCATTCCGAACCTTATCTCAAAAATAAATAAATAAACATGCTACTGAAAAAGTAATTTTGAGGCTAATCTTGGGGTGTTTTGGGTGTGTGTATGTGCAGGCTGTGCGTTGCTGACCTGAATGTAGAATAGCAACAGAAGAACATCTGAAGTATCTCAGGCACTCATCTATTTTCAGGAAGTCACTGGGTTTTCTTAGCCTGGAATTATCCAGCTTTAGTGGATGGACTACAACTCCCAGCCAGCACAAATCAAGGGCACCAGATTAACCTCATTTCTTCAAGAGGTAGTAAGATGACCAGCATTCCTCATCTGAAGCATTCGGATTGGGAAGATCTGATAGTGTGGACAAACTCTTCTTCATTTATAGTCTTCTAGTCTCTTATCATCCCCGGCCAGCATGACCATCTACCTGGTGAAGATGGGAAATGTAGTCCCATAAGGGCACCATAATGAGGTTGGCAGATCAACTGCTGTAATGAAAAAGCTACCTTAGCCTTAAGGACACTGGATGGAGGGGCCATTTTAAAAAGGTCACTGGGAACTTGAAAAAGAATAATTGGGATATTGATTTGTACAGTTGCCATCAGTTGCAAGGTAGCTGTGATTTGGAAGGGGGGGAGAAAAAAAAATCTATCCATGAGCTATAATGAGGAACCTGGTTATTGTGAATTAATGGTACCGTTTGAGCACAATCCCAGCCAACACCCACGCAGTGTCGTTGCACCCTGGAGCTACCTTCTTATGAAAATCAGTGTTACGAAATTTGTTCTTGTCTGGAACAAATTGTGAAGTTAACAGGCTGAACACTTTGGCCTTTGAAGTGTGAAAATTGTTTCAATGAAGGTCGCCATCTTA
Source organism: Pituophis catenifer annectens (assembly GCF_029215685.1). NCBI lineage: Eukaryota > Metazoa > Chordata > Lepidosauria > Squamata > Colubridae > Pituophis > Pituophis catenifer. The sequence goes on from NW_027256893.1 coordinate 20,129,079, forward strand.
AGGGCTGGGCTTTGAGGGAGAACTTTCCAGGTCATTCCAGAAGGTCCCTGAGCATTCTACTTGAGCTTGAGATGGGTCCTTCTTTGTTCTGTTTGGATTTCTCCTACTCATCTTTCGCCTTTTATTTCCCTACATGGAATATTAGATTCTTTGATGTCCATTTCTCTCTCTCATCTTGAGTGGTGACTGGAAAATATGGCTGTGCTCACATAACACCATGGTCATTAAATGAAACCATTTTTTGTGTATTCACCACACCAACAAATCATACACTAATCAAACTGGTTTGGTTGGCTATTTTTTTAAAAAAGCACAATACTAAAACTCACTAAGGACAGTAACTGCTAGTATTTTCCTCTGCTCTGGTTGAATGTGTTTAAACATGGCCAGGTTTAAATTTAATTGGCCTTCTAAAATTTCCTGAGGGGAAAGGATTGGAAATATTTAGAGTTAAGAAGTGACATACATAATTTGCAGGAAGTGTCCCTTGGACAGTCTTAAGGCTCAATCAAACTCTATAGTTTGCCTGAAGTTATTTTGAATTTCTGCATCTTCAATCTTGTGATTGAATCTTGTCAACCTCGTGGTGCAACCAGAACAATCTGGAACTGAACACGCTCAAAACCATAGAAATGGTGGTGGACTTTAGGAGAAACCCTCCCATACTACCACCTCTCACAATATTAGACAACACAGTATCAACAGTAGAGACCTTCAAATTTCTAGGTTCTACCATATCTCAAGATCAAAAATGGACACATAACATCAAAAATGCCATCAAAAAAGCACAGCAAAGAATGTTCTTTTTGTGCCAACTCAGAAACTCAAACTGCCCAAGGAGCTGCTGATCTACAGAGGAATTATGGAGTCTGTCATCTGCACCTCTATAACTGTCTGGGTTGGTTTTGCAACCCAACAAGACAGACACAGACTTCAGAGGATAATTAGAACAGCAGAAAAAACAATGGCTACCAACCTGCCTTCCATTGAGGACCTGTATACTGCACGAGTCAAAAAGAGGGCTGTGAAAATATCTACAGACCCCTGAACATAAATTGTTTCAACTCCTACCCTCAAAACAATGTATAGAGCACTGCACAACAGAACAACTAGACACAAGGACAGTTTTTTCCCAAACGCCATCACTCTGCTAAACAAATAATTCCCTCAACACGTCAAAGTCTGCATTACTACTACTATTAATCTTCTCATTGTTCCCATCACCCATCTCCTCCCATTTATGACTGTATGACTGTAACCTTGTGGTGATATCCTTACGATTTATATTAATATGATTTGATTGCTTATTTGTTCCCTATGACTATCATTAAGTGTTGTACCTTATGATTCTTGACAAATGTATCTTTTCTTTTATGTACTCCGAGAACATATGCACCAAAGACAGATTCTTTGTGTGTCCAATCACACTTGGCCAATAAAGAATTCTATTCTATTCTATTGTTGCTTGATAAACCTTAGCTTCTGCCCGTCCAAAAGTTCGGGGGGCGGGGGGCGGGAAACATAAGATATTAATTCTCTTCTAGAGTTGCACTTCAAATAAAGCCATAAAATGAATGATTGGTGTTTGACTTTAGTCTCCTCTGCCAAACTTGCCTATTTTTATTTACTTAGTTTTGTATTGTGTTTATTCATCCTTTACATATTAGCAATTTCATTTTCTTCTTTAGACTAGCTAGCCCATCATCATTTTTGCACATTTCCCTGTTCTGACTGTGAAAACTTGATGTTGCATGTAGAAATTTCTTAAGATCATTTGAGCTTACTTTTCTTTCCTTGTTGGGGGTATGTAAAGAGGTGCAAAAGCAAATCTTCGGCATTTCCAGGGACTCGATACCTCTGTCCAAATTTCTGGCAAATGTTTCTGCATTTGACCCTTTGTCAAAATTCACTCCTGCTCTTGAAGCTGTTGGTTCTTTGAGTGGTAAATAACAGAATAACCGAGTTGGAAGGGACCTCGGAGCCCTTCTAGTCCCGCCCCCTGCTCAAGCAGGACACCCTATGCTATTTTAGACAAATGGTTGTCCAATCTCTTCTTAAAAACTTGGAATCCCCACAACTTCTAAAAGCCAGCTGTTCCATTAATTAACTGTTATTACTATCAGGAAATTTCGCCTTTGTTCTAGGTTGGTTCTCTCTTTTTTTCCCCCCAAGTTTTTTTTAATTTTTTTACAAACATATCAATGTGTGAAGAGTGTGGCACCTGAGTGTCATACGTTTTAGTACAAATAAAATAATTTCATCATAATTACTACATTTGACAAGCTGGTTCTCTCCTTGATTAGTTTCCATCCATTGCTTCTTGTCCTGCCCTCAGGTACTTTGGAGAATAGCTTGACTCCCCTCCTCTTTGTGGCAGCCCCTCAGTAATTGGAACACTGCTTTCATGTCACCCCTAGTCCTTCTTTTCACTAGATCAGGGGTCAGCAACCTGCGGCTCTGGAGCCGCATGTGGCTCTTTCACCCCTCTGCTGCGGCTCCCTGTCACTCAAAATATGCGTCACAGCTGCCAATGTGTGACACCTGCTGGCATGCGATTTATTGAGCTTTTCATCCCCCGATAGGCCAACCATAGATAAATCCAAGAAAAGAAAAGTTTCAGAAGAAAACAGAACATTTAATTCAACTATATATGCTAGTTTTGTGGCCGCTCGAGAAATAGTCAGGCACGGGAAGGGTTTTGTGGCTCCCGGTGTTTTCTTTTCTGTGGGAAACGGGTCCAAATGGCTCTTTGAGTGTTTAAGGTTGCAGACCCCTGCACTAGACTGGACACAGCCAATTCCTGCAACCGTTCTTCGTATGTTTTAGCTTCAACCCCATCTGAATCGATTGATGATAGGGATCGATGCAGAGGCCAGATTAGGAACCTTATGTAAGAGATCACCGTGGGTCAAAGTCAGAATTAATCATGGCAAAGCTCTCCACTTTCTCCACTGGGAGAAAGGAAATATTTGGTGTGAAAAATGGAGTGATGTGTGGAGATGAAACTCAATGCCTGTCGAGAACTTTATTCTATCTGATATCTACAAAAGCTGGACATTCCTAGTCTCGGCAAAAGCGGAGAGAAAGGTGATTATTTCCTATGACTTCGTGATTTTTGAACAATTAATTCCAAGAAAATTATAGATCACAGTTATTGACTGGCTCACACCATATGATAAATTGGAGTTGGGTAGTTGGTGATTCAGTATGCCCAAATATGCTAAGGCACAGTTTGAAGCCTCCATATTATGTACTTGTTATAACATACCGTGTTATGTGATGTGAACATTATAATCATATCCTGTTAAGCCAAGATTGAGGCTATCGCATTGCGTGAACTCGCACTGAGTATTGCAAGGAAAGAAAAGTATATTTTTGTCTCTGTGTTAAGACCTCATACAGACATAACTCGGTTAGAACAATAAGTATCGAGAACTGGATTTGCTTTCTGTTTTAGAAAAGTTAAAAATAATCGCAAACAAGCTTTCTACATATCTCCCCACTGTTTGGGGGTGAAAAACAGGCCTTCTTCGTCTTCTTCTTCTTTTTTTTTTTTTGCATTCAAAATACAACAGAGCTTGCCTTGGTTAAAAATACTTTTGAAAACACTTCCACATAAATTATGAAAGTGAGAAGTACATTTATAAAAGAGGGTTGAAAAAAAATCTGTCTGCACAAATCTTGGATTGGATAGGAAGGCAGAATTTGTGCACTGTGGTTTGTTTGATTTTGGCTTAGTATGTAGTACCCCAGCCAGGTTGGTTGGGAAGCCATAGTTGGTTTGGTGCCACAGGCGAACCCACCTATTATGGATTGTTCCACCGATAATGCAGTGGTGAAATCCAATTTTTTTTACTACCGGTTCTGTGGGCATGGCTTGGTGGGCGTGGCTTGGTGGGCATGGCAGGGGAAGGATACTGCAAAATCTCCATTCCTACCTCACTCCTGGGGGAAGGATATTGCAAAATCTCCATTCCCACCCTACTCTGGGGCCAGCCAGAAGTGGTATTTGCCGGTTCTCCGAACTGCTCAAAATTTCCACTACCAGTTCTGCAGAACCTGATGGATTTCACCCCTGGGATAATGGTTAAAAAGTAAACACTAAACGTGGGCAAGTGCAGAGATGATTAATCAGAGGCTCCAACAACAAATAAAATGTTGAAATGTAGGGAGATAATATTTTGAAGATGAGGTAAAATTTCACTTCAACTAAGCTCAACTTCTGATGACTGGATTGACATGTTGAGGTGTTTTTTTTGACAGCACTAAAGAAATAATTTGCCATTATCTTCTTCCAAGATGTTATTTTGACTTCCCAGTTTGTTCTACCGCATGAGCATTTTTATATAGTCTCCTATTCAACTGCTAACCAGTTCTGACTCTGTTTAACTTTGAAGACCAATCAAAAGGAGGTAGATATATTTTTTTTATTTGATTTATATGCCGCCCTTCTCCGGAGACTCAGGGCGGCTTACAATGCGTTAATCAATAGCCTTCATACTTTTGTATATTTTATACAAAGTCAGCTTATTGCTCCCACAAACTGGGTCCTCATTTTACCTATCTTAGAAAGGATGGAAGGCTGAGTCAACCTTGAGCCTGGTGAGATTTGAACTTACAGTAATTGCAGACAGCTGGTGTTAATCGCAATGCTTTTAGTCTGCTGAGCTACCAGGCCCAGGTAGCTATCAGCTACCTCCTTAACCTAACTAAAGATAAGACACATTTTACATTTTTTTTTTTGCTTGCCTCACCTGTCCTGTGCCTCTTCCAGAGACCATATGTTGCCTTCCGCTCCCTTCCAGACAGTGTAATGAATGATGAATGGTTAAGGGAACTAGATATGTCTAGCCTGGTGAAGAATAGGCTTAGGGTTGACCTTATAGCAGTCTTCCTGTCAAGCGCCAGGAAAATCAGGAGATCCAGACAGTTCAAATAGCTATCAAGATTTATTGTAAGCTTAAGCTCTCTACAAGAATAGCGGCCAAGGGAAATTAGCAGGAGATAAGAGTAGAAGGAATTCAAGGTGGGCTGGACTGAGATCTTTTGTGGGTGTGAAAGGACTCATGACTGATGACCCGTTTGACCCCTCCCTCAGGCTCAGCCTGGTCATCTCCTACATCTTCAGTACTTGAGGGCTGTCACATTCTCCAAAACCCCTGAGGGTAAGACAAGAAGCAATGGGTGGAAGCTTATCATCCAATCTGGAAGAAAGGAGAAATTTCCTGACAGGGACATATGATTAATCTTTGAGACATCTTAGGTCCCAGAGTTGTGGGTGTCCCATCGATGGAAGTTTTCAAGAAATGATTGGACAACCTTTTGTCTGGGATGATATAAGGTCTCCTGCCTTGGGCAGGGGGTTGGATTTAAAAAAAAATCCAAGGTTTATCCAACCTTATGATTTAACACAGTTTATATGATGTCTAAGACCTATCCATGGATTCTTTAAAAGGTAAAGGTAAAGGTTCCCCTTGCACATATGTGCTAGTCATTCCTGTCTCTAGGGGGCAGTGCTCATCTCCATTTCAAAGGTGAAGAGCCAGCGCTGTCCGAAGACGTCTCCGTGGTCATGTGGCCGGCATGACTCAACGTCAAAGGCGCACGGAACGCTATTCCCTTCCCACCAAAGGTGGTCCCTATTTTTCTACTTGCATTTTTTCACGTGCTTTCGAACTGCTAGGTTGGCAGAAGCTGGGACAAGTCACGGGAGCTCACCCAGTTACGCAGCGCTAGGGATTCAAACCGCTGAACTGCTGACCTTTCGATCGACAAGCTCAGCGTCTTAGCCACTGAGCCACCATGTCCCTTTTCCCCTATGCTATTCTTTATCCCTGTGGATTCTTCATCCCTATGGTAATATGCTGGAGCCTCCAGGGAGAAATTGAAGAAGGCTTTTTGCCTTTCATCTCCTCAATTTGTTGCTGACGGTGAGCTGTTCGTAACTACAATGAGATATTGTATGACGATCGAGGCTTTTCATGCTGAAGGTTGGAAAGATTTTGCTTTTAATCAAATGTCAGGAGGTTTCACTAATTTAGGTTACTCCCTGTATGGGATGTTGTATTATTAACAAATGGGTTATTTTTTTTTACAAAAAAAAATTGAAAATATCAAATAAATGTAATACTGTTTCTATACATTCTTACGATTTATTTAGCATCAGTTTTGAGTTGGGAGGTTTATAAATTTAAATAATAAATGTCATCTACAAAGTAGGAGATGGTGAGTTCTATCCCTCCTTAGGCATGAAAAACAGATAAGTGACTTCGGGCCAATCACCGGGAAACTGGGAGTTCTAGTTCTGCCTTAGCCATGAAATTCAGCTGGGTGACTTTGGGCCAATCACTGGAAGGCCAGGAGTTCTAGTTCTGCCTTAGCCATGAAAGTCAGCTGGGTGACTTTGGGCCAATCACAAGGAGACTGGGAGTTCTAGTTCTGCCTTCACTGTGAAAGTCAGCTGGGTGACTTTGGGCCAATCACTGGGAGACTGGGAGTTCTAGTTCTGCCTTAGCCATGAAAGTCAGCTGGGTGACTTTGGGCCAATCACTGGGAGGCCGGGAGTTCTAGTTCTGCCTTAGCCATGAAAGTCAGCTGGATGACTTTGGGCCAATCACCGGGAGACTAGGAGTTCTAGTTCTGCCTTAGCCATGAAAGTCAGCTGGGTGACTTGGGGCCAATCACTCTCTCTCAGCCCAACCCACCTCCCAAGATTGTTGTTGTTGTGGGGAAGGAAGAGAAAGGAGTGTTAGGTATGTTTTCTGCCTTAAGTTATTTATAAATAAAGTTAAGATAGAAATCAATCAAACGAATAAAATCTTGGAAAAAGCTGGATTGTTTCTTTCTTTGTTTTTTTCCCTGGTAGTATTGAACAATTACCTCTCTGCCAAAGAACATGTGCTTCTCTTTTAAGCAAAGCCGGACTGGCTTATTTATTTATTTAAAAGCTCTCTCTCTCTCTCTTTTTCCTTTGCAGCTTGCATCCCAGACTCATCCTGGTCGAATTGCTGATAGGCTTGCGTGTGAAAGAGGCTTTCAACGAAGATGGCAAAATCGCAAGAGCTGGCTTTTCAGTGGCACAAATGAGAGCCGCGTCTAAAAAAAAGCCATGCGGAGACCTCTCGGTGGGTAGCAGCACATGGCTTTGGAGCGAGCCGAGAAGGCGAAGGAGGAGGTGGGGCCATCTTTTCCGACTGATGCTGCGATCCGAAGGGCTTCATCCTTATAAGAAGAGATGCTAATTCAGAACTTGATGTTTTTTTTCCCCCCCTTCCCCGACTGTGGCCAACGGAGAGTGATCTGATGATAACAATTTGAATGTGAGGAGTCCCATCCTTGCTCCTCGGGGGGAAACAAAACCACCGTTCCACTCTCTTTTGCTTTTCGGTGTGAAGAGAGACGTTGAGAAACTGCCTGGAATTAAAATGCCAGCAAAAGGCAAATACTTTTTTAACAAAAGCGAAGGTTGCAAGTTGACGGATCCCTTATACGAGAAGTATCTGTATGCAAGCCAGCAACACCCACTGCTCTTCTTCCTGCTCTTCATTGTGGTTGCCTATTGCTCAACACTTATCGTAGTGCTCGTCTCTTATGATGTGAGTATGCGTGCTGCTCTTCTTAGTTTTGCTATTCTGAATAAGACCGGACGCTCTTAATTTCAGATGTGTATAAACCCGGGTATTAATGCAAATTCATCCATCGTTTTTTAAATGCACAGTGCTTTGCATTTTTCCAAACGGGTCCTTGCCAGCAAGTTAGGGAAAAGTTGATTTTAAAAAGATACGAAATCTGTTGGAGAGAATTTGAAGAAACGTGTAATATTATTGAGAAAAACTGCGAATAAGGATGTTGCGTTGAGAGAAATGTAAACACATTTTAACCTAAGCTTTAAAGAACCCCCCCCCATCCAGTTCAAAGAATGTTTTGGAAGCTTTCTCCTACAATTCCTACCTGTACATATTCACAGCAGCTTATATTTCTGGAGAAATCAAAATGAATCTAGAATCTGTTAAACCTGTTAAATGCTTCTCCAGGTTCTCCGTAACTTAAAAGGAATCCTAGAACTTTGATTTTAAATGTAATAGGAATGTCAGATTATGATTGCTTCCAGCAAGTGTGTAGATCTAATGTGATCATTTCGTGAAATTCTACAGTTATGTTGACCTTGTTGTTGAGGTTGAATGCAATTGATTACATGCATAAAGAGCTAGACTTATAAGAACAAACTATTAAAAGTTTCTAAGATATCAGATATCAGAAGGAAGAACTAAATGTGAGAAGACCATCTGTTTAACACTTTCTCTGATAACAGCCGTGTGTCTGAAATGGAGTAGGGTTTCATGCTTGAGTAAGAGGTTGGACCAGAAAACCTCCAGGTTTCCTTCCAACTCTGTTATTCTGATTACTGTACTTTTTGGAGTATAAGACGCACCTTTTTCCCCCAAAAAAGAGGGTGAAAATCTGGGTGCGTCTTATACTCCGAATGTAGCCCCGCCCAGCCTCTCAAATGGAGGTTTCAGAGGCTGAAAAAAGCCTCAGAAACGAAGCTTCAGAAAAAAAGCCTCCAAACAGAGCTTCAGAAAAAAAGCCTCCAAACAGAGCTTCAGAAAAAAAAGCCTCAGAAACAGAGCTTCAGGAAAAAAAAAGCCTCAGAAATGAAGCTTCAGAAAAAAAGCCTCCAAACAGAACTTCAGAAAAAAAGTCTCTGAAAGGAAGTTTCAGAGGCTTTTTTTCTGGAGCTCTGTTTCAGTGGCTTTCAGAGGCAGAAAAAAAAGTTTTTTTTCTGAAACAGAATTTCAGAAGTTTCAGAGGCAGAAAAAAAAGCAAGGCACAGAGCTCACAACCAACGAACCTGTTGCTAAAATTCACCTCTGGGAACAGCTGATTGGGGGTATTCCAGGAGGCCAATCCACCCACCAATCATTTTTTCTCATTTTCCTCCCCAAAAACTAAGGTGCAACTTATACTCTGAAAAATACGGTACTTGTATTTCTCTACTCTGTCTCTAAAAGTCGAGGACCATAGATAAGGCATGTGCCAGATTTAAAAAATACAAACTATTTCTTTTTCCAGAATATTTTTTCTAGATATCCACCAGATCCCCCTGAGAATTCCTATTCCCGGAATTCCGAAAGGCAAAATGTTATGATCTTTTCCGTAACTCCAATTAAAAGGATCTAAGGGCAGATGGTGGGAAAGACCTCTCTAAGGGATATAGAGAGCAATTGCTGGTCTCAAAGGTCCCATAAATCTGACTGGTCTAAACTAAGTTTCTTATCTGCCATTAGGAACTGGCTTCTGAGTTGGTGAATTAGTTAATTGAACTGAATTAGTAATTTAAAATTATTTTAAAATGTACAGTCTGCAGCAAAATCGCATCATGGAATTAAAACGAGGAATACGCGCTAACTTAACACAAAACCTAACTCGAAACGAACTTTGTTTTGCTTACAGAAAAACGCCGGCCAACACCTGGCCTTCGTTATCACTGTGAGCGTTGCTCTCATCATCTTCATCATCATGTATGTTTTAGTTTACGTCGAATATTACTTTTGGTGCCAGCTGAAGCTCTTTGCGGCCGTCATCTGGATCAGCCTGCTGGCTATCGGATACGTGTCCATTTTCGACAATCCTACACCGGCTGGATGGGAACAGGTATTTCTGTCCCCTAATGATGATGTCATCCTTGCTCCCGAAAGAGACTGCCTGTGCACGGCCCCCTCCCTGAACATCCCTTTCATGACCCTTATCAGTACATCTTGATAGCATTGTACCAGGATACATCCTAACTAGACTGTGTTGTTTCTCTGTGTCATATAAGATATGTGGGCATAGGCACAATTTTGCATTTATTTATTTATTTATTTATTTATTTATTTATTTATTTATTTATTTATTTTTTAATTTGATTTATATGCCGCCCTTCTCCGAAGACTCAGGGCGGCTTACAATGTGCTCAGCAATAGCCTTCATCTTTTTTGTATATTTTATACAAAGTCAGCTTATTGCCCCCACAAACTGGGTCCTCATTTCACCTACCTTAGAAAGGATGGAAGGCTGAGTCAACCTTGAGCCTTGGCGAGATTCGAACCCTGCAGTAATTGCAGGCAGCTGGTCTTAATAACCAGCTTAATAACAGGGTGCCTTAAACCCCTGTACTACCAAGGCTCTTGTTTATTTATTCCGTCATGGTTATGTAGCGTATATTGGAGGTGGTGACCCTTTTGACAGCTGTATGCAATGAAATTTCATTTTAATGTATGCCGATTAGTGTACCTTCAAAGTGACAATAAAGTTATACTGTTCTTATTCATTGTCAAAATGGGGCAGGAAAAATAATAGCAATAGCCCTTAGACTTATATACCGCTTCACAGTGCTTTACAGCCCCTCTCTAAGCGGTTTACAGAGTCAGCACTTTGCCCCCAAACGATCTGGCTCCTCATTTGAAGTTTGAGTGGGAACCTACACCTGGACTGAGTAGCCCATGTGACCTGAGGGACAAAGTGGGGTGGGGAGATCTTATTCTTTTAAACTTACGAGATCGCCTTCTGCTACCGATAGCCTCCCACCGACCAATACGCTCCCACAGAGAGGGACTCCTCAGGGTGCCGTTGGTCAAACAATGTCGACTGGTGACCCCCAAGGGGAGAGCCTTCTCTGTGGGGGCACCTGCCCTCTGGAATGAATTGCCCCCGGAGATACGGATGATCCCTGACCTACGCGCCTTTCGCCGTGCCCTCAAGACGTTATTGTTCCAACAAGCTGGGCTGGCCTAAATACTAAATTTTAACGGGTTGTTTCTGTTTTTAACATGTGGCGGCCAGATTATTTAATATATTTTAAATTGTTTTTAAATTTTATGTATATGTGTGTTTTATTGCTGGCTGTGCACCGCCCTGAGTCCCTCGGGAGAAGGACGGTATAAAAAATTAATAAATAAATAAATAAATAAAAACCATCTCTAAGTGCGGCAATAATTTAGAGCTAGTTTCACCTTTCTAAGTGCCGATATGATGTACTCATTAAAGGATCTCTTGAACCTGAACAAAGCATCAGAGTCCTGACTTCTTGGAGTTCATTAATCAGAATGATGACACCTTGTTTTTCTTCCAGGTACCATTTTTTCTGTTCATCATCTTCACGACCTACACCATGTTGCCCTTGGCTATGAGAGATGCTGTCATAGTCAGCTCCCTTTCTGCCCTCTCTCATATTATCGTCCTCAGCGTTACAGCAGCCGGAGACTCACAGAATCAACACACCTTGCTCCTTCAGGTAAGGCATCTTGGGGAAACTGAAGCTCTGGACCATAACCAAATGTCTCCTGGAACATTTGTGGGAGGATCCTCTGATCACCATTAACCAAAACCCAGGCATGATTTCCTGCCTGTTGGAGAAAGCAGAAGTGTAAATCCTTGAAGAGGTTTCAGAAAGATTTAAGAAGTAAATTAAGAAAAAGTTGGTTTCCTCCTCCCCCATAATTTCTCAAGCAATGTTCCTTTCTGGTGGGTGGAGTGGAGGGAGGAAAGGCAATGGAACAATTCTTCTATTAAAAAGGGTATTCTAAATTGTGTAAGCATTGAGATTAGAAATGTTTTCTTCTTTAAAATTAGCTAGCTTGTTGGTCCGACATGCATTCTGTTGACTACTCATTCAAATTTCAGACAATTCTTTTCATATTCGGACTTGTTTTAACTTTAATATATGTGGGCACGCAAAGCGTGAATCTATAGGTAAAGGTAAAGGTTCCCCTCGCACATATGTGCTAGTCGTTCCCGACTCTAGGGGGCAGTGCTCATCTCCGTTTCAAAGCCGAAGAGCCAGCTTTGTCTGAAAACGTCTCCGTGGTCATGTGGCTGGCATGACTCAATGCCAAAGGCACTCAAAACGCTGTTCCCTTCCCACCAAAGGTGGTCCCTATTTTTCTACTTGAATTTTTTACGTGCTTTCGAGCTGCTAGGTTGGCAGAAGCTAGGACAAGTAACGGGAGCTCACCCCATTACGTAGCACTAGGGATTGGAACCGCTGAACTGCCGACCTTTTGATCAACAAGCTCAGCTTCTTAGCCACTGAGCCACCCTGTTTCTCTATATGTAATATATGAATCTATATATGCATGTAAATGTAGATTTTCTGGTTTTTGTTGTGTTCCAAATTGGTCGTTGGATGTTCTCTCTTTCTTTGGTAAACCTGGCAGGGTTTCTTTCTTCCTTTTTTCCACAAGCATCTTAGAAGAGGTTCTGAAGTAATAAAATAACCATGGACCCAAGTCAGGCCACAAAAAGTTAGTTACCATTGGGATGGAGGCATGATTTTAGGATTTAAGCACAGCCTGTAGAAAGTTTAAACATTTGCTGGTTGAGTTGGGATGCCGATTTAATTTAGAACATAGAATAATGAGGTTGGGAGGGATCTTGGAAGTCTTCTAGTCCAACCCTTGCTCAAGCAGGAGACCTTATACAATTCTGGGCAGATGGCTGTCCAAGGAGCCTTGGTAGTACAGTGGTCTAAAGCACCCTGTTATTAAGACCAGCTGTCTGCAATTACTGCAGGTTCGAATCTCACCAGGCTCAAGGTTGACTCAGCCTTCCATCCTTTCTAAGGTAGGTAAATTGAGGACCCAGTTGTGGGGGCAATAAGCTGACTTTGTATAAATATACAAAAGGATGAAGGCTATTGCTTAGTGCATTGTAAGCCGCCCTGAGTCTCCAGAGAAGGGCGGCATATAAATCAAAAAAATTTTTTTTTAAAAAAAAAAAGCCTCCAGTGATGGAGCATCTGCAACTTCTAGAGGGAAGCCGATCCATTGGTTAATTATTCTATCAGGAAATTTAGTTCTTGGTTGGAACTCTCTTTAATGATCTTCCATCCATTACTTCTTGTCCTGCCTTCAAATGCTTTGGAGAATAGCTTGACCCCCTTCTTCTCTATGATAGCCTTCATCTTAAAATTTAAGAGGAAACACGGAACTTAAATTCATCTGGAGCTTTGATTCACATCAAAACAATGTATGAGTGGTGGAGTAAAAACACAGCGTTCTTCCCAGATATTTCTCACAAGGCAGTGCTAAATTCCAGAAAGAATATTTGATTTTTTTTTTTAAATGAAAAAAGTGCATACTTGAAGAAGGATAAAGGGAAATAGTCCAATGTTGTAGATGTGGAAATTATGACCCGCCAAAGTATTTCTGCAGTTGTTTGGCAACCCGTGCTTGTCTAGACAATCCGTTTTTAAAAAATCCGATAAACAACTCAGCAAAACCATTTAAGATCCACACCACTAAGGTGTGTGTCATGTTTTGGAGAGTGAGGTAATGTATTCCCTTCCCCCAGATAAATGCTTTGGACATGATTGAAACAACTCTTTTGTTAACACTTTGCTTCTTTCTTGGCAAATTTGCTGAATTTTGAGGAGTGGCGAATTTTCAGGCCATCTTCTCGTTTCTGAAGCACTCACTTACTTTCAGTCAAAAAATGGGCTTGGTTTAAACCCTAGCCAGAAAAGCAAAGCAAAACAAAACCTGATTTCCTTTCCTGAGTCAATCAAACAATAATTTCAGTATGAATGAAAATATTTAGAGGGTAGGCAGCATGGAATTCCAGCATGATAAAAGACACAAAATGAAAGGAATAGAATATTTGGACTGCAGAGAAGCAGATCTAACAGGAGATCTTGGACTGTCTCTCCTGAAACTTTATTTTTTTTTTTAATTACATGTGGTAACCAGGTATGTTTGCTTTGGTTCCTCAAACAGAGCAGGTATTTACAGTGAGAGTTTAAAATCATGGCTTATTCTGAATGTGATAACTCTGGTTTCCTAGTTTGGCAAAAGAAGAAAATACAATGACTAAATGACTTATATGTGTGCTAGAAGCAAAAAAGTGAATAGAATAGAATAGAATAGAATAGAATAGAATAGAATAGAATAGAATAGAATAGAATAGAATAGAATAGAATAGAATAGAATAGAATAGAACTGAACCTTGGGACATCTTCTAGTCCAGCCTCATGTTCAAGCAGGAGACTCTATACCATTTCAGACATAATTCTCCAATCTCTTCTTTAAAACTTCCAGTGCTGGAGCAGTCACAACTTCTGGAAGCAAGTTGTTCCACTGATTAATTGTTCTGACTTTCAGGAAATTTCTCTTTTAGTTCTAGGTTGCTTCTCTGCTTAGTTAGTTTCCATCCATTGCTTCTTGTCCTGCTTTCAGGTGCTTTGGAGAATAACTTAATCAGAATAGAGCTGGGAGGGACCTTGGAGGTCTTCTACTCCAACCCCCTGCTCAAGCATGACACCTTATACCATTTCAGACAAGTGGGTGTACAATCTCTTCTTAAAGGCATCCAGTGATGGAGCACCCAAACTTCTGAAGGGAAGCTGTTCCACGGGTTAATTACTCTCATTCTTAGGAAGTTTCTCCTTAATTCCAGGTTGCTTCTCTCCTTGATTAGTTTCCATCCATTGTTTCTTGTTCTGCCTTCATGTGCTTTGGAGAATAATTTGACCCCCTCTTCTTTGTGGCAACCCCCTCAAATATTAGCAAACTGCTATCATGTCACCCCTAGTCCTTCTTTTCTCTAGACTAGCCATATTTGCTTTTAATGCAAGAGTGAAGAGCTAATTCTTATATCAGTTGGTTAAGCTGAGGTTTCATTTTGAAATCTGCTATGTTTTTTTTTTCACCTCTAATGAATGTCTGGCTGTTTTAGAAGTGGTAGGAAGGGTGTGTGGTTAATTTGTACCATATGTATTCCATTGCATGGGAAATTATGTGTAGGAAACCAACCCAAAATTTAGTTGCCTCAGACACGGAAGTTTGTTGACTATGATTTATGAGGTAGCCTGTTGTAGAAACCAGCAATTTCTGGCTTACTAAAATCACAATGGTGTAGCACAATGTGTGAACTTAATCACTGTGTGAAATCACCTGGATTAACAAATGAGCCAACGTATCAGTCATGGGTTTGGCAACAAACACCTCTTGAAGTTAATCTAGTTTTGGAGAGGTTTCAGAGTTTGGAGAATGTGATTCTTTTTTCTCCTAAAGCAAAGTACAGTTACACACATATATTTGTAAAAAAAAGACCTCGTGGCTATTGTACAGTCATTCAGGGATTTAGAAAAGAAGTTGAGGTCAAATAAGAAGGAAAGCAAGGAATTAAATGAGTACCTCTTCCAAGCTTTCTATGAAATCCAGATCATCTGGAAGGGCAGGTTCAAAGCAGAGAGCTTCACATTTCTGAAGGCGGTTTCAAGATGAACTAACCCATAGGTCAGAGAGAAAGGACACAAAACCTAACAGTGACAACTCTAAAATTCCTGGAACTGCAAGCTAATCTGGGGATATATGAATTCCTCGACTTAAAATAGGCTAGTTAAGTGCTGGCAAATTAACTAGTTGGTAAAAGTTTTCAGGGACGTGGTGGCTCAGTGTCTAAGATGCTGAGCTTGTCGATTGAAAGGTCGGCAGTTCAGCAGTTCGAATCCCTAGTGCCGCGTAAGGGGGTGAGCTCCCGTTACTTGTCCCAGCTTCTGCCAACCTAGCTGTTTGAAAGCAGGTAAAAAATCCAAGTAGAAAAATAGGGACCACCTTTGGTGGGAAGGTAACAGTGTTCCGTGCGCTTTTAGTGTTAAGTCATGCTGGCCACATGACCACGGAGATGTCTTCAGACAGCGCTGGCTCTTCGGCTTTGAAACGGAGATGAGCACCGCCCCCTAGAGTCGGGAACGACTAGCACATATGTACAAGGGGAATCTTTACCTTTAGGAGTTTTCTGAAGTCCATTGGCTGGTAGGGACTCCCAAAATCTGAACATGGTCAATCTACTCAAGGATGGCCAACACTGACAGGCAGTGAAACAGCTTGAACTGAGCCCAGGTGGCCCAGTTGTTAGAATGCAGTATTGCAGGTAAACTCTGCCGACTGCCAGCAGTTCGATTCTCACCGCTTCAAGGTTGATTTCATCTTTCCATCCGAAACAAGGAACGTTCTTCTTAAAATGAGCTAGCTACTAGTCCATGTGTGACTATTATTCCCTTACATAGTTGCAGCTGTATTTTATTTCCTAAATGATAGTGAAACAGCCCAAGGCTTCAGATGGTTGTGCTGAAGGCTCTGCACCAGGGGTGTCAAACTTGATTTCATTGAGGGCCGCATCAGGGTTGTGTTTGACCTCGGGGGCCAGGTGGGTGTGACCAGCTCGATGTCATTCGTGTCAGGGGCATCCCTCCCGAGCTCCGTTTTTGCTGGAGGCTGTCGCAGTCAGAAATGGAGCTCCGTTTTTGTTGGAAGAGGCACCGCAGTCCGGTCCTTTGCTGTTTCCAGGGCGAAGCATGCCATGGGCCAGATTTGGCCCACAGGCCTTGAGTTTGACACCACTGGTCTACACATACACTCTGTCTGTCTTTTGCCTTTATTTATAGTATTTCGGCCTTCACTTTCATTTGAATTTTTTTCACTGTAGACTACTGACGGACCTTGGTGGTTGGTGGGATGAGTTTAACAAATGCATGGGATGAGTTCAGGGGTGAAATGCTCCCGGTTCGGACCGGATCGGGCGATCCGGTAGTAATTGTGGCAGGTGGTTCGGAGAACTGGTAGCGATGGTGGTGCGAGGCTCCGCCCACCCACCCACCCGGATGTCGTTTCTTCCTGCTTTTAAAAGGTAAAAAAAGACTCTGATGATCATGCACCACAACTGTCATCATCAGAGCCTTTTTAAAAACTTTTTAAAAGTATTTTTTTGCAACCTATTTGGGCGAATAGGTTGTAAAAAAACACTTTTAAAAGGTAAAAAAAGGCTCTGGCGATCGCGCGCCACAGCTGTGATCGTCAGAGCCTTTTTTTAACCTCTTAAAAGCATTTTTTTACAACCCATTCGAATAGATTGTAAAAAAATGCTTTAAAAAAGTAAAAAAAAAAACAAAGTTGGCCACGCCCACCCAGTCACATTACCCTCCCACACGCACACCAAGCCACGCCCACAGAACCGGTAATAACGAATTTTACATTTCACCACTGGATGAGTTTAATAAATGAATGAAGCATTTGTGGATAATTGGTTATAAAAGCAATTGAAGAAGAGATGGTAGGAGGCTTTCTCTGGAAAAATGTCTTGGGGAAGGACAAATAAGCTTTCCTACTGCAAAATTGGAACAAGAAAGGACTCTTTGTTGAGCTGCGTTCAATTATTATTATTATTTATGGTGCAGCTTGCTTTTAGCCCAGCATTCTGTGCAGATGGGCCATTATGGCTTGTTCAGTAAGATGTGGTTAGGAAGAATCTTGCGAGCGTCGCCTGCTGCAAAAGGAGCAGATCGTAACTGTATGGGTCTCTTTCATTTACTCAGCTTGTGGCGAATGCTTTCATTTTCCTTTGTGGCAATTTGCTGGGGGCGTATCACAAGCATCAGATGCAAGACGCCTCCTGGGATCTGTATCGCTACACCTTAAAATGCATCCAAGTCCAAATGAAATTGAAAATTGAAAAAAGGCAACAGGTAAGTGGGATATCAAACCATAAAATAAAACATGTTTTTTTCCTTGCATGGTTAATTATTAAGATGCAATTATTAACGTGCAGATAATTATTTAGTGCAGCACATCACTCGTTCCAGGTTCACTTGGTGCTCTCGGAGTTTGGTTGTTTTCTTGCAGTTGTTTCATTACCCAAAATGGATAACATCATCAATAGTGAATAGTTCCCTGTAGCACTGATGATATTACTTAGTTAGGTCATGAAATGCCTGCAAGAAAACAAACTCAGAGAGGACCAAGGACCTCACAGTCCTCCTCCTTCTCACTTTCCTCCTCCTCCTCTCCTTCCTCCTCCTCCTCTTCTTCCTCCTCTCCTTCCTCCTTCTCCTCCTCCTCCATTCCACACACACCACTCCCTTCTAGCACTGATGATATTACCTAGTTAGGTCATGAAATGCCTGCAAGAAAACAAACTCAGAGAGAACCAAGGACCTCACAGTCCTCCTCCTCCTCCTCCCCACAAACCCCAATTCCCTTCTAGCACTGATGATATTACCTAAGGAAACATCCACAAGAAAATAACCAAGCTCAGTGAGCACCAAGGAGCCCGCAGTTCAGCCCTGAGCTACAAAGATTCTCCTTTGTTCCAGGAGCCATTCTTGGCAGCCATTAAAATGAAAACTCAGAAATATTTGTCAATATTATTCTAGAATAATTCCTGAATAGCCCAGGAACCTCTCTGGAAAACATGATTAGAAGCGGAGCATTTGCAAACAAATGTGTGTTTTTGCACAGATTTACAAAGCGTTCAAGTTGAATTTCTAACATATGACGGAAGCACTAAGTGAATGAAGGAACTCTGCACGGTCTAATTAATGAGCTTAATGAAGGAGGGAGCTTTGCTCTTATTAGGTTAGGTTTATTAGATGTTTTAGGTTGCTCTTGCAACTGTCTTTTCTTCCTCCTCCTTTGGTGAGATCCCTTCTTGCTTTGAACAGTTCAAACCTTCCTTCTTTTCTCCAAGGAAAGCTTGCTTCTGTCAATCCTGCCAGCTCACATATCCATGGGAATGAAACTTGCCATCATTGAGCGTCTAAAAGAAACCAACGATATGAAAAAGCATGATAATAATTTCCACAGCCTGTATGTGAAACGGCACCAGAACGTCAGGTAAATTTTTGGATTTCCGAGACCCGCATTTCTCTCTGGGGTCAGTATCTTAAAGAGGCCATCAAGTTCTTGAGATTTTCTTGAGGGATCACAGCTTCTTCAAGTCGGACTCGGCGTAGAGCAATCCCAGACCATAATATTTTTTCTCTCCTTTCTTTAGCATCCTGTATGCAGACATCGTAGGATTCACTCGCTTGGCCAGTGACTGTTCTCCGAAAGAGCTAGTGGTGATGCTGAATGAACTCTTTGGAAAATTTGACCAAATTGCAAAGGTGGGTCAGTTGTGGGAATTGAAATCCCCACATCTTCAAGTTGTCGAGGTTGAGAAAACAACTGGCCTATTGTGTGAATTCTGGTTGGTAAACCAGGAACCACAAGTATAAATTATTTATTATTTTGCAGTATCACAACAAGCTTGTCCATCGTTTAATACAGGGGTCTCCAACCTTGGCAACTTTAAGACTTGTGGACTTCAACTCCCAGAATTCTGGGAGCTGAAGTCCACAAGTCTTAAAGTTGCCAAGGTTGGAGACCCCTGGTTTAATAAGCTATCCTTTTAAAAATCACGGTGTCGCATAGTTTGGCAGTACAGGTGCCCCTCCACTTATGACCACAAAGGAGCCCAACATTGCTAAGCGAGACATCCTGGGGTATTTATGAGCTATCATAAATAGGAACCAGTTCCAAGCGCCCGAATTTTGATCACATGATCGCAGGGATGCTGCAACGGTTGTAAGTGTGAAAAACGATCATGAGTGACTTTTTTTCAGTGCCGTTGGACCTTGGAACAGTCACTAAACGATCTGTTGTAACTTGGGGACTACCTATATAACAGTCATTGGCTACACGTGGATAGTTTTTAATTTGCCTGAGGCAGCCAGCAAGATTTTTCCACTGCTGTTGTAACTTCTCAACGAATGGCTGTAAGTGAAGGACTCCCTTGCATTCTCCGTGCTTGAACCTGTGGTGGGATTCAGCCGGTTCGCACCAGTTCAGTCGAACTGGTTGTTAAATTCCACCCCCACCCTGCTATCAAAGTGGATCCTGGGCCCTGCGCTCAGTGGTGAAATCTCAACCGGTTTACTACCAGTTCGTTGGCCGTGGATGCACAGTGGGCGCCAAATGCACGCTGTGCATGCTCTTATGCAGTGCGCACCAAATGCAAGCTGCATGCACACGTGCAGTGCGCACCAAAAGGAGGCTTGGGCAGGTAAGTAGAACAGCGTGCGGGGGGGGTGATCAGCTGTGGCGCGCGTGGGAACCTTTTAAAAAACTTTTTTAAAGCATTTTTTTACAACCCATTCGGCTGAATAGGTTGTAACAAAATGCTTTTAAAAGTAAAAAACAAGGCTCTGACGATCGCGTGCCACAGCTGTGATCGTCAGAGCCTTTTATTTTACTTTTTAAAAGCATTTTGTTTACAATCTATTCGCCCGAATAGGTTGTAAAAAAAATGCTTTTAAAAGGTTAAAAAAAAAGGCTCCGACGATCACAGCTGTGCGGAGAACCGGTAGTAAAAAAATGCTAAAAAAGTTTTTTTAAAAAAGTTCCGACAATCGTACATCGCTCACCTGATCATTGGAACTGTTTTTTTTTTTTTTTTACATTTTTTACTACCAGTTCGGCGAACCGGTAGCCTTTTTACAACTGGTTCGGGCGAACTGGACCGAACCGGAAGCATTTCACCCCTGCCTGCATTGCAATGGAGAAACGGGCAATGGAGCGGCCAACATGAGGGAAGGAAAAGGCCACTTTCCTCCTTCCCTTGTGCCAGCCACTTTGTTTCCTGTTTCTGCATTGCAGCACAGCGCCCAGGATCCACTTTCATAGCGGGGCGGGGGTGGAATTTAACAACCGGTTCGCCGAAGGTCAGGTTGGCCATTGCAGGAAGCTCATCCCACATGTGCAGCAGAGCTGGAGAACAGGGATGAGTCATGCCTCCCACGACAGTCAACCTGACCCCTGGGCGAACCGGTTGTTAAATTATTTGAATCCCACCACTGGCTTAAACCCGAGATAAATTGCAAATGAACCACTCTGCCCTTCCCCCTGTTATTTTTTGGAATACAGAAAAGTCTTAGTTCAGATGAAGAGATGATGGCTGTTCTGTTTTCTCCCTGCAGAAAAGCCTATAATTTGCACTGCTTTAGACAAATGCCAGTTAATTCATATTTGCCGTGCTTGGTGACTCACGGGCTATTTTCTTTTTTGCAGGAAAATGAATGCATGAGGATAAAAATTTTGGGAGACTGTTATTACTGCGTCTCGGGCTTACCTGTGTCCTTGCCAATACATGCCAAGAATTGCGTGAAAATGGGCCTCGACATGTGTGAAGCAATAAAGTAGGTACTTTTAAAAAGTTAGTAAGTCAGCAGTGGTGATGCAGGAACAGATAATGTAGCAGTACGATAGATAATAATAGGGCCTCGTAATCCTGTGAAAGGAGGAAAATTTCTTCCTCCTATGATTGTACCAGTGCAGTTTCTATATTTATTGCTCTGTTAAATATTCACATGTAAAAACGAGGAGCTGTGCAGTTAGTTTACTCTGATTTAAACGTTCATGGATTAGAGCAGGGGTCTCTCCAACCTTGGCAACTTTAAGACTTGTGGACTTCAACTCCTAGAATTCCTCAGCCAGCACCCCTGTTCTAATCCATGGCTGGCCGAGGAATTCTGGGAATTGAAGTCCACAAGTTTTAAAGTTGCCAAGGTTGGAGACCCCTGGATTAGAGCATACGTGGGTCTCATTTTCAATGTGCTACTAGATCCAGTAGATTCATTTTTTGATCCAGCAAGTTGGCATAACCAGCTCCCTGGAATCTGTATAGGGCTTTGCATGCATTTCCATAGAACAGTGATGGCGAACCTATGGCACGCGTGCTGGAAGTGCCACACAGAGCCATCTCTCTGGGCACCTGAACCGTCGCCTGTTTTTCTTCCGGGTTCCAGTGCACCAGCCAGCTGGTCTTCATGCATGCGGGAGTGCTGAAAACTGGAAGATCATCTTCCCGGCGCATGCATGCAAACTGGCCAGTTGGTTTTCGCGCACACATGCGCTCCAGAAACCAGAAGACCAGGTGGCCAGTGTGCATGTGCGCACCGGAAACTGGAAGATCATCTTCCTGGCGCACACATGCGCACCAGACGCCTGCTGTTCCTGTTTCCAGCACGCACACACACACACACACACACATGCATGCATGTGCACACTCCCATTTTGGCACTCAGTGCCAAAAAGGTTCGCCAACACTGCCATAGAATGTTTTCAACTTTTTCTGCTACAATCCCAAGCCATCGGCAGTGTGGGTGGAGAACATGGTTTAATTGTCACCAATAATATTTGGCAAACCATCTCCCTTCAGATGCAGACTTATTCAATTGGCTGCTGTAGTCAAACAGAATTCCTTCAGGGTCTAATGGTGTGTGGAAGTGACCTTGGGAGACGGAGTGGAGGGTAGGGAAGAGATGCTGCCTAGGGAACCATCCGATAAGAGAGGGTCGGGCCTGTAGTTGCATAACAGGCAGGGAAAGAGACTCAGAAAGAAACTTCCTTTGTTTCCCAGGTTGTAAAAGAGAAGGTGGGAGATGATTGTTTGCAAGATTTTGTTTGTGTAGCCTTATAATATAAAGTAAAAAGAGCTCATCTAGTCGTGTTTCCTGTCTGGTCTACTTGGGAAGGCTGACCACTCTCTGGTCTCCAGAACATCATTTGATGTATTCCTGGGTGTGATATCATAGTCAACAGCTCAGATGGGGATGTTCCACTAACTGTTGAAGTCCTGGACTGTGTTTTCTTTGACTTTGCTGTCTTTGCCTATGATTTATAGGATTAGCAAGCCAGTTTGGTCTAGTGGTTAAAGCACCAGGCTAGAAAATGAGAGACCATGAGTTTTTAATCCTGCTGTAGCCATGAAGTCATCTGGTTAATCACCAGGAGACACTGGATTCTAGTCCCACCTTAAGCATGAAAGCCAACTAGGTAACTTTGCCCCAATCACTTGGAGTTGGTGAGTTCTAGTCCCTCCTTAGGCATGAGAGCCGGTTGGGTGACTTTGAGCCCATCACTAGGAGACAGTGAGTTCTAGACCCACCTTAGGCATGAAAACTGGCTGAGTGACTTTGGGCCAATCACCAGGAGATGTTGAGTTTTAGTCTCACTTTCGGCTTGAAAGCCAGCTGAGTGACTTTGGGCCAGATCCTCTTTCTCAACCCAACCCACCTCTTGGAGTTATTATTGTGGGGAAAATCGGAGGAGGAATATGTGTTGGATACGTTTGCTGCCTTGAGTTATTTGTAAAAATTATAAAGGTGGGATGTAAACAAATAAGCAAAATCCCAAACTTACCTCATCCTCAGCCCCACAACATTATTTCACAACAATGAGAAAATAGTCAAAAATCAGTAGGATTGTTAAGTTCTAGAGATGGGACAATCAAATGACTTTCCATCTCGTCTTCCACACTGGAGTCTTTATAAATATTTTTATTATTATTTTTGCAGGCAAGTTAGGGAAGCCACAGGGGTGGACATCAACATGCGAGTTGGCATTCATTCCGGAAACGTACTTTGTGGGGTGATCGGACTTCGGAAATGGCAGTATGATGTCTGGTCTCACGACGTCTCCTTGGCCAACCGCATGGAATCTGCAGGCATCCCTGGGTAAGCCCGTGAAATCATTCCAGTGAGTGTCATCGTGATGGCAGATAGTGGAAATGTAGAGCGGTTTCAGTGGTGGGTTGCTACCGGTTCGCCCCGGATTGGGCGAATTGGTAGCAGTGGCAGGAGGCTCCGCCCATCCGCCCGGATGCTTCTCCGCATGCTCAGAAGTGTCGTGTGCCCACGAGTGAACCGGGAGCAACAGGTTTTGAAACCCACGGCTGAGCGGTTGCCTAGATGAGGTTGATTTAGTTGGGTTTAGTACAAGGATGCAGAACATTTGGGGGATAATCTGATCCTTCAGTTGGCTGGAAGATTTTACAGTGACATTAGAGCAGGAGTCAAGATGACACATTCTGAGTTCTTGGTCATGTTTGGGAAGCAAAGCACCCTTTAACTTTTTCTTCTAGTGCCAAAAATAGCCTAAATTTTGCCATCAATCTTCAGTGCCAAATTTGAGAATGGGATGTTTGGCCTATTTCCCCTGGTTTCTGTGTGTGAGAGTGAAAGCAGGAAACTTCTAGGAAGTCAGCTGCTTTTATTCTAATTCTTTTGTATGAAAAGTATGCAGAAAAGAGCGATACTGCCCGAGTTCAGCAGCGCGGTCATGATGCGTTGGGGTCTCTAGCAGGCCGTATATTCTTCACTCTGGGGATTCTGTTGGGTGAACCTTGATGTGATTTCTAAAACAGGTTTTAATGTATGACTGTATGTTGGAGGATGCACAACTTGGTAAACAATTTAGAAAGAGCTACGTTCAATTTCCTCCCTCCCTCCCTCCCTCCCTCACTATCAAGCCCTTCCTTCCTTCCATCCTTCCTTCTTCCTTCCTTCCTTCCTCCCTCCCTCCCTCGCTATCAAGCCCTTCCTCCCTCCTTCCCTCCCTCCCTACCTCATTCACTCACTCACTATCAAGCCCTTCCTTCCTTTCTTCCTCCCTCCCTCTCAAGCCCTTCCTCCCTCCCTCCCTCCCTCCCTTCCTTCCTTCCTCCCTCCCTCGCTCCCTCCCTCCCTCCCTCGCTATCAAGCCCTTCCTTCCTTCCTTCATTCCTCCCTCCCTCCCTCCCTCGCTATCAAGCCCTTCCTCCCTCCCTCCCTCCCTCCCTCCCTCCCTCCCTCGCTATCAAGCCCTTCCTTCCTTCCTTCCTTCCTTCCTTCCTTCCTTCCTTCCTTCCTTCCTTCCTTCCTTCCTTTTTCCCTTTTTCCCTTCCTTCCTTCCTTCCTCCCTCCCTCCCTCCCTTCCCCCTTCTTCTGTTTAGTAAATTCTTAGCTTAGGTCGCTATTCACCACCTAATAAAAATCACAATTGTCTCCAAAATGTACTCAGAGTTGCTAAATTAGATTCTGGATAGTAAGATGTGTGCCTTTGCTACGGAGGGAGTGGAAAGCTGCAAAAGAGATCTCGAAGATATCTTGCAACTGATGGAACTGCTTTGTAAATATTTCCCCGGATCTGCAGAATCATTTTCGTTCACAGTATTTTCGCCTCTCCAAGTGGCAACAGAGGAGTTTATTTTTAGTCACTTTTATGGCACCAGATGGATTGATTATTCTTTCCGGTACATGAGCTTACCTGTTGGCTGGATACTCCTGGAAGTGCAACATCATCCTCTTTGTGTACCTGGACACCTGCTTTATAGTTGCCGTAACTCAGTGTGTGGGCTATCAGAAAGAAATGCACTTTAGCTTTAGGACATAATAGCAGAATAAAGTATTTCACCCCAAGTCTTTTTCCTGGAGTTATGATTGCATATCTGCCAACATCTTGCTTGTTCAGGATGAAACCAGAGTACTGTGAAGCCAGGACACGGCCATTTAAGCGAACAAACTCTTGCCTTTAAAAACACTTCCCTGCTTACGAAAGGCAGAGAATATTTTGAAAAGACAAATGTTTGCCTACAAAAGAAATAGAAAGAACAAAATTCTGCGTCTAAGATTTTATATATACAGTATCCTAACCGGAGGGATAATTCAAAGCTATTTGTATCATCCTACATCCATTTTTATTAGGGACACGGTGGCTCAGTGGCTAAGACACTGAGCTTGTCGATCAAAAGGTCGGCAGTTCAGCGGTTCGAATCCCTAGTGCCATGTAACGGGGTGAGCTCCCATTACTTGTCCCAGCTTCTGCCAACCAGCAGTTCGAAAGCACGTAAAAAATGCAAGTAGAAAAATAGGGACCACCTTTGTTGGGAAGGTAACAGCGTTCCGTGCGCCTTTGGTGTCGAGTCATGCCGGCCACATGACCACGGAGACTTCTTCGGACAGCGCTGGCTCTTCTGGCTTTGAAAGGGAGATGAGCATCACCCCCTAGAGTCGGGAACGACTAGCACATATGTGCGAAGGGAACCTTTACCTTTACTTTATAACCGGAGGGATAATTCAAAGCTATTTGTATCATCCTCCTACATCCTTTTTTGCATTTCAGGGTTGGTCTTAGGAGCGAGAGAACGCTAAGCAGTTTTCCCTGCTACTCCATGTTTTATTCTTGAGACTAAGTGAATGAGTGAATAAACGAATGAAGTGAATGAGTGAAGTTGACTGAATGATAGAATAATAAAATAACAGAGTTAGAAGGGACCTTGTAGGACTTCTAGTCTTTTAGACTGAAGCTTTTGTAGATGAGAGGAACTATGGATTCACCTAGTTAGCGGATAAAATCTCAAATAAATGATAGTGTGATACATTGTTAGGTGTTGGAGCGAAATAAAAAAAAATATTGGCACTCTGTTTCCACCATTATCTCGATTGAGGCTGAGATCTGTTGTTAGTCTTCATTGGTTCCTCTAATCTTAACAATATATTGGGCAGTTATTGTTTTACAGAAAGGCACAAACAATCCCATAATGGCGTATGCTATTTTCTTTTTGTAACATTGGAAAGTATTTTGGTGTGCGTGCGTGTGTGTATATTACTAAGTAAGCTGTACGTTGTGGTCCTTCCTGAGAACCCTCAATGCAAGCCAGCTGAGTAAACTCTTGGAGAATGGCGTAGTAGAGTGTGATACACCCAGACGTTATTTAAGCAGGGAGGAGACGACTGAAAAGAGTGCTTTCAGCTTAAAATGGAATTAAAATTGAATGAAGCCTTCTTCCAATTGAAAACACAATGGGCCATTTGCTACCCTGTCTTACCTCTGGCACTAAGCACGTAGTAATAATCACTTTGATTGGCACCACATTCATCTCCTTCGTTGAAAGGGACAGTACTCATCAGAGCAATATTGCCAAGCGCTTAGTAGACAAACATAATGGAGGAAAGAAGCAAGAAGGGGTGTCTTTTAGCAGGTCTGAAATCCAGACTGTATTGGGGAATCGAGGGAAGGAGGAAGAAAAACAGGGACAAAAACGGATTGTTCAAAAATAAACAAGAAGAGCAAGCAAAGTTAGAAGGTGGAGTTAAGCAGGTCATCAGTTTGGAGTCATTGCGTTGCCGCAAGTCCAGCCCAGCCATGAATTCCGTTGACCTTTATCTAGCACCAATTCAACACCAAGTGTTAGTTGACTAGATTCTAGTTAAGCAACAATAAACTCTTCTGCACTTTGACTCCAATGAATGCTACTAGTTATTTGCACCTGACACTGATTCTGCTAGAGACAATGTGAGTTGGTTGCTTTTGGCAGTAGATGCTGAGGGTGGCAAGGAACAGCGGTGAGATGCTGGAGGATATTGGATGTGTATGTGTGTCCATCTGTATCAGTGGTGGGTTTCAAATTTTTTTACTACTGGTTCTGTGGGTGTGGCTTGGTGGGCGTGGCATGGCTTGGTGGGTGTGGCAGGGGAAAGATACTGTAAAATCTCCATTCCCACCCCACTCCAGGGGAAGGATACTGCAAAATCCCCATTTCCTCCCAATCAGCTGGGACTCTGGAGGCAGAGAATTAGTGGTAGGTTGCCCCCGGTTTGGACTGGTTCTATAACCCGATCTCATCAAAATGCTTCTGCGCATGTGCAGAAGAGCGCACACATGCACAAGTGAAGCAAGCACGCGCGAGAGGCCCCGTTGTGAACCGGTAGTAAAGGTAAGTAGAATCTACCCCTGCAGAGACTAGATGGGGGCGGGGCCAGCCAGAGGTGGTATTTACCAGTTCTCCGAACTACTCAAAATTTCCGCTACAGGTTCTCCAGAACTGGTCAGAACCTGCTGAAACCCACCTCTGATCTTTTTCTGTCCTCTTTGCCCCAGAATATTTAAGAAGAATTTAGTTGTTGGCCAGAGCTACTGTGAGATCCTTAGATTTGTCAATCATGCTGTGGAGACTGCTATTTTATTTAGTTTAATTGTCTAGTCATTAAACATGTTGAAGGAACTTCTCAGAAATACAGTCTTTTCCCAAACTGGCCTGATCTTTTCTTCAGATAAAAGACGCTTTCTAACGACTGTATTTTATTCAATCCTTGGTGCTGGTAATTGTGGCTTCTTTTATGTGTATTCTTGTCTCCCACGAGGGAACTCATAACGTTTCTATAGTCTTTTCTTCCCTCCTTCTAATTTCACTTTCCCAAGAAGAATACATGAAGAGAGAGTGGCTGTCACGAGGGTGAGCAAAATTATGACACACTCCTCAGACCTTGTTCCATTGTTATTCAGTGCCTTCCTTTGCTTCCCCCCCCACCTCTCCTCTCTTTTTGGGTTTGCATCAGGGGTGAAATCCAGCAGGTTCTAACAGGTTCTGGGGAACCGGTAATGGAAATTTTGAGTAGTTCGGAGAACCGGCAAATACCACCTCTGGTTGGCCCCAGAGTGGGGTGATAATGGAGATTTTGCAGTATCCTTCCCCTGGAGTGGGGTGGTAATGGAGATTTTGCAGTATCCTTCCCCTGCCACACCCACCAAGCCACGCCCACCAAACCGGTAGGGAAAATTTTTGGATTTCACCCTGGTTTGCATGAGATGCTGAAGTGTGGCTTGTTAAATAAACCAGAATTGTGCACGGTTAGAGAACAAAGCGGATCCAAATTAATGAAGCACATTATGGTTTGTGATGTGTGTGAACCAAGCTCCCAATAAAGGAGAATATTTGTAGCTCGGAGGGTGTTGAAATAAGATATTTAGAGGTAAATAGAGGACTCGTGGTGTCACCCAGTTCGTGTAATGAAATGCGTGCAAGAAAACTATCAGGCTCAGAGAGCACCAAGGACTCCTCGAAACCAAGCTACGTTGAGATTTAATTTACAAGAAGATTATCTTTGGGGTCTCCTTCTCCCTCCCTCCCTCCCTCCCTCCCTCTTTCTCTCCCTCCCTCCCTCCTTCCCTCCCTCCTTCGCTCTCCCTCCCTCTCTCTGTCTCCCTCCCTCCCTTCTTCCCCCTCTCTCTCCCTCCCTTCTTCCATCTGTCCTTCCCTCTCTCCCTCCCTCTATCTCCCTCCCTCCCTATCTTCCTCCTTCTCTCCCTCCTTCTCTCCCTCCCTCCATCCCTCTCTCTGTTTCCTTCACGCCCTCTCCCTCCCTCCCTCCCTCTCCCTCCCTCTGTCCATCCCACCATCCATCCCCCCTCCCTCTCCCTCCTTCCTTCCCTCCCTCCTTCGCTCTCCATCCTTCTCTCTCCCTCCCTCCCTCTCTGTCTCCCTCCCTTCTTCCCCCTCTCTCTCCCTCCCTTCTTCCATCTGTCCTCTCTCCCTCCCTCCCTCCCTCTCTCCCTCCCTCCCTCTGTTTCCTTCACGCCCTCTCTCTCCCTCCCTCCCTCTCCCTCCCTCTGTCCATCCCACCATTCATCCCCCCTCTCTCTCCCTCCTTCCTTCCCTCCCTCCTTCGCTCTCCATCCTTCTCTCTCCCTCCCTCCCTCCCTCTCTCTCTCCCTCCCTTCTTCCATCTGTCCTCTCTCCCTCCCTCCCTCTCTCTCTCCCTCCTTCCCTCCCTCTCTCTCTCCCTCCTTCCTTCCCTCCTTCTCTCTCTCCCTCTCTCCCTCTCTCTGTTTCCTTCCCTCCCTCTCTCTCCTTCCCTCCGTCCCTCTCTCTCTCTCTCTCTCTCTCTCTCTCTCCAAAACAGTCGCAAACACTGCACAAAGTTCTGAGAATTGGCACGACTGGATGTTCTATCACGCTATCCAGCTGAGCTGCTCGAGAGCAAGATCCTGCCAGGGATCTTGATCTTGGCTGCCAAATGTGTAGCAGCAGAGAGCTTTCAGACGCCGCCGCCATTGTAATGGTAATCGATTCCCGGGAATGACGTTTCTGCAAACATTTCAGCCCTTTGTACACTTCTCTCTCTCTCTCTCTCCCTCCCTCTCTCTCCCCTCCCCCCCGTCCTCTTTGCAGCCGCGTGCACATCACAGAAGCAACCCTAAATCATCTTGGCAAAGCTTATGAGGTGGAAGAAGGCAATGGGCACCTCCGGGATCCCTATCTTGAAGCCATGAATATCAAGACTTATTTGGTGATTGACCCCAGGGTAAGTATTCTTTGATGCAAAACAAACAAACAAACAAGTATGAGCGCCCAGACATTTCTGGCTCTCTCATTTCGCACGTGCGGTGCTGAATCGTGGTTTAACATGATGTCCACGGTTGGTTGAGTTTGCACACATGGAAAACTAAGAACATGCAACCCAGTACAATGGCGTGGAGCGGTCTTTCTCAATATTAGCAACTCTTAAGATGTGTGGACTTCAGCTCTCAGAATTCCTCAGCCAACAGGGGTGAAATCCAGCAGGTTCTGACAGGTTCTGGAGAACCGGTAGCGGAAATTTTGAGTAGTTCAGAGAACCGGCAAATAACCACCTCTGGCTGGTCCCAGAGTGGGGAGGGAATGGAGATTTTGCAGTATCCTTCCCCTGCCACACCCACCAAGCCACGCCCACAGAACCAGTAGTAAAAAGAATTGGATTTCACCACTGAGTTGAAGTCCACACACCTTAGAGTTGTGAAAGTTGAGAAACACTGGTGTATAGGTATAGGGTCTCCTGCTTGAGCAGGGAGTTGGACTAGAAGACTTTCAAGGTCCCTTCTGGCTCTATTCCGATTGACAGGATCAAGAGTGTTGTTGCATTATGAATTGCTCAGGAATAACCCTAATGACACTGAGAAATCCCCAAGTGGCCTCAACGACTCTCTAAAAGGATGCAAATGACCAGTTCTCTGTAAGGAGTATAAATCCTTCTATTCCCCACCATCCAGTCAGAGCTGAAGAAGCTTCTTTCTTATTTATTTATTTATTTATATTTATATTTATATTTATATTTATATTTATATTTATATTTATATTTATATTTATATTTATATTTATATTTATATTTATATTTATTTATTTATTTATTTATTTATTTTTCGTATTTCTATGCCGCCCACTCTCCGAGGACTCTGGGCGGCTTACATCAAAGACAGTATACTAAATAGCATATTTGCCCCCAACGATCTGGGTCCTCATTTTACCCACCTCGGAAGGATGGAAGGCTGAGTCAACCTTGAGCCGGTGAGATTTGATCCGCTGATCTTCTGAACTAGCAGTCAGCTGAAGTAGCTGCAGTACAGCACTCTAACCACTGCGCCACCTCGGCTCTTCTTGGATGAGAAGCGAAACGTCCTCAAAGAAAAACCAGACAGCCTCTTGAAAAAAAGCACCTTTGGGACAACCATGGCCTGGATGATTGAGAATTCTCCATAGACACGCAGGAAAAAAGTTAATAGCACGGTGATATTAGAATCTGTCAGATCTAACTATAAGCATTTCGTACAGGAGCTGTGAAGGCAAGCTGCAAAGTTGTTGGGCAGACAACGAAGATCCTTGCTGGGAAAATAGAAAGGAAGAAAATCTAAGCCTGACCTACAGGCTGGCTGAAGAAATGATTATTGTTATCTGAAGAAGCCCACATGGAAAGCTGAGGGACAAAAGGATCTGAAGTATCTAAAGAGAATAGAAGAAGGGGGTTGGACCTGAAGACCTCCAAGGTCCCTTCCAACACTGTTATTTTATATTCTAAGAAGACCATGTACAGTTTTGCCATGTTGATCAGTGATACAATCAAGAAATGAATTGACCAGTGAGAGTTACAGAATTATGCAACTACAGAAGGAACCTTGGAGGTCTTCTAGTCCAATCCCCCACTCAAGCAGGAGACCCTATACCAGTGATGGCTAACCTTTTTGCCATCGCGTGCCAGGAAGGGGGGGGGGAGCCAGGACAGGAAGTGATGTTTTTTGCTGTCCCCAGCCTCCAGAGCCTCTCTAGGAGTCTCTGGAGGCTGTGGACAGCAAAAAAGTCACTTCCTGTCCAACCGGGAGTTGGGAAATGGGCTGTTTCAAGCCTCCGGAGGGCCTCTGAGGGGGTGGGCAAGGCTGTTTTCGCCCTCCCCAGATGCATAGAGAGGATCTGGAGCCAGATGAGAAAGAAAAACGGGACTTTCCCCCTCTCAGGCCCTCCAGAGGCAGGAAACAGCCTGTTTCCCTACTTCTTGTGGGCCCAGAACTGGCCGGCGCGCACATGCACGCCAGAGCTGAGCTGATGTGCCCACTGATATGGCTACAACTGCCACCTGTGGCACGCGTGCCATAGGTTCGCCATCACAGCCCTATACCATTTCGCACAAACGGCTTGTCCAATCTCTTCTTAAAAACCTCCAGTGTTGCAGCACCCACAACTTCTGGAGGCAAGTCGAAGTTGATGGTTGCAAACTAGGGATGAAAAAGACAAGGCTGCATTTCATTTTAGGTTTTACTAAGCAACCTAAACCTCTCTCTCTTTTTTTTTTAAAAAACTCAGCCACATCTGAGTCTCCGTAGCATATCCATGCAAAATATAAAGCTAGGGGGGGAAAATTATCAGAAACAGAAGTAGGCAGAGAGGAGTTAGATGATTCTAATCTAAAAATACCATTGAGTTCTGTTGTCTAAATATATATATTCTTCAGCTGACACCAAGCTCGCCTTTGATCAGGTGGCCCACAATATTATTTTGCAAACCCACATCTCTCTGTTTGCTTCCTCCTTTTGTGTGTGTGTGTGTGTGTTTTGTTTTAGATCTTTATCATGTGTTGTGATTGTACCAGGCTTGGAACAGAAATGGGGAATAATGAGGTATCCAAAGCCGAACTAAAGTGAAGCCTGCAACCTGGAAAGTTTTTTGTTTTTTTAAAAAAAATTGGTTGTGTGCCCTTGGAAAAGGAGGGGGAGAGAGAGAAAGTATTAAACATTCAGTTGCCATGAACCACCGATCCCGGGGAAACAATGGCTTTTAAATTTCGATCTCCAAGGAGCCCTTCAGGAATCCAGAACAGTTGTTCTTTAAATGTGTGTAATTAAACAGAATAGGCACTCAGACTCCCACGCTCGCTTTAAGTGCAGCTCTATCAGCAGTTTGAGAAGAACTGATTTCAAAAAGAAAAAAAGAAAATAAAAGCCATTGCACAGTGAATACTTCTCCTAGTTTGCTTTCCTCAGCTTACAAAAGAGGTTCGGGGGTTTCTTCCCCCCCCTCCCTCCTTTTCTGTTTTTCAACCATTTCTACAGCTCTGACAGTATTCCAAGGTCAATGGCCACCTGTTTGCCTTCGATATTCTCATTAATAAAGGATATTAGTTCCGCTTTGCAGAACATAGCGGTCCACAGGCAGTCACAGTTCCGAATGAATAACCCTTCGAAGACTACATTCTTGTAGAACAGTGCTTCCCAACCCAGGGTAAATTACCCAGAATTGGATAAAAGTGGTTTTTCTTTTGGTAACGACTACATGTATCCATTACCAATCACCATTTGTGGAGGTTAATGCTTGCTATTAACTGGTTTCTGAGGGTTTGTTTTTTTTAAGCTCTTTTAATCCTGTTTACCCATAGTAGGACTCAAAGGTGCTCCCAAGTCAGCATTCGGAGCAGCGACTAAGCCTACAGAATGTAAGATAAGACATAGAGGAGAATATCTATAGCTCAGGGTTGAACTCTGGAGCCTTTGGTGCCTTCTGAGTTTGGTTGTTGGCTTGCAGACGTTTCCTTATCCAAGTAGGTAACCTCATCAGCGCGAGAGCTCAAGCATATTTTCAACCGGGAAACTAAGCATCCTAGAGACCAAGCAAAATCCAAAAACGGTAGGGAATTCCTGGATGTTTGGCTTCCTGACAAATCAGACAACAAGAGACGCAGAGATAAGCTGTATTTATACGCCATTCAAAAGAGACAAATTTTAAAAAGCTAAGAACGAAACCAAGAGACCAGAACACATCTTCCCCAGCAACCAATAATACCCAGATAAACAAGGATTAATCCCAGACAAACAGTCTAGCAGAAAACAATACCTAATTAAGGAACTACGGAGGAAAAAAACACATCCCCACCAATACCAGCTGGGCAATCTATGGTATATAATCAGAGAGTAAACCCCACACTCAACTACACTGATCATATAACCGAGTTGGATCTTGAAATGTCTGCAAGCAAACAACCAAGTTCAGAGAGCATTATCTTCTTTTAACAACCCCATAATCTCTTGCAGAGTGGAGTAATAGAATGAATTACTCTGGGCAATTGAATGAAGCTAGCAGAATGTTTACTGGCCAGATGCCCTTCCTGTCGCCAATGTGGAGTTTTGTTCAGCAGATATATTCTCATTGTGCCCAGGGAGAGGAATATCTGCCTCTACCTAGGATTGAACTCATAGCCTCCTGATTGTGAGGTGAGAGCTCCACCTCTAGGCCACCACACCACTCCAGAGAGCACTAAAGACTCCAGAAGGTAAAATAAATAATGTGGCCAATGTAATCATTAATTTATATTCTCTCCCTCCCTCCCTCCCTCTTTCTCTAGTCAAAACAGCGTGCCACCAACAATCATTTTCCTCAATCCAGAGTGCAGGATGGCTTGAAGATGAGAGCCTCTGTCCGGATGTCACGATACTTGGAATCGTGGGGAGCAGCTCGTCCCTTTTCCCACCTGAACCACCGAGAGAGTGTGAGCAGTGACACTTCTGCGCCCAGCCGCAGACGCAGGAAGGTGAATCTTTGCTGCATGTTCTTCAAAATTGTCTTCCAAGCACAAGTCCTTTGATGAGATATGGAGGCATGCATGAGGTTTCTCACGGACAGGAAAACAAGGAGTTGAAAAACGTCTACACAGAGACACATTCCTGTTTCGTGTCTGTGATTGTGAAAGAACAAGTCCAGGTGTGAAGTGTCCAATCAAAGTGATTTATTGCTACTTATGCCTAGGCCACAGGAACCTTCTCGATTAAAGTTAGCAGCTGCTTGGAGTTAGAAAAGGGTCTGCAGAATTCAAGGGTAGCTGGATTTAGTTTGCTTATGGCTATGTAGGGTGATCCCTCCTACAGTGGCCATGTTTCCCATTTGTAATGGAGATAAGATATAAATACATCATTTAATAGCAAAGGGGGAAAGAGCTGTGAAGACTGAGGATGGAGAACATCTGTTTACCCTATTTTCCCAAAAATAAGACCCAACTAGAAAATAAGGCCTAGCATGATTTTTTCAAGATGCTTGTAATATAAGCCCTACCCCAAAAAATAAGACCCAGTTAAGATCATCAGCCACGGACACAATTAGTACCACATTTTCCCCAAAATAAGACCTAACCAGAAAATAAGCCCTAATGCGTCTTTTGGAGCAAAAAATAATATAAGACCCAGTCTTATTTTCAGGGAAAGATGGTAGTAGTTTTGTAGAGATTCTCCATCTCTTCTTATTTCAACTTCTGCCATATTATTTTCGTTCCATCATTTTTTATCCTGTTCAATTTTATTTTTAAATAACATCACTTTAGGCTTTAGGCTTCTTCTCTGTTGCAATCACTCCAGTTGTTTACATTCTTCTTTCATTTCCGGAAATGTGTCTCTAATTCCCTTCCCTATCATGAACAATAAAATATTCATCTTAATTTGCATTATTATCAGCATTAATAATATTCTTATATTACTTATTTTCACCTTTCCATCTGCTGTGGTTTGTCACAAACATGTTCTATTCCTTCTTTTTTGCATAAATAGTCACTTTCATGATTTCGGCCTTTCTTTTCTTTACAATTAACATTTTTTATGTTGATATCGCAATTAATAATATTGTCAAATTACTTACTATCACATTTCTATCTATTAAAATTTAATGTAGACAAACTGTATTCATTCATCTTCATATATTCACTTATAGTCCCTTTCCACCATGTCTTATTTTTTTTCCACTTCTACCGTATTATTCTTACATATTTCTTTATCATTTCATTTTCAATGCTTTCATCTAGTTAATATCACAGTATATCCTAAAATAATTCTCTCTTACTTCCTCCTACTTCTGACGGGGACATTATAGCAACTCCCAACCATTTATGATGCTTTTTATCTTCTGGAGAATTGAGCCTAGATCCCCTTTATTTATAGGTGCCTTTAATATTTAGATTACTAAATCTATATGCATTGTTTACTTCTTCAACAAGTAAAACATTCTTCTTTATGCTTTCCCCTTGCTTAGGAAATAGCCCTGCAGCTCGCGAGTCGTCAGAGGACTTCAGAGAGGCAAGTTGCATATCTTTATTTACTGCCTGGTCAAGACCTCGCTTTTCTTAATCCTAAAGGTAAAGGTAAAGGTTCCCCTCGCATATGTGTTAGTCGTTCCCGACTCTAGGGGGCGGTGCTCATCTCCGTTTCAAAGCCAAAGAGTCAGCGCTTTCCGAAGACGTCTCCGTGGTCATGCGACCGGCATGACTCAACGCCAAAGGCGCACGGAACGCTGTTCCCTTCCCACCAAAGGTGGTCCCTATTTTTCTACTTGCATTTTTTACATGCTTTCAAACTGCTAGGTTGGCAAAAGCTGGGACAAGTAACAGGAGCTCACCCCGTTACGCAGCACTAGGAATTCGAACCGCTGAACTGCCGACCTTTCGATCGACAAGCTCAGTGTCTTAGCCACTGAGCCACGGCATCTCTATTGACTTGATGAAAGGAGAGGCTTCATTTGCAGTTAGAGCTTCGGAATTCTGTGTTGGTTGGATATGTACCCCTCCCCACTTCCCCAGGACTTAAAACCAATGTTTCATCCCAACTCTGCTCCAACTGCCCACCAATGAGCATAATGTCGTGATTGCCAAGAGGAAGTTGAAAAATAGAGAAAGACAACGTCACACATTTTCTCCCTTGTCTTCTCAAATTTTCCTCTATTTTTCTTTCTTGTGCTGTGCCTAGAAACCGCAGTTCTGCTGTTCTCAAAGGTGCTTTAAAAAAAAAAAAGAATCCATAAAAAGAATATTAAAAAAAAATAAAAAATATGAAAATCTACGTAGGCATGCAGTTCTGCTGATGCGGAACCTAGTGTTTTTTAACTACTGCGTGTTGCCAATGTAAAAGAAAAAAAACAGCCACGTAACAGAACCATTTCGCAGGTTACCTGATTATTGCTTTGTATGCTTTTGAGCAGCAGAAATGAGTTATATTTTAATCGGTCCTTACACTTTTCAATTGGCTCTTCCAGACTTTTAAAAGAAGGGATGCAAAACTTATTTTTCAAAATTATTTAAGGTTTCCCCACGTGGGAGGATGCAAATATCCCAGGAGAAGATGCTGTAATTTTGAGGGAAATGTTTTAATTGTTTTGCTAATTATTGGCCTGGATCTATGCGTTCCATCCAACTTTTCTTTCTCTTTCTCTATGTATCTTGTTAGTTTCGATGGATCTAGACAACAGCACTTCTGTCCTCCTTCTGTTCTAACTTATAAGTGAGTTTTTCTTCCTCTTTTAACTTTCAGTGATTTTTCTTTTTTCTTTTCTCTGTGCTATAGCCCTGCTGATAATTCTTTTGGTAATTTTTCATTTCACCTCTCTCTAAAGCAGGGATGTAGAACAGTGGGGGGTTTCAATTTTTTTTACTACCGGTTCTGTGGGCGTGGCTTGGTGGGCGTGGTGTGGCTTGGTGGGTGTGGCTTGGTGGGCGGCAGGGGACGGATACTGTAAAATCTCCATTCCCTCCCCAATCTAGGGGAAGGTTACTGCAAAATCCCCATTTCCTCCCAATCAGCTGGGACTTGGGAGGCAGAGAATAGATGGGGGCCAGTCAGAATTTTTACTACCGGTTCTCCGAACTACTCAAAATTTCCACTAAAATTTCCACAAAATTTCTGGAGAACTGGTCAGAACCTGCTGAAACCCACCTCTGATGTCCAACCTTGGCAACTTTAAGTCTTATGGACCGATGCTTGTGAAGGAAAAAAACATAATGAAAATTTGATCTAGATTAGAAAGATTTGGTGTTAACGAAATGGCTAGTTATATATTAAGCAAAAAGTAGAGATTGGAGTGTGTTTATCTTGTACTGTGCTAGGAAGAGTTGGAAGTCAATGCCCCCCCCTTTTTTTCTCTTTCCCCTTGTATTTCACATCCCCTTTTCCCGTTCAATTTCCTTCCCTTAATTTCCTATTTTCTTTTCTTTTTTTTGTATTTTATACAATAAAAAATATTAAAGACTCAAGTCTTGTGGACCGACACAGCTGGCTGGGGAATTCTGGGAGTTGAAGTCCACAGATCTTAAAGTTGCCAACTGCTCTTAAAGCAGTTGACATCCTTCAAAAAGATAACAGTCACTGGATTCACAGGCAGCAAGCTAAACCATAAATCACGGTTTGTGAGTTTCTTTCCTGAGCTCCCATGTCATGCTTAGCTATCGCCAAACAAGGCAAATTATGAATTAGGATGCGAATTCAGCCCAAGAACTTTCTTTCTCAAGTATAAAGCCACAAAAATCACACAAATCCATGCAGTAATTATTCCAGCCATGTACAATTTGTGGACGATCACTACAGTTTAATACAGGCTAAATTTCTGTTTCCTCACAAACTCTTTCATTTCTCATTCTCGATATCCTAGCGGCCAAAATTGGATTTAAAAAAAATATATTTCTCAAGCTTGGGAAGTTGCTTTCCAGTTAATGTCGTTTCTCTGAATGTTTGAAAGGAATCCCTATTCACGGGGTCATTTTTCCTCTGTTTGTTTTTTAGAAATACGTCTCAGAAAGGAAGAATGGAGGAAGAAATCAACGATAAGATGATGTCGACCATCGAGGGCCTGAGTTCAGCCAAGTAAGAAAGCAGAAGTGGTCCTTTTGCAGATCGGAGAAGGAGAAGAGATTCCTTCTCCATTTTCAGTCAAAAGAAAGGGCGTGACAGAAATGTCACCTCGTCATCTCGTGGGCTTGCGTGGGCTGTCTGTAGTCGGTTCCTCTGGTACAACTTCAGTTCCTGCTAAAGGAAATGTTACAAAAAAACACCCTTCTTAATTCATTCTCGGGCGCCCCACAGATTAGCCTAATCCAGTCTTGGCGAACCTTTTCGGCTATTTCCGGCGGAAACAGGAACAGCAGCTGCCTGGTGTGCATAAGCACGCTGGGAAGATGATCTTCCGGTTTCCAGCACG
Source organism: Pituophis catenifer annectens (assembly GCF_029215685.1). Classification (NCBI taxonomy): domain Eukaryota; kingdom Metazoa; phylum Chordata; class Lepidosauria; order Squamata; family Colubridae; genus Pituophis; species Pituophis catenifer. The sequence goes on from NW_027256893.1 coordinate 20,167,716, forward strand.
CGCATGCCTACCGGCCACCGGATCTTCTGGTTTCTGGTGTGCATGCGCACGCGAAGACCAGCTAGCTGGTGCACATACATGCGCTGGAAACCAGAATAGCAGCTCATGTACGCCCCGGAAAGATGATCTTCCAGTTTCCAGCGTGTGCATGCGTACCGGCCAACTGATCTTCCAATTTATGGCGCTGGCCACGACGCATGCGTGCGGTGGAAACTGGAACAGCAACCACCTGGTGCACATGTGCATGACAGGAAGATGATCTTCCAGTTTCCAACACTCCTGCATGCATGGACCAGCTGGCCAGCACACCCCAACCCGCAAAAGTGAGTCCACACTCAGTTTTATGACCTTTTTCTGCCACGGTTGTTAAGGTGAATCGCTGTCAGTCATTAATTGGATCATAAGGCCATGAAGCGCGTCCAGTTTCCCTCATTGACATTTGCCAGCCGGGAAGGTTGAAAATACAGGTGGTCCACGACCACAATTGAGCCCAAAATTTCTGTTGCAACAAATCAGACATTTGTTAAGGGAGTTTTGCCCCATTCTATGACCTCTCTCGCCACTGTCGTTAAGTGAATCACTGCAGTGGATAAGTTAGTAACTCGGTTGTTCCGTGAATTTGGCTTCCCCATTGACTTGGCTTTTTTCGGACGTTGTGTTGTAACTTCAGACGGTCACTATGTCGTAAGTCAAGGACTGTGTGTGTTATTTGGGAGTCATCCCTACAAAACAACCATGATGTGACCCAGTCTAGGTTTAAAGACATCCAGTTAATCTTTAACATTGCAATTCTAAACTGGTGTCAAGTTTTCATCTAAAATTCTCTCTGTGCTAGATGCTGATTAGAAGGTTTACTGTTACAGGCTTTTAAAAGCACTTAAAGCAAAATTAAGTCTTCATTTCTCACACGATGCAGCAACTACAAAGACGCCGTAGAGGCTGGATAATTGTAAGAAATACATTTTGGTTCTGTAATGCAGGAACCGGTGAAAACTTCATTCAGAGCTGCTTAATCATTTAGTACCATATTCTACCTTTTATAGAATAGAATAGAATAGAATAGAATAGAATAGAATAGAATAGAATAGAATAGAATCAGAAGTGGGTTGCAGCAGGTTCTGACCAGTTCTGGAGAACCAGTTGCGGAAATTTTGAGTAGTTTGAAGAACTGGTAGTAAAAATTCTGACTGGCCCCACCCCCATCTATTCCCTGCCTCCCAAGTCCCAGCTGATGGAGAGGAAATGGGGATTTTGCAGTATCCTTCCCCCGGAGTGGGGTGGGAATGGAGATTTTACTGTATCCTTCCCATGCCACACCCACCAAGCTATGCCACACCCACCAAGCCACACCCACAGAACCGGTAGTAAAAAATTTTGAAACCCACCATAGAATAGAATAGAACAGAACAGAACAGAACAGAACAGAACAGAACAGAACAGAACAGAATAGAATAGAATAGAATAGAATAGAATAGAATAGAATAGAATAGAATAGAATTCTTTATTGGCCAAGTGTGATTGGACACACAAGGAATTTGTCTTTGGTGCATATACAATATTATCTGGTTTTGACTGAAGGTCGTAAAACACAAAATAGAAAGTTTTATATCCTTCCCCCTTTTTTGTTGCTCTGTGTTGTGCTTTCCTTTATTTGGTCTGAATTCTAATACTTCCGTGTCTTTTTAGTAGTCCGGTCTTCTGACAAACAAATCCTTTACTTAAAATAATGATAATTAAAATAATGATAAAACTCTCTGTTTCCTTTTCCTTCGTTCAGGCCGTGGTGCGGTCAAAAAGACGACTTTCGTGGACTGTGTGGGTTTTTGCTGTGCTTTGTCGAAACAGGACTGGAAAAAGAGGTTTGTAAGACATTGGAGGAATTTTTACGAGAGTAAAATCTTTCAGAGCTCAAAAACGAAGGTTGAAAAGGAAGCTAACCTTAACAAATCAAAATGTAATCTTATGGTTTCCTGTTTACAGAATTTTTAGGCTGAGACAAAAGTCTTCCATTCCTTTAGCTTCAAGCAGGGTCCCAGAAAAGGTTATTTTTCAGATTTCTTTTGAATATTACTTACGTTTTTTGAAGGAATCTGATGCCTCTTTAGTTGGTGGGATTGTATAGAGGTAATATCTCAGGGGCTGCCACAAAGAAGAGGGAGTCAAGCTATTCTCCGGAGCACCTGAAGGCAGGACAAGAAACAATGGATGGAAACTAATCAAGGAGAGAAGCAAGCTAGAACTAAGGAGAAATTTCCTAACAGTGGGGACAATTAACCAGCGGAACAGCTTGCCACCAGAAGTTGTGGGTGCTCCAAAGTTGTGGAGGTTTTTAAGAAAAGACTGGACAACATTTGTCTGAAATGGTATAAGGCTTCCTGCCTGGGCAGGGGACTAAAAGACCTCCAAGGTCCCTTACAATTCTGCTAATCAGTTAATCCTTGATTTACAACCACAATGGGGGCCAGAATTTCTGTTGCTGCCTAAATACGTATCAGTTGCCAAGTGCCTGAATTTTAACCGTGGGGATTCTGCAATGGTCATAAGTATGAGGACGTTTTTTGAATGCCATTGTAACACCCATTAAACAATTGGTTATAAATTGCAGATTACCTGTAATCCTATATGTATATATCAAAGAAGTTATATGCTAGGGCTCATTCTGTTTATTTTATTTTATTTTTCTCCGTGACAAAGTCACCCTAATAGCTGGTCTTTTATGAATGTATCGAAGTCTGTTCTGTTTCTTTTTTTACAGTATCGCACGATTCCTATTCCCAAACTGAGGGGTTATTTCGTGTGTGCTGGCATTGTTCTTCTATGCATGTTTACCGTACAGATATGCATTAAGCCACAGTAAGTGTTGTCTTTATTTTGATTATGCCATCAATCCAGTTTGTGTCTTCTTCGAACCCAAACGATTGTCTATGTATCCTAATAAATCAATTAAATTGGCAGTACTTTCTTTCCTGCAGAGATACAGAAGGTCTCCGGCCTGAGCTGCGGGTTAGACTAGAAGACCTCCAAGGTCCCTTCCAACTCTGTTATGTTATAACTCTATTATTTACACATGTTCAGAGGCTTCTCTGCAAGGAGTAGAGTAACAAGGAAATAAAAAAGCAATTCAGGCTAAGCTTTTCTTCTTAATATGCCGGCTTTCCACATATCTTTATTATCTTAAGTACCAATAAATTTTATTTGTTTTATTTTATTAAATTTATATGCCGCCCATAGCAATAGCACTTAGACTTATATACCGCTTTACAGTGCTTTACAGCCCTCTCTAAGCGGTTTACTGAGTCAGCCTATTGCCCCCAATAATCTGGGTCCTCATTTTACCTCAGAAGGATGGAAGGCTGAGTCAACCTTCAGCCTGGTGAGATTTGAACTACCAAATTGCAGGCAGCCGGTGATCAGCAGAAGTAAGCTTGCAGTACTGCACTCTAGCCACTGCGCCACCACGGCTCATCTCACCATCGAGCAATGCTGGGTGACTTACAATGCCATAAATAACTGTCTAAAACCATTAAAAGGTTAAGAACGTTAAAAGATTGAAAGTAAAACATTAAAATTAACTACAAAACAGATAAAAGAGAGGGTGGAGGTGATATCTTCTCCTAATCTACTAGCCTCCTTCAGCTCAAGAAGAAGGATTTAAAGGAGGAGGAGAAGGAGTAGAAAGAAAAGGAAGGAAGGAAGGAAGGAAGGAAGGAAGGAAGGAAGAGAAAGAAAGAAAGAAAGAAAGAAAGAAAGAAAGAAAGAAAGAAAGAAAGAAAGAAAGAAAGAAAGAAAGAAAGAAAGAAAGGAATTTCCCACAGATCTCTTTTTTCCTCAAAGCTATGATTATATCTAATATTTCCTGCATAGTGAAAAGCTATTTAGGAGAAAAACAACACTTGGATTGTGTGATCCTAATTAAGATTGAACATCAAACTCCGAATCTCCAGTCTCCAGCTTTGTAGTAGAAGAGGTTCAGACCTTTCTGGAGAATTTACAATTCCCGAATTCTTTAATCTGCTTTTGCTTCCTTGTTCTCTTACTCATCCAGTTGAAACGTCAATTTATATTGCTAATCCATGCGCGATAACCCATACGCTGAATATCAATCAATCAATCCTCATTCTCTCTTTCAGGTCACAAAACATAGGGATCTCATTTGGGATTGTGGCAGTCATCATGGGGCTGATTTTGTGTGTCTGCTTTGCGGATGACTGTTGGGTAAGTAAAAAAAGAAAAAAGAAGGGAAGCAGTTAGAACAATTAATCAGTGGAACAACTTGCCTCCAGAAGTTGTAAGTGCTCCAACGCTGGAAGTTTTTAAGAAGAGATTGGATAACCCCTTGTCTGAAGTGGTGTAGGGTTTCTTGCCTGGGCAGGGGGTTGGACTAGAAGACCTCCAAGGTCCCTTCCAACTCTGTTATTCTATTCTATTCTATTCTATTCTATTCTATTCTATTCTATTCTATTCTATTCTATTCTATTCTATTCTATTCTATTCTATTCTATTCCTTCAGAAGTGTCCAAACAAAGCTGTGGGAATTATACCTGGTTCCTTCGGCCATCTAATGGAATAGCTGTTTCCTAGGTGACCACTGATATATGTCGGATGCCTTTTGCATTTCTTGCTTACATTCAGAATAGATGACAATGCATCTGTAATTCACACCTACCCTAAGTGGTCCCTGCTACAACCTTCCTTTCCAGTAAACGAAACGTGGGAGGTTTGCAGCTTGCAAATTAGATCCTTGGTCTTCCTAGCTTAGTGCGGCCAGAGGAATAGCAGTAACTCTTCAAGGTTGGGAGCAGAAAGATTCCTTCCCAGCTGTGGGACAATAAGACATTTTTAACTGGAGATGCTAAGGACCGATGAAGACAAGTGGACTTTCTTTGGTTTTTTTTCCTTGAAGACATCTCGCTTCTCATTCATCTTCTGACTGAATCGAAGAAGCTTCTCGGATGAGAAGCAAAACGTCTTCCAGGAAAAAAACAAAGTTTTGAAAAAGCACCTTTGGGACTCGCATAAGTCCCTTCATATAAACCGTGTGGTGCCAGCGGTCCTCATTGTCCTCAGAACCGCAAACATGTATGATGCTACGATGTAACTGCATGAAGGTCTATGGTATAGGTGGTGGATTTGCCATCTTGAAACCTTTCTTCTCTGTTGGCAGAGATGCTGCGCCAAGAGGTGGCCACTAGCACACTACTTCTGCATGCTTTCTGAGAAAGTGGAGACGATGCCATCCGTCAGGCTTCCTCTGGCCATCCTTGCCCTCGGCTCGCTGCTGATCCTTGCTGTATTCAACCTGGTAATGCCTTCTGTTGAGTGTTAATGGGGAAGCATGCACTGGCCTTGCTTGTCTCCATCTGTAATCGTGGCTGATGGGAAAGCCTTATACAATAAGATGGGATGGGGATGGGATAGGATAACCTTTATTGTCACTTATATATATATATATATAATATTTGCTGATAAAGAAATAAAGGCTCAAGTTGTAAGACTTGATTTAAATGTATAGTTTGTTTAGGTTGTGTTTTGTATGTATGTATGTTTTTGTTTGTCTATTTTTAATTAAATAAAAAATTATTTAAAAAAAGAAAAGAAAAAGAAATAAAGGGAGACTAGTATAGAACTATTTCAAGCTATTTAGCTCTATTCAGCCAGCCATACCCTTACTCGAATTTGAACTTGGGTTCGAGTAAGGTTATGGCTAGCTGATGACAGCTAAAAAGCTTGAAATAGATCTATACTAGTCTCCCTTTATTTCTTTATCAGCAAATATAAATTTGGTATAAAATGGTTTGTCGTGAATGCGACTGCTTGAGGGCTCCTGGATTGGAGCTGAAAGGCGAAAGGGATGCTCCCTCCCATGTTGGGATAGACCAGGTGCTTTGATAGAAAAACACTTAAGATATATATATATATGTGTGTGTGTATGTATGTATATGTATATGTATATGTATATGTATATGTATATGTATATGTATGTATGTATGTATGTATGTATGTATGTATGTATGTATGTATGGGGATGCAGTGGCTCAGTGGCTAAGATGCTGAGCTTGTCGATCGAAAGGTCGGCAGTTCAGTGGTTCCCTTGTGCCGCATAATGGGGTGAGCTCCTGTTACTTATCCCAGCTTCTGCCAATCTAGCAGTTCGAAAGCACATAAAAAGTGCAAGTAGAAAAATAGGGACCACTTTGGTGGGAAGGGAACAGCGTTCCGTGTGCCTTTGGCATTTAGTCATGCCAGCCACATGACCACGGAGACGTCTAGACAGCACTGGCTCTTCGGCTTTGAAACAGAGATGAGCACTGCCCCCTAGAGTTGGGAATGACTAGCAAATATGTATGAGGGGAACCTTTACCTTTAACAATAAATGAGGTTGTTGTTATGGTGTGTTTTTCTACTTTAAACGTATTGTCAGTGTTTCAACCATTTATTAGCTGGACCGCCAGTATTCAAAACTTGCAAAATATACCCCAACGGTGCTTTTGGCAACTGGACTTTCTTGGATTATTCTTTGAAAATGGTTTTTGCCTCTCATCCAAGAAGCCAATTCATCTGTCCCTCCAACCACCCTCTTTTCCTTTTGAAAACTCTTGCTGTTTTGGCAATAAATGTAATGTGTTTTGAATTGCCACCAGATACCCTCTAACCAGCTTTTCATGTTTTCATTAGCCAGTGAGCCAGCCTGGTGGAGATAACGCTTCCTCACATGCCAATCCAGTGAGTAAAAAGCTGATTTTATTGGCTAGAGTAATTGTTTGGGCTTAATAGCAGCTATGGGCTGGCTTTCAGTAGGTTCTTATCTCAAGGTGAAAATACTCTATATAATGTCTTGATCGTAGGCTGCACTGACTTTACCTGAACTATCTCACTTTTCTATCGCTTTGTGGTTGCTGCTCACAAATTGCCCCCCTTTTTAAAACAAATGCTTGTTGCAGGGTGGAGATTTCCAAATGAACCTTGTTCTGTTTGGATCTGACCTTTATTTTTATGCTGCCTTTATATTCTGTTAACGCTCTTGGCTAAAAGCCGGGTTAAAAATTAGAAGGCAAATGATTAAAGTCACTTTGGAAATGTTTATTTTGAAAAAATAATAATAATAATAATCCCGTGCATAACTTTTGGTTAGGGGTGGGGGGGTAATCTTTCCAGGCGGTCCTCGAATTACAACCATTCATTTAGTGACAGTTTGACTACAGCACTGAAAAAAGGGACATATGTCTATTTTTCGCATTTACAACCATTGCAGCATCTCTCCCCCCCCCCCCTGGTCACATGATCAAAATTTGGGCGCTTGGCAACTGCCATGGACTTATGATAGTTGTATTGTCCTGGGTCAGGGGTCTACAACCTTAAATACTCAAAGAGCCATTTGGACCCGTTTCCCACAGAAAATAAAACACCGGGAGCCACAAAACCTGGATGGGCGTGGCCAACTCTATGTCACTCACTTCCACCAGTCACATGACCCCCCCCCCCCCCCAGCCATGCCTACCCAGCCGGTCATTAGGGCAGAAAATCAGTTGTTAAAAAACACCGGGAACCACAAAATCCCTTTGACATATCTGCTTGTGTGAAGCCCAATTTATGACCTCAATAATTATTTATGTTTTCCCTCCCTGCCTCCCACCCCCCCCCCCAAAAAAAACCAGGTATCAAATACTGAAGATGGATCGCCTAATACGATCTACCCGGTGAGTGAAGATGGATATAATAGTTTAAAAAATATAGATTTGGCTCCCGCCCTGGGAAAAAGTCAGTCGCAAATGTATCAAGTCTATACAGGTAGACTTCGCTTAGTGACTGCCTTGTGCAGCAACCATTTGAAGTTATGACCCTGCTGGAAAAAAATATGTTGCTTTTACAACCCTCATAGTATCTCTCAGTCCTGTGATTGCCATTACAATCAGGTGTAGGATCTGAGCTGTTCGCATTTGAAGCCATGCTCTTGGATTGCCATCTTAACAGCAACATGGATTCTGTAAAGTTATGTCTGCTAAATTCTTTCTTTGCAAGTGTGCAGGGGAAATGTGTCTTTTGCTTTGCCCAATTTGCTTAATTTCAATATGCAGTGCTAAATAATTGCTCGTATGTCAGGAGGCAGCCAAGCATTTATATCAGGGCTGGCTGGGGAATTCTGGGAGTTGAAGTCCACAGATCTTAAAGTTGCCAAGGTTGGACGCTCCTGTAATATATCTATTGACATCAGGGGTGCTAGTCAGCAGGTTCTGTCAGGTTCTGGAGAACCGGTAGCGGAAATTTTGAGTAGTTCAGAGAACCAGCCAACACCACCTCTGGCTGGCTCCAGAGTGGGGTGGGAATGGGGATTTTGCAGTATCCTTCCCCTGCCACGCCCACCAAGCCACAGCAAGCCCACTAAGCCACACCCACAGAACCAGTAGTAAAAAAAAATTGAATTCCACCACTGATCGACATGCGCAATATTTTAAAGCAATAGTAATAATAAGCCCTCTGCTAGTAGTCTTGACATGAAAACATTTGCTAATTCTTGCTTAAATCCTTCTTTTATGCCAGTATTATGCCTACTGCTGCATCCTGGGCTTCATTGCGTGCTCCGTGTTCCTTCGAATGAGTTTTGAACTCAAGCTAATGTTGCTCTCGGGAGCCATCGTGGGGTATTTCGTCATATTTAACAGCAATCCGAATGTCACCTGCGAGCAGGAGTGTGTCAAGAGGTAGGAAGAGCTCGTTATCTTGAAAGTTACTTTGCCCGGGTGTGGGGTGAGGTGGGGTGTGGAAGCCATAATGAAGGAATATTGGAAGAGATCAAGTTATTCAGGTCCGTGGGGACTATTTCCCACCTGAAGACTTCGTGGTGGTGCCTATTGCTTGGACTGGGTGCTACAAAATGTGATAAGGGCCCACTTGATTGTTTCTTTGATGTCATTATTGTAAATAGCATCTGCCTAGTTGTGTTCTTGGTTTTGACCACTGAAATGAAAGTTCTAACACGGTTGAAGTGACCTCACATTTTTCCTCCCTCCCTCCACACTTTCTCTCTCTTTCTCTCCTTCTGTCCCTTCGTTCCTTCCTTTCCTTCCTTCCTACCTTCCTTCCTCCCACATACTTTCTTTCTCTCTCCTTCTGTCCTTTCCTTCCTTCCTTCCTCCCTCCCTCCACATGTTCTCTTTTTCTCTCCTTCCGTCCCTTCGTTTCTTCCTTTCCTTCCTTCCTACCTTCCTTCCTCCCACATACTTTCTTTCTCTCTCCTTCTGTCCTTTCCTTCCTTCCTTCCTTCCTTCTTTCCTCCCTCCCTCCCTCCCTCCACTTTCTCTCTTTCTCTCCTTCCTTCCCTTCTTTCCTACCTTCCTTCCTCTCACATACTTTCTCTCTTTCTCCTTCTGTCCCTTCTTTCCTTTCTTTCCTTCCTTACTTCTTCCCTCCCTCGTGCCACAAACATCCTTCCTTCCTTCCTTCCTTCCTTCCTTCCTTCCTTCCTTCCTTCCTTCCTTCCTTCCTTCCTTCCTCCCTCCCTCCCTCCCTCCCTCCCTCCCTCCCTCTGCCTGCCTGCCTGCCTGCCACTTCACTGTTTCTCTTGAGGAAGATATACTTTTAACAAATATTAGTGCAAGTTTTCTTTCTTATGCATGGTGTAGTTCAGACTTTTGGACCTTTTCAATCATAAACATGTGTATGTCATGGTAATGGTTCTAATTTGTTCTTTTATTTTCTACTTCAGGCTTTTTATAAAAAATCCCAAAGTGATGATCAATTTGTACCTGGCACTCTTTTATATCACTCTGGTTCTGTTGTCCAAGCAGGTATGGATTTCTTTGTGGCTTATGTTCTATATCTCCTCAAATTATCAGCCCAGTACAGGGGTGGGTTCTACTTACCTCTACTACTGGTTCGCATAGGGAGCACACGTGCATGCGCAGATCAGAGGTGGGTTTTACTTACCTTTACTACCGGTTTGCAATGGGATTGCACATGCGCAGATCGCTGATGATGACATCTGGGGCGGTGGGCGAGGCCTCTTGCTGGTTTTACTACCAGTTCTTGCAAACCAGTCTGAACTGGGGGCAACCCACCACTGGCGCAGATCACCTATGATGATGTCCAGGTCGGTGGGCGGAGCCTCCCAACAGTTTTACTACCAGTTCTTGCGAACCGGTCCAAACCGGGGGCAACCCACCACTGGCCCAGTAACTGGGAAAGTTGACCCCAACACCGAAAAGTGTCCTTCTGTCAGTCATTAGTGTTCTTTACATCATTGTTTGTTCACAGAACAAATGTATCGAAGGACAATGTTCACAATAGAAACTGAACTGTGAAAAACTAAAACATAGACCTCCTTTACAACGTGGAAAATAATCCAACCATATTGCAAAATTTTCCCACAGTTCCCCGTGGTAGAACAGTATTTGGTGACCTTTTCTAGGAATTCTGAAATTCTCAGAAAACTGCCAGGAGAAATGGCATTTTCTTCCATAGAACAACCAAAGTAGTGAGAAAAGAGTGATGATATTAAATCCAGAGTGGCACGGACCGTGTGATGAACAACTCAACAAAATATGAGGTTGATTCAACTTCATATTCCTCCCATGGAGGAGCAGGACTTCTCCTGCAAGCAAAAGCCATTGTTGGGAGAAAATAAAGCTTGATGTTGATTCTCAATGGACTTACGTCATTTTCTTAGTGTACAACTTTAATGCTCAAAAATTACATTGAAAGAAGACACGAGCAAACCTTTTGAGCCATGGGTGTGTGTGTGTGTGTGTGTGTGTGTGTGTGTGTGTGTGTGTGTGCGCGCGCGTGACAATTTTTCACCAGAATGTTGTTTTCTGATGGAACTCCATCTAGTGCATTTGGTACATCTGCTTCCTAATAGTGGAAATATATTATCCCTGTGTAGCGACGCACACAAAACCAAAAAGAACAAATCCCAGCCCTTCGGTACACACATAAAGCATTCATTATAGTCTAATTTTCCCCTGAAAGGCACGTTTCTATTTTAAAACTGCATTTAATTGTTTATCCCAAGGCATTACTTGAATTAGCAATCATTTGATATTCTTCTCCTTAATAATTTTACTTGTTTGAGCTGTACGCCTGTGAAGCGGCTATGATTGCGCGGATCTGAGCATAAATCCCCATATGCAAGATGCGTGTCTGTACAAATATGGGGCTTTGATATTAAAATATAATAAGGCAAATTATCCATTTACAACCAGTACAGTTCAGAAAAAAGAATGAACGGTGATTTAGATAGGGAGGTTTAAGTGTCAGAAAGTGGAAATGGACCATGTTGTGTTTTTGTTGTTGTGTTGTTAAGAAAATACACTGCCTTACCCACTTTAGAAGCACAATTTATTGTTTATATTTGTTGTACTTGCCCAGAGTTACTTGCTCATGAGATGAGTGGCTCTGTAAATTAGATAGATAGATAAATAAATAGGTAGATGACAGATAGAGATAGAGATAGATAGATAGATAGATAGATAGATAGATAGATAGATAGATAGAGAGAGAGGGAGAGAGAGAGATGATAGATAAGTAGAGAGATAGTGATGATAGGTGTTTGAGGGATAGAGATAGATAGATGATAGATAGATAGATAGATAGGGATGGAGAGAGAGAGAGAGAGAGAGAGAGAGAGAGAGAGAGAGAGAGAGAGAGAGAGAGAGAGAGAGAGATGATAGATGTTTGAGGGATAGACAGACAGACAGAGATGATAAAGAGAACCTATGCATGTCTACTTAAAAGTAAAATTTGTACGGATAATTGAAACATGCAAATCAATCAGTTTTTATTTTATTTTAATTTATTTATTTATTTTGTCAAGCATATATTAGATAACAGACATAAGTATAGACATGGTTATTAATACATGAAATGGATACAAATAAAAGGGGACAGGGATGGTAGGCCTGTTGGTGCGCTTATGCACGCCCCTTACAGACCTCTTAGGAATGGGGTGAGGTCATCCCATTCCTAAGGTTAATTAAGGTTATCTAAGGTCAGATTAAGGGCATTGTATTTGACTTGTCATAAATCAATTGTTTCCTAGTCTTCGGGCAACATAAATATGGGATAAACTTTGTACTTGTTGCTGATAGTTTCGGTAATTCTCTGTTTGTTTGCAGATAGACTATTATTGTCGTCTGGACTGCCTGCAGAAAAACAAATTCAAAAAGGAACATGAGTCATTTGAAACCATGGAGAATGTAAACAGGCTACTGCTTGAAAACGTCCTCCCAGCTCATGTGGCGGCCCATTTTATTGGGGACAAATTAAATGAGGTACGGAAAAATTCACTGTAATGTTACGCAGCAGATGTTCGGTTGAAGATGCTGGTAGTACTTCAGTTGATCTTGAAGAGCTCATTCGCTGAAGTTGCGCTCAAGTTAAGAAGAAAGCAGTAGAATCCTAGGTACTGGGAGAAGCCCAGCTCCCAGACAAAGAGAACTGGTTCAGTGACGTCACATCATTACCGCTACTGGCTCGGCCGAACCGGGAGGAACCCACCACTGCCCTGAGCTCCATTTTTGCTGGCAGAGGGTTGCAGGAGGCCGTGGCAGCCAAAAATGGAGCTCGGAAGTCCGTTTTCACTGATGGAGTGCTCAGGCCACCACAGGCGTCCGCAACACGAGTGATGTCGAGCTGGCCACGCCCACTCTGGCCACTCCCCCCCCAGGTCAAACACAATCCTGATGCGGCCCTCCATGAAATCGACTTTGACACAATCTGATATAACACCTTAATTCTGGCGCCTTGATTAAGTCACCATGACGATGTTTAGGCACAATAGTAAGTCATAAACCACGATTCGCACAGAGCCTGGATTCCCACAACAGAGTTAGCCAAAACGAAGCAAATCACTATTATTGAAATATCATCCCACCCACAACGGTGGATCCTAAAGCTGTGTGGTGCTTCTTTTTGAGGAAGACGCTACATAAGTAAAATCCATCGTCAATCCTTGTTGAACGTCAAGTTTTGCAAGAATGATATGCATCGTAGGGAGTTCCTTCTCAAGCGCTCATTGTGCGCTCTAGATCCTCAGGGGTGATGAAAGAGGCATCACAAAAGAAAACAGCAAATGAATGAAAGATTGGAAGAAATACAGGTTGACACAAAAGAAGAGGAACACACCCCTTAGTGCAAGTTGGTGTGACAAGCTCCTTTGTGTAGCACCTAGTTTTTGACTTGCATGCAATTTCGGTGGAGTAACTAGAGAGGAACTTTGTGTGTCCTTGTTGCCTTGGTTAACGGGGTGGTGGGGGTGGTTGGAGGGGGTGGGAGTGGAGCCTTAAGTGGAAAGCAATTGTTCATGAACCTATCACTGCTTGTCCCTCAGGATTGGTATCATCAATCTTACGACTGCGTCTGTGTCATGTTTGCCTCGGTCCCTGACTTCAAGGTATTTTACACAGAGTGCGATGTCAACAAGGAAGGACTAGAATGCCTTCGTCTCCTGAATGAGATCATCGCCGATTTCGATGAGGTAAGTCCTTGTTGACTTGGGCTTCTGCAGTCCTCTGGGATCAATGTTTCTCAACCTTGGCATCTTGACGATGTGTGGACTTCAATGCCCTGGCTGGGGAAATTCTTGAAGCCCACATGTCTTCCAAGTTGTCAAGAGTAGTTGCGAAATACTACTCTACGAAGGTAGATTTACTACTTGAGAACTTCTCCTGAAATATTTAGCAGCGTTTGTTCATCTTGTGTGATTTATCCATGCCTCGGGCTTTAGCAGACTCCATCTGAAACAGATGTGCATGAAAGATCATAGACCCAACTCCCACATGAGGTTTTGGAGGTTGGTGAACGATGGGTGTGTCTCGGCAAGTGACAGTCCCAAGCTTGTCTCAACTGGAAATCCTAGAAAGATCAGGCTTGGTTAGTACCGATAGTCCTCGACTTACAACCACAACTGAATCCAAAATTTATGTTGCTAAGCGAGACACTTGTTAAGTGAGTTTCCCCACCCCATTTTACGACCTTTCTTGCCATAGTTGTTAAGTGAATCACTGCATAAACTTTAAATAATTAACTAGTGGATTGGCTTCCCTCTAGAAGTTGTAGATGCTCCATCACTGGAGGCTTTTTTTTTTTTTAATTTGATTTATATGCCGCCCTTCTCCGGAGACTCAGGGCGGCTTACAATGCGTTAAGCAATTGTAGTCCAACCCCCCGCCCAAGCAGACCCTACAACACCATTGGTAGCCCTCCGTAACTGAAAAGTGACAAATTTAAAAAGTGTGGCTTGTTCACCAGCATTTTGAGAGTTGAAGGCATACGCAAATCCTCAATTTGTGCAGATTAATCGCATAAATTCTATCCTTAAGATATGTGCCAAAAAATCGAAAATATTACACTGAATTCAGTGTCTGCAGAAGCTCTTATCCTGAGTTGGCTAATTTGTCCAGAAAATGTAGCCTTTCGTACCACTATAAAGTGAGAGAATTGAGAACTCCTAAATACTATACTTCTTTTTCCCTCTCAACAGCTGCTGCTGAAACCTAAATTTAGTGGGGTTGAAAAAATCAAAACTATTGGGAGCACGTACATGGCAGCATCTGGACTCTGTGTGGTACCTGGTCAAGAGAATAATGTGGTAGGTGTTTCTCAACCTGAAGATGTCTAGGAGCTCCCAGAATTCTGGGAGCTGAAGTCCATACATCTTCAAGTTCACTTCCTATTGTAATTTTGAAATAACTTACAGTTCTGCTATTGAGTGCCATGATGTCTCTCTTCCCACCACCTGTTTAGGATCAAGAAAAGCAATGTGCTCAAATTGGCATCATGGTGGAATTCGCCATGGCCTTGATGACTAAACTAGATGGCATCAACCGCCATTCGTTCAACAACTTCCGTCTACGTGTCGGTAAGTTTGGGAAGAGGTGGGCATCTCCCAAGATCTCAGGAGTGGTACGCTATTTTATTAAGGTTACACTGATAGTTTTCTTCCAAGTTTGGATCCAACCTGTGTGTACTTTACATCATACGTTTATTTTTCTCCTTCGCCGTCCTGTTTATGCAGGCATCAATCATGGACCGGTAGTAGCTGGTGTGATCGGTGCTCGCAAACCCCAGTATGATATTTGGGGAAACACGGTCAATGTTGCCAGCAGAATGGAGACTACTGGAGAACTTGGGAAAATCCAGGTAAAGGAAGATGGGAAATTTTGGATTTTGATAGAAGGAAACCTCAACAACGATTATATGTAGAACATGGGGATAGCAATAACACTGAGATTTATATGCCACTTTACAGTGCTTTCCAGCCCTCTCTAAGCAGTTTACAGAGTCAGCCTATTGCCCCCAACAATTTGGGTCCTCATCTTACCCATCTCGGAAGGATGGAAGGCTGAGTCAACCTAGAGTCACTCAGGATTTAACTGCGGCAGTCAGCCGAGTTCTCGAAGGGAAGGGAAGGGAAGGGAAGGGAAGGGAAGGGAAGGGAAGGGAAGGAAAGGAAGGGAAGGGAAGGGAAGGGAAGGGAAGGGAAGGGAAGGGAAGGAAAGGAAAGGAAAGGAAAGGAAAGGAAAGGAAAGGAAAGGAAAGGAAAGGAAAGGAAAGGAAAGGAAAGCATAGCACAGCACAGCACAGCAATAGCAATAGCAATAGCAATAGCAATAGCAATAGCAATAGCACTTAGAGTTAATATACTGCTTCACAGTGAGATTTGAATTGCCAAATTGCAGGCAGCCGGCAGGCAGCAGAAGTAGCTTGCAGAACTGCGCTCTAACCACTGCGCCACCGTGGCTCATAAGATACGTTCAGCCAAGCCACGTAGCTCTTAACTACTGAAAAATATCGAGGGGTTTTTTTGCCACAACTATTGGGATTTGTTTCTCTGATCCATATTTAGCTTTGACCTTGCAAGTCCACTTAACTGATTTTATAAGTTCTTCTGGAAGTGCCAGCAAAAAAAAGAAAAAATCAGGGTCCAAAATCAATCAAATATTCATTGAGGGTTTTGAATGGCTTCTCAATTTTTGTTTCCCGCACAGGTTACAGAAGAGACCTGCAAAATATTGGAGAGCTTGGGATACGCTTGCGAATGCCGAGGTCTGGTTAACGTGAAAGGAAAGGGAGAACTGATCACGTACTTCGTCTGCACCGATACAGCCAAATCTCAAGTTTTTTGACCCCGAACGAGAAAATGCTGAGAAATTACGGTCGAAATATCTTGAGGGACTTTGCTTTTTCTTTTTAGCAACTGTTAGAAATGTCTCCTTCTGTAAAGGAGTTTGTGCCGAATGACTATCCACGCTGGCGTTTTGCATCTCAAGAGAAGAAGGCAAGAGGTTCTTGAAAGATGTTTACAGTTGAGTCTGGTTGAGCCTACAGTTGACTCTACAGTTGACTCTACCTGATGCCGATTCGGTTTCCTGCCACAAAGGAACTCAGAAATGTCTGTGGACTGGCAGCCAAGCCAGAGGATGGCTCAGTTTCTGCTTCCTCCTTGCCTTTTTTGTGTGGATAGATTTGACGATTGTGATAGCGCTGCCTTGAGCAAAAATCACATGACAAAGAGACCAGAATTGGAGCCTGGACCTTGAAGGCCCTTTTAGGTGGAACTGTCATCTGCTCTGCCATTGATTTGTGATTCCTCTTCTCGTTGTCCATTAGAGCCACCCTCAGACCTGCTGCGGATCTCCCAAAACTTGCACTTCCACTTTTCTCTTCGACTAACATTTCAAGACTCAAAAAAACCCCATCATTTTTCTTGCACTCCTTCTATACCAGTGGTCGGCAACCTGCGGCTCTGGAGCCGCATGTGGCTCTTTAGGCCCTCTGCTGTGGCTCCCTGTCAGGTGATCCCCTGGCCCCGCCCTTCGCCCTCCCCTCCCAGTCACTCCTCGCCTAGCCTGAGAAGGTAAGGGCGATGGCGGGGGATGGAGAAGCGGCCGGGGCAGAGACAGAGAGAAACAGAGAGAGAGCGGGAGGGGGGTGGAGAGAGGGAAGGAGGGGAGAGAGAGATAGGTCAAAAGGATTTTGTGGTTCCCGGTGTTTTTTAACAACTGGTTCTCTGCCCTAATGACCGGCTGGGTAGGCGTGGCTAGGGGGAGGTCATGTGACTGGTGGAAGTGAGTGACATTGACTTGGCCACGCCCACCCAGGTTTTGTGGCTCCCGGTGTTTTCTTTTCTGTGGGAAACGGATCCAAATGGCTCTTTTGAGTATTTTAAGGTTGCAGATCCCTGTTCTATACCGTCACAAAATAAATTAGACCTGTTTTTTTAATCGCTTACTTACTTCGTTTCTGTTCCAGAAGGAACAGCCTAAGGGAGAACCACCCCAAGCTAATGCAGATTTGATATTCTGGAATTCACTTCTTGGGCTTGGTATCAAACACTTGAGGATTTGAGTTTTAAATATGCTTGTTTTTGGGGGTGGGTGGGTGGTGGGTTGAAGGATTCTGGGAAGCCTTTTTCCTTCCTTCCTCTCTTGTTTGCCTTTGCAAGATGCTATTTGAGTTCAACAGCCTGTATAGTAATGTGGAAATTCCTGCATTGTCAGTGTAAAAATTCAGGTTCGTTCTTAAATAGCAAACCCGCTTATATAAATTATGGGCAGCTCCTACTACAACTGCACCACTAATCTTAAAAAACAGAATGATGGATAATTCCCGGAATGGGTTGCGGTGTAGAGAAGCTATCGTGCCATTTTTTTTCCCTTGGGGGTCAGTAACACCCTCATAATTTTGAGTGATGTAGAGCATTATGGACGATGTCTGCATGTCCGTGGCAGCTTCTGTACCAACACCGCACAGTAAGTAAAACTGTCCGTATCCTACTGCTGAATTTTATCTTGTGTAGATTCATGAACCAGAATGAACGAGAAGCAGGCCAACTACATACAGGTAGTCCTTGACTTACGACCTCCAATTGGGATCAGAACTTCCATTGCTAAGCCAGGTGGTTTTTAAGTGAGCCGTGCCTGATTTTACAACCATATTGCCACGGTTGTTAATCAAGTCGATTGTTGTTAAATGAGTCACAGGGTTGTTAAGCCAACCCAAGCTTACCATATTAATTTTGCTTGTTGGAAGCCACCTGGGAAAGTGGCCAATACCCCTGACCTTGAGATGCTTACAACCACACGGGTTGCCAAGTGCCGAAATTTAGATCATATGTTCCGTGGAGATGCTGCATTGGTTGCGAGAACAAGGACCAAGTTACTTTATTTCAGGGTCGTCGTAAATCTGAACGGTCACTAAATGAATGGTGGTAACTTGAGGTCTATCTGTACTGTGTCCGTGCCAACGTTCTCAATGTTTCTTCCGATTATTCATCTCATGTCTGAAGTGGTGTAGGGTTTCCTGCCTAAGCAGGGGGTTGGACTAGAAGACCTCCAAGGTCCCTTCCAACTTTGTTATTCTATACTATCGCTATTCTTATTTCAAAGTGGGATTCTGCTTTTCGGATCAGGAATTCCGAAGAAGCTGTTTTTTAAAGTGTTACTAATCTTTACCATCCACTGAAGAGAGGTTTTGACTTGGTGCGAAGCCGCACAACAAAATATGACAAAGCTGTGGTGCCTTTCAGGAATCGGTTGGGGGGAGAAAAAAAACCCCTATGTTTTTAAAGCACAAGAAGAATTGCCACTTGTGAAATAAAATTATTGTCTGAAAGATTCCACAGCAATGCTACTTACAACCCTACAAATTACAGGGTTTTTTTTTTAGGCGGGACTATGGAATCGGACACACAACTGCAAAAAAAAAAAAAAGTGTTTATTTTTTTTTAAGACAGCGCTGATATTGAGCAAAATTAGGGCAAACGATTGGAAGAATGATCTGTTTGTGCATAAAATCGAGGACAAGCAGGAACAAAGGAAAGGGTTTATTTAAGAGGGTCTCTAACGTACTAGTGACTTACGTTGACTAGTTATTGTTAAGAACTACCTATATTTTTGCTCTGGTTTTTATTTCTGCTCCATCCATTTGTGTAAAGGCTTTTTAGAATGCATTTTCGATACAAAGATATATAAATCTGAAGAAATTGGAATATCCTCTAGAGCTGTGATGGCGAATCTATGGCACGCGTGCCACACGGAGCCATATCAGTGGGCACGCAAGTGTTGCCTTCTGGGCCCACCAGAAGTCAGGAAACAGGCTGTTTCCAGCCTCCGGGGGGGGGGGGGTCGTTTTTCACTCTCCCCAGGCTCCAGAGTCTTTCTAGGAGCCTGGGGAGGGCGAAAACAGCCTTCCCCATCCTCCCCGGAAGCCCTCTGGAGGCCGGAAAGGCCCCCACGGGGTGTGTGTGTGTGTTCACGTGCGCATGCACATTATGGGTGTGGGCACGCGTGCATGTGACACCTCCGCACTCCCATTTTTGGCCCGCGACGGCAAAAAGGTTAGCCATCACTGCTCTTAGAGTGAATCTATTGAGGTCTGATCGCATTCGTTTTTTTAAAAAAAGTTTAACAGGGCAGCTCAATTGACCGCAAATCCTCTTATGCTAAACCCCCTTGTGCACCCTTATTGTGTTCATTATAATTACTGTGTAATTAATACGTGGAGGATGAATTTCCTATGTTTCATGATGGGAACAAACTTCTAGTGAGGTCTTACTATAGATAAAGGACTTTTAGAAAGTCTTAGGGAGATTAAAGTAGATTATATACGAGAGTATTAAGATAAAGATAGTCCTGGGTAATGTTAAAAAGATTGCGCAGCTGTCTTTTTGTAATAACTGCACGTTTATGCGAATGATTACTTTTCCTTCCTTTTTTTTTTTTTATTGTACATTTATTACAGGTTTGGTTTTTAAAATAAAACGCAGAAGTTAGAAGGTTTTGGTTCGGAAATTCTCTACCGTCTAATATTTCAGATCATTAGGTGTGACAACTGCTCTCAAATGTATAAACCGACAGAAACGTTTGCGAAATCTTAAAATTTTCTCTTTTGCATTATATTGCGGTCCAGGCAACTGGTCTAAGCTGTATTAAACGTTTCATGTTATTTGATGTTATTTCTTCTGTAATTTATATACAAATATACTTAAGAATCAGGCAGTACAAATAGACCCCCGGTCTCTGCAATACAGGTTGTCCTTGACTTACAACGGTTCACTTAGGGACCGTTCAAAGATACGACGGCACTGAAAAAAGTTACTCGCGACCCTTTTTTGCACTTACAACCGTTGCACATCCCCATGGTCACGTGTCGAAAATTCAGGTGCTCAGGTTTGTTGTTGTGGGGCAAATTGGAGAAGGAAGGTTTGTTGGATGTGTTTGTCACATATTGCCAAAAGCATTATATGTAAAGTGATGTGGAATCCTGGCCTGTGCTGAAATGCATGTTGAAGTCTATTTGAATATTTTCTCCCCAGTTCCTTTTTCAGCCTTAAATAGCCTAGCAAGATCTGGATAACAGGAATGAGATTTATGTGAAAATCACCAGGAAATCTTTAGCTGTGGGTGTCCTTATTCTCACCCTAACAAAAAGCAGTATCAACCATATTCAGAAACCTTCCAAACCGCTATCCCCTTCTGGGCTCCCACAAACCATGATCCAATGCCTGCGTATTATTTAAAGCGTATCTCTTACACCTGCAATCAGAACAGGACCACCATGGTTTTAAAGAGTTTTATTAGGAATTCAAATATTTAACAGACAAAAGTATACAAACGGCTTGTGGATACAATGGGGCAAATTTTACCTCTCTGCCACCGAAGAGGGGATGTTTAATAAGGGTGCTTCATACAGCAACTGGTTCACATTCATTTTCAAGCAGAACAACAGCCTTGGGAGAGTCTTGTATATCTGGGGGGTGGGGGGAGAGAAAAAATCCGAAAAGCCACTGATGATCTTACTTGCTTGGTTTGCGAAGCCGGTCAAATTATTTTCAAAGTACCGTATTTTTCAGATTATAAAACGCACCTGAATTTAGAAGAGGAAAACAACAACAAAAAGTTTTTGGCCTCCCTTTTTGGGGGCTTTTTTTTTTTTTTTTGGCCCTTTTCCTGCCTTTTTTTGGCCCGTTTTTTCAGAAAAACACAGGCCAAGAAAAAGCCTCAAAAACGAGCCAAAAAAAGCCCCGAAAACGGACTGAAAAAAGCCTTGAAAACAGCCCGAAAAAAGCCCTAAAAACAGGCTGAAAAGCCCTGAAAACGGGCCGAAAAAGCCTCGAAAACAGGCTGAAAAAAGCCCTGGAAACGGGCCGAAAAAAGCCTCAAAACAGGTCAAAAAAGCCTTGAAAATGGGCCCAAAAAAAGGCTTGGAAAAGGCTGAAAAAAGGCCCAAAAATGGGGCATGCAGAGACCAAAAAATGGCCAGCGGGTGGGCTGGGCTTCGGAAATATTCGGTCTAAAACAGACATTTTCACCTCCTTTTGGGAGACAAAAAATGTATCTTATAGTCTGAAAAATACGGTAGTTGCTAGCCCATCCTAAGTGCGGGCCAGATTAACCCTGTTTAGGTTGTAACCTTGTTTGCGTTCGGAAACAAAAAATGGTTGGGCAGGGTTAATGCTTCATTCGGACAGCTTGGGAGGTCGCTAGACATCTTGAAAGGAAACCCAGAAGCGATGGACTCTTCTGGATTGTTGCTAAGAAGACGGCTCAGCTGTGTGCCCAGAATCACCAAGAGTCTTAACTCTCTTGATGGATATTGCTACTTCTGCATATATCTAACTTTCTAATTAAAAGAAAGTCCTGAGAAAGTCAGTGAGATTTGGAGCAAGAAGGCAGAGAGAGGGTTTAATGCTCCCTACCTTTATACAGATAGTCCTCGACTTACGAATAGTTTATTTAGTGACCGCTCGAAGTTACAACGGCACTGGACCATTATGATCATTTTTCACACTTAAGACCGTTGGCAGCATCCCCATGGCCACGGGAACAAAATTTGGATGCTTAGCAGCCGACTCATATTTATGACGGTAGCAATGTCCCGGGATGACATGATCCACTTTTGCGAGCTTCCGACAAGCAAAATCAATGGGGGAAACTGGATTCATTTAACAACCGGGTTACTAATTTAACAGCTGCAGTGATTCACTTAACAACGGTGGCAAAAAAAGGTTGTACAATGGGGCAAAAACTCATTTTAACAAATTTCTCACTTAGCGACATAAATTTTGGGCTCAGTTGTGATCGGAAGTTGAGGACTACCGTAGTACATCTCTTACTTTCAGAACTGCTAAGGAAAGCCAAGCCACCAAATTCAGATTTAAGAATATCGTTCTAATCCGATCCCCATTGAAACAAAGATATGTACAGGTAGTCCTCGACTTACGAACAGTTCATTTATGTGACCGTTCAAAGTTACAACGGCACTGAGAAAAGGACTGTTTTTCACACTTATGACCATTGCGGCTTCCCTGTGGCCAAGTGATCAAAATTCAGCCGCTTGGCAAATTGGTTCGTATTGATGACCTTTGCGGTGTCCCGGGATCACACGATCCCCTTTTGCAACCTTCTGATAAGCAAAATCAAGGATGAAGCCAGATTCACTAAACAACCCGTGTGACTAATGTAACAGTCACAATGATTTACTTAACAACAGCGGCAACGGAAGTCGTAGAACAGGGCAAAACTCACTTCACAAATGTTTCACTTAGCAATGTAAACGTTGGGCTCAATTATAGTCGTTAAGTCGAGGACTACCTGTATTCTAAAACCTATGTGACTGGTTCCCAAGTAAACTCTACGTGCTACTTTGCAAGATAGGGCTCCTAAGCAGACAGTGATTGCTGACAGCCTGATCATACTCACCCTCTGTGAAATCCCCAAGGCTGCCCGTTTTTTCTGAAGCTGGGAGCGAAATCCCCATCGCTTTACGGATTCCGTACGTGCTGACAATGTCACCTGGAGCTACCTGTTGTGCCAGCTGTTTCAGGTTATTAGTCACCTTTTCCGCTGAAAAAAGTAGAGAAATGGATTGATGTAACATTTTAGAAGGCTACTTAAAATTTTTATCTTCAACAACGTATGTTTTTCAACAAAGCGGCCATTCCCATTCAGAATGTGTGTGAATATTATTATTACCGTGTTTCCCCGAAAATAAGACCCTGTCTTATATTTTTTTTTTAAATAAGCGCTTGGCCTTATTGCCATGTGCTCAAAAGCCCAATTGGGCTCATTACCAGGGATGTCTTATTTTGGGGGAAACAGGGTACTTAAAAAAATCATAAAGGCGAGATATAAATAAATAAGCATTCTTAATTCTTACCCAAATGCATTTCCTTGTAAGATGGGCCCAAGAGACAAATCATGTTAGGTGGCGGTTTTGTACTCAGCCGTTCGTTTTGAGCATCCTGAAGGTCACAAATTAATTTTGTGGTTTCATCCAGCTTTCTCTGAAATACTTCAGCTTCTAGGAAATCAAAGACGAAGCTGTGAGGCACCATAAATTGAGTTGGATTTTGCCACAAGACCTTGCAAAGACACGTTGACTCACCTTCAGAATCAAATTCCTCAGCAGGCACCCCAAAATTTGTTACCGCTCTCAGTGCTGTAAGCCTCTCTTTGTTAAGGCCAGAATCAACCTTGGCTGGATCTGTTTCTATTATCTAGAAACGCGAACAAAGATACGGTCTTAAATTCCAAGAAAATAATAAACATGTACATCATGCTTCGCGCATTATCATGCGCTATAGCACTACGGTGAGTATATTTTCTTGGGAAAAACATGAAGGACCAACTGAAAAAAAAAAGCAAATCTGAAAGACAATCATAAGGATAATTTTTTTGAAAACTGCTTATGTTTACAACTGTGCATTACAAAGTAAAATTCTACAGCAAGCCCAAGAGAACTTTACAAAAACGCACAAACTAATAAAAGCATCTAAAATGAAAGTGTATATCCATTTATTTTAAAACGACAATTCAACTTCCATATTTTCAACATGAATGTGAAAGACTGAGCTGTAAAGTCGTAACACTGGTATGTTAAATTAAGTGTTAAGTTAAAGCTAAGTTAAATGTCCAAAATAAAGGTCCAGAATAAGGTTTTGAAAAATAAATAAATCTAAAGGACATTTCTAAAATAAAAGGACTGTCCTTTATAATTAAGTACAGTATGTAAGGCAGCGGTGAAATCCACTTACCTTCGCTACCGGTTCGGGAATGGGAGTGCACGCGTGCTATGCACATGTCTCTTCTGTGCATGCGCAGAGGGTAAAAAATGGGACGTAATGATGTCCTGGCGGGTGGGCGGAGCCTCCTGCCGCTGGCGCTACCGGTTCGGCGAGCCGGATAGAAACGGGTGAATTTCACCTCTAATGTAAGGTCATTGTATCTATGAGTCACTGTGTATATAAGCCAACTGAAGTTCCAAAGATGCTTTTTTCAAAAGGCAACTGGATTTCAGTTCTGAAGAAGCTTCTTGCACAAGAAGTGAAACATTTTGAAAAGGGGGGGAGGAACCCCCCAAGAAAAAAGCACCATTGGGACAACCATGACCTGGATGATTTGAGAATCTCTACAGAGAACCTTCTGGTTAAAAACCCCACCAGAATGTCCACCGCATTTATAACTATCTCACCTCAATGTCTTTCGCTGTGTCCGTCTTTTCATGTAAGCGTTCTGTTCCCTCTGTGGTCTGCAACTAGAAAAGAACCGGATAAAGCAACGAGAAATGAGAAAATAAAAATTAAAACCTTGGGTCCAATCCAATAATACTTGGTCAGTCAGTAATATTTATTCGGCCAATAACCAGCAACGTTTTAAAAAGACAAAAATGAAAACAGTGAAGCAAATAAATGCAATAAAAAAACTTGACAGCTCGCAAAATAAATGGCAGAACAAAGCGTCCAGGCCTCTTCCTATTTTAATACAGTTATTTGTCCAGGTGATAAATCTAAAACATCAATAGCTATAAAATAAAGACTACATATCCTCTACAGTTAATAATTAAGATGTATCAAACCAAATAGTATTTTAAAATAAAGGTAAAATGGGGTTCCATTCCATTCCATTCCATTCTATTCTATTTTTATTCCATTCATTCATTATTCTATTCTATTCATTCTTATTCCATTCATTTATTATTCTATTCTATTCTATTCTATTCTATTCTATTCTATTCTATTCTATTCTATTCATTCTATTCTTATTCTATTCTATTCTATTC
Source organism: Pituophis catenifer annectens (assembly GCF_029215685.1). Taxonomy (NCBI): domain Eukaryota; kingdom Metazoa; phylum Chordata; class Lepidosauria; order Squamata; family Colubridae; genus Pituophis; species Pituophis catenifer. The sequence goes on from NW_027256893.1 coordinate 20,192,772, forward strand.
TATTCTATTCTATTCTATTCTATTCTATTCTATTCTATTCTATTCTATTCTATTCTATTCTATTCTTATTCCATTCATTATTCTATTCTATTCTATTCTATTCTATTCTATTCTATTCTATTCTATTCTATTCTATTCTATTCTATTCTTATTCCATTCTATTCTATTCTATTCTTATTCCATTCATTTATTATTCTATTCTGTTCTGTTCCATTCCGTTCCGTTCCATTCCCCACTCCTATTTCTATTTCTATTTCTATTTCTATTATTTCTATTTCTATTTCTATTCCTATTCTATTCTATTCTTTTGAGAACCAAGAAATGATAAGCAAGGAAAGGTTTCATCTGCTCCCTGGGCACGAATCTCCTTAACGCTACAATGTTTAAGCTGCCCTTAATATGCACCCACATGTGAATGTTCTCACCGTCTCGAGTTCTCGGAGAGTGCGAGAATGTTCGCCTTGCGTCAAGACATCCAGCAAGCTGTCAGTCATCAGACCAGAGTGATCGTGGGACTTTGCCAAAAACTCGTTGATGCTAAAAGCAAGGAACGCCATTATTTTACAATTAATTACAACTTGCCTAGTAAAAATTAACTTCCAGCCTACGAGGGTAGCAATAAAAAAAATAATAATTACACTTGAATAATCTCTCTTTTCACCAAGTCATTGTTCTGGTGATTAAAAACAACCAGTTTTTTTTTTTTTTTTTTTAGCAGAGATCTAATCGGTGTATCCTGTTAATGCTAAACAGAAACATAGTCAAGGAAAATTAAAAACTCAAAAAGAACCAATGAACAGCACCTACAGGACGTTCATTATTTATCCTTAAACTAATATTAAATCATGAGCCATGGTGGTGCAGTGGTTAGAATGCAGTATTGCAGGCCAATTCTGCCGACTGCCAGGAGTTTGATCCTGACTGCCTCAGGGTTGACTCAGCCTTCCGTCCTTTTGAGGTGGGGAAAATGAGGACCCAGATTGTTGGGGGTAAGAAGCTCACTCTGTAAACCGCTTAGAGAGGGGCTGTAAAGTATTGTGAAGCGGTATATAAGTTCAAGTGCTATTGCTATTAAATAACGGAGAAACCTATAGATGAGTTACATGAAGCAACTATGACTTTCCAAGAAAGTGCTTATGAACTAAGTAACTTTATAGTTGCATGGTACATTAAAAGGCATTCTCCTGATGCATTTAAAAAATATTTAATGCATTTTGGCCTAGTAAATCTGAGCACAAATTAACACGAAGGGCAGAAATTTTTTTGCAACTGGTGCAAAGTCTTGTATTCATATCCCTGTATGGACAACCATCCTTCCTGGTATATTTCATCCACAGGGACTAGCATCCCAAAATAACTAGCAATGAAAGACTTTTCTGCAGCCATGATAATTATATTTTCCCCTTTTACCAGTTAAATTGAAACGACAAACACCTAAATATTTCCCCTCCTTCACAGTTTTAATACTTCGTATTGTTAATAGCAAGCTGGATTGTTTTGAAGATTTTCTTGTGGCACAGCTTTTAAATGCACTATATGGTATTTCAGAAAAACAAATAAACAACTAAGTAGAACATTTTGGTAGAAAATGAGGGATGACGTGAAATTCTCTCATTCTTGGTGTCAAGTGTCCAGTGCCTGTTCTTAGAAAAAGGGAAAACCAGAGCATTTGATGGGGAAGCTTTTACTCTTAGCAAACAAAATCTAATAACCAAGGGAAATCCCGCTTGCTGAAAGACTCACTTGAAAATTCCTGGATTGGAATCTTCTCCGTAAGTAGAGTAGATTAAATCGGAATCGTCCCTTGCTGATGTTTGCAAATGTGGAGTCATACGCTGGAGCATACGAGCTAAAAGGTCCATAGTTCAAGTACATCACTAATGGGAAACGGTTAGAATTTGCAGTAGAAAATTAAATCCAGAAAAGCACACACGGGTAAACTGATTCAGCAGGATTTGTTAACTTCTTTATATACATATAATGCATGAAGGTAAATGTACAAGACCAATATAGATTCTTCTTCAACATAGTGGCGGTTACAAGCAAAACGCAAGGCAGGAGAAAACAGTTAGTTTCATTTCAGCAGAGCAGACTGGTTTCCTTTTAGATCTGAGTTTAGCCACGCCCAGACTTCTAGCTTAAGTTTTTGTCTCCAAAACAAGCCCCATTGGCTGACCTGTTACCATGCCTATTCATCTATTCCAGTCCATGAATATTCATACTCTGACAGAAATGAAGCAGAATGAAGTATCTTGCACATAAGGGTATCTTTTTTCTGAACACTTGATAGTGTCCTTTTTATTCGTATCATGTTTCTTCAAAAGCACCATTAGTCATAGGAAGAGAGAGTCCAATATTGTAAATTAAACTAGGAATGTTGAAGAGTGTATTTTGTTTAAATTCTGGCAGTGATAACACTGTTTTTGGCCTCTAATGCCAGTTCAAACTAGTGCCCTGATGGAACTTTTAGTGTAAAAGAGGCAGCACACGCTGGCTCTTAATTGAGAGATAAGACAGAAAAGAATATTTGTAGCTCAGAGTTGAAATGAGGGATCCTTAATGTTCCCCGAATTTTCTTGAAGACGTTCATTACCCAGGTTACTAACATCATCAGTACTAGAAAGGAGGGGGGGTTGCTCTTGTTTATACACAAACCCCATCTAACACTGATAATGTTATCTAGCTGGGTAATGAAATGTCTGCAAGAAAACAAATCGTTCAGAGAGCACCGAGGATCCTGTAGTCCTCTTCCTCCTCCTTCTCAACTCTACAAACCTCACTCTCGTCTAGCACTGATGAAGTTACCTAGTTGGGTAATGAAATGTCTGCAAGAGCATGTCTGCTCAGGGAGCAGCGAGGATCCCACTGATAATACGAAGAATCCAGTGAGGAAAAGTGATACTTTTAATTTTTTTTTTCTGAAAGGACTGGAGCTTGGTTCATTTAACCAAATTCATTCTTTATGGGAAATTGGGTCGCTTTAATATAGGCATAGCCGTTACCTGGGGTTACTTTGTTCCTTTTGTCTTCCTTAAACCCCTGTAAAGTATTGACACCTGACTGAAGTCTTCCAGCCGTCGCTCCGAGCCTCACAGAGTTGTAACCCATCTCTAAAATCCAAAAGAAAAAAACAGGTGAACAAGGATCCGGGAGGTGACTTTAAATTATTTACATGAAGTAGAAACAAATCCTTCAGAATAATGCTCTGTGCGCAGCACATCTTAAGATTTTCTCTCACGTTTTTGCGACAATAAATGATGGAAAAATAATTCTTTTAGGAACACTTTTGCCTCTGACTTGAACATTATAATAAGTGCATCTCAAAGAGGGCATTTCCCACCCCTCCTGGGATTCAGAGTTTTGATGCTGCCTGGGAAGGAGGTGCCTATGGAGATTCTCAGTTCATCCAGGTCATGGTTGTCCCAAAGGTGCTTTTTTCAAGAGGCAACAGGACTTTCTGGTTTTTCTTTGAAGACGTTTCGCTTCTCATCCAAGAAGCTTCTTCAGAGAAGACGAAGGAAGGAAGGAAGGTAGGAAGGTAGGAAGGAAGAAGAAGGAGAAGAAGAAGGAGAAGAAGGAGAAGAAGAAGGAGGGAAGGAGGAGGAGAAAGAAAAAGAGGAAGAAGGAGGAGGAGGAGGAGGAAGAAAAAGAGGAAGGAGGAGGAGGAGAAGAAGGAGGAGGAGGAGGAGGGAAGGAGGAGGAGGAAGAAAAAGAGGAAGAAGGAGGAGGAGAAGAAGAAGGAGAAGGAGGAGGAGGAGGAGAAGAAGAAGAAGATGAAGAAGAAAAAGAAGAAGAAGAAGAAGAAGAAGAAGAAGAAGAAGAAGAAGAAGAAGAAGAAGAAGAAGAAGAAGAAGAGAAGAAGAGGAGGAGGAGGAGGAGGAGGAGGAGGAGGAGGAGGAGGAGGAGGAGGAGGAGGAGGAGGAGGAGGAGAAGAAGAAGAAGATGAAGAAGAAAAAGAAGAAGAAGAAGAAGAAGAAGAAGAAGAAGAAGAAGAAGAAGAAGAAGAAGAAGAAGAAGAAGAAGAAGAAGAGGAGGAGGAGGAGGAGGAGGAGGAGGAGGAGGAGGAGGAGGAGGAGGAGGAGGCAGGAGGAGGAGGAGGAAGAACAAGACGGAAGAAGGAGGAGAAGAAGAAGGAGAAGACAAAGAAGCAGCAGCAGCAGCAGCAGCAGCTGCTTCTTGGATGAGAAGCGAAACGTCTTCAAAGAAAAAACAGAAAGTCCAGTTGCCTCTTGAAAAAGCACCTTTGAGACTACCTGGGAAGGAGAGTTAAAACAGCCTCATTCTCTTTTTCATGGGAGAGTTTATCCCAATTTCAGATCTCTTAAGGAAAAGAAATCAAGGTGGCGAAAAAGGACTCAAAGAGTCCTTGAGACAGCAACGAAGTGGGAGGAGGAAAAAACAGACAGCAGCAAAAGATGAAATAAGATAGAAATAGCTCTAAACCTATTGCAATAAGAAGGCTGTAGATGTAAGAAAATAGAGAGAAGCGTAGAATCACTATGAAGCTTAGAATGAAGGAACGGGAGTTTAAATTTTGTATAATGAGAGTTTTTTTGTGATCTGTATTAGATGAAGGGAAAAACCCCGCTAAAAGGGGGTTATAACACATTCAAATTAAGCAATGGAAAGGGTTATGTTTTCCCTGTGTCATTCAATTGAAAAGTTGGCCTTTGGAATGGAAGCATGTCCAAATTTACATTTTAGCAAGGGGTTTTCCTAAAACCTTCCTCCTATAGCTCAGCGTTTCTCCGATTAAATGCTGTCAACTCGCAAAGTATCCCCGGCCTGCTCTCATAGGCCAGGGGGGATGGGAAACTGGTGAAACGGCAAGGCAGCCTAAGACAGAGGCACATTCCATGCTTATCCCTCTTAAGGCTGTATCCCAGGGTTGCCTACAGCAGCCGGCCTGGGAAATTGTTCCGTTGGCGAATGTGATTGATGACACACCCTGGGGGGAGGGGGGGGGAAACAGGGCCATAATCGGAGTGTAAATTACATAGGGTCAGAGCTGGCTTCACTTGGGAACCTGCGGACATGACGCTCCTAATAAATAACTGGATTTCTTTTGAAGCTTGGCTCGAGGTTCATGATTTAATTAGGGCATCAGTTGGAACCCTGACATGCTACTCATTTGAAAGACAAACCGATTGAGGTATATTTAATATCAGGCTTTGTAAGATAGCAGTAGGAATTGTCCTTGGCACCAGTTTTAAATGAATCATCCCCATCATTTGCAAACGCAACCCCCAGGAGGAATATTAAAATCGCTCTAGCATGCATTACCTCCTGCCATATTCTCGGCTGGAGTAAGAAGTCCCAGGGTGGTTGTGCCATCAGGTTTTCTTCTCTCAAACTCACACTGGAAAAGAACAAGCTATTGAAGCGAATCAAGAGATTAAAGGGCTAGTACAAAAAGGAGCCATTTTTTTTACTGAGTTAAAAAAAAAAAAGCTACCGTATTTTTCAGACTATAAAACCCACTGAAGAGATAAACAAGGAAAAGTTTTTGCCCTCCCCCAGCCCTCAGGAGCACTCTGCAGGCCTCCTAAACCCTCTGTGCATTCTGTTTTTGCAAAAAAAACGGGCCTGTTTTTCGCTAAAACAGGATGTGCAGAGGGTTTGGAGGCCTGTAGAGTGCTTCTGGGCCCGTTTTTGGCCTCCCAAACCCCCCCACGTATCGCGTTTGTGCCCTCCTCCAGCCCCCAAGAGCACTCTGCAGGCCTCCCACATCTTCTGCAGGCCCCGTTTTTTGCAAAAAAACAGGATCGTTTTTGCCCCTCCCAAAACCCCCGTGTCACGTTTTTGCCCTCCCTAGCTCCCAGGAGCACTCTGCAGGCCCCCGTTTTTGGGGAAACGGGATATGCGGGGCAGGGTTTCGGGAGGCCAAAAATGGCTGTATTCGGTGTATAAGACGCACCAACATTTCCACCCTCTTTGGGGGAGGGGGGAGTGCGTCTTATACGCCGAAAAGTAGGGTAAGTAACTGTTTTGCTAACTGTTTCAATTAATGGAGATGTGGAGGGATGCTAACATTTAAAGCATTATGTTGAGACTCGGAGACTTAGAGCGGAAACTGAAGTTTTCTAAACATTTCGTAACTTTTGTCTGCTTACCTGAGTGTTTGCAGAACGTTTGGTCAACTTCCCTCCTGAATCTTTAATTATTCGTTCAATCAGTTCTTGTTCCTTCTCTAAATTACTGTTCCTAATTTTTTCTTCCAGTAGTTCTTTCTCTCTTCTGGGGCCAAAATAATAATAATAATAAAAAAGGCATTAAAACACACATAAAAAACCAATATACATTATTTTGTTCCCTTTTAGAACGTAACAGTTTTTAATATCAGTATGATAAGAAAAAATGCACAGTCCTTTGGATTCTGAATATTAGAAATGGTAAATGCTAATAATTGGTAACAGCAACTAGCAATTGTCATGTTCTTCATCAGGGTTTTTTGTTTGTTTGTTTTTCACTAAGTGCTTCCGGGTCAAAAGATTGGCCAGTGATATCACTGTTGCCTGGGGGCTCCTTTCATGTCCCCGGCAGGAGCTAGAGCGAAGGACGGGAGCTCACCCCATTCCATGGCAGCATCCGGGTTTCGAACGCCAGCTTGTTGCTTGTTAAGCCAGCGTCCTAACCACACAAGCCACCGTGCTCCTCTTCATCAGTTAAAAGAGTGAAACCGACAGTTAGTCAGTGAGGTGGATGCATATCGGGAATTGGCTTCATTACATGAACTTCTCACTGGATTTGCTAACCTAATTTAAAAAAGAGTTTTAATATTTTTAAACAATACTGCCTTCTTCCTGGGAGTGGTGCAGTGGCCAAGAGGTGGAGCTCTTGCCTCACAATCAGGAGGCTGTGAGTTTGATCCTAGGTAGAGGCAGATATTTCTCTCTCTGGGCATAATGAGTGTATATGCTGAACAGAACTCCACATTGGCGACAGGGAGGGCATCCGGCCAGTAAACACTCTGCTAGCTCCATTCAGTTGCCCAGACTCCACCCCGCAAGAGGTCGTTAAAAGAAGAAGACGACTGCCTTCTTCCTGGGGCTGAGAGAGAGTGACTGGCCAAGTTTATCCAGCTGGTTTTGTGTCGAAGGCAGGAATAGAACTCACTTATCTTCTGCTTTCTAGCCTGGTACCTTAACCACAACACCAAACTGTCTTGCACAGTTTCCCGCTCCTGATTCTATTGAAATGGGGGGGGGGGGGAAATATCAGCTTCTGGGGGAATATAATCACTTTTTGAAATCTTTGATGGGACTTTTAAAAGCTCTGAGGTCTATGTCTGTGGGGTCTCCATCTTTTCCGAGACCATCCTCTTCTTCTCCCCCAGACTGCAAGCCGGTTTTGTCCGCCTGCTTCCTGCTTTTCTGAAGATCTGCCATGAAGTCAATGCTTTGTTTTAAACTCTGAATTCGTTCCTAAGAAAACAAGACAAGTGACGTGAATTTGCTGCTTTACTCCGACCAGATGAAAAACCTGTGCAACTTAATGAATTAGGTACCTAATTTTCTAGAAATACAAAGGATGTATTCGACCAGAGGCATTTACAAGAGTCCATAATGATTTGCCTTCAAATAGATGATCCCAAGAATTAAGTACTATAAAGAAGTGTCTCTCAACTTTAAGATGTGTGGATTTTAACTCTCAGAATTCCCTCCATCAATTACCTGACTGAGTATTTTCATTCCGGAATGTAGGAGCTTTTTCGCAGCTTTATAATAAATTGTCTCTGGTTTATTATAGACCATCGCATTTGTACACATCAGTCTGAAATTGTCCTGTATAAATAGAAAAATGAAGGCACATGAGCGCAGAATTCTGGGATTATTGCCTATAAAAATGCATGTCAAGCTATGGATTCTGAGTTGCTTATGGAAGGGAAGCACAAAAGGTTGGCAGAAGCTGGGACAAGTAATGGGAGCTCACCCCGTAATGCAGCACTAGGGATTTGAACGGCTGAACTGCCAACCTTTTGATCGACAAGCTCAGTGTCTTAGCCATTGAGCCACCACGCCCCTAAGGAAACATGTATATATTAAGAAAGGATGATTTATCCAGAGGATGTTCTAAGGATGCTCCCTCAATGTTGCCTTCAAGCTGGAATGACAGGCCGAACCTGGAGGTGGGATTTGAGACTTCTTCTCTTTCAACATCAGCTTGCACAATGTTGGGCGAACAGCTGATGAGCTTCCCGGATGACAGATCCCGTGTGAGGCCAGAAGTGCTGGTGACAGACCTCTGATTTTTTACACTTTGCTATTAATGCACCGATAAAGGCGGCGTTCGTCACCGACAGTTCTCCCGAGAGATCAGAGCGTTGTTTTGTCAGGTTGGACGCATTAATGCACCACTACTACTGCCTTGCGTTTCTCTTTAATGTGTACAAATAGAAGGGTTGTGCGGAGACAAGATATTTTAACCAGCAGTGCTCAGAAAGAGGAAAGAGGCAAGTTTAACGTATAATACGTGTTTTGCTGTTTATTCCAATAAAGCTATTATTTATTCTAAAAGCGATAATGGCGATGCAAAAGGGGGAAAAAAAAGACATTTAGTTCTGATTATGTGCAAACGTTTCTCAATCTTTCTTCTCCTCTTAAGGAAAAGATGAAATTCAAATATATATTTTTCTCGTCCTATTATGCTGGTTGAATAAGTTCCTTTTGAATTTCAATGGCTTCATCCTTTAGTATATTGCAGAAGAGTGGCTGGGGACAGTCAATGAACTTTTGTGATTATTATATAGAATAGAATAGAATAGAATAGAATAGAATAGAATAGAATAGAATAGAATAGAATAGAATAGAATAGAATAGAATAGAATAGAATAGAATAGAATAACAGAGTTGGAAGGGACCTTGGAGGTCTTCTAGTCCAACCCCCTGCTTAGGCAGGAAACCCTACATCACTTCAGACAAATGCTTATCCAACCTCTTCTTAAAAACTTCCAGTGTTTATATATAATAATATGATTATTATTGATCTATTAATCTGACAAACATACAGACAAGTTCTCCTTAAGCTAACATAAAACCTTAGCCCACCTTGTTTTACACTGTCTCAAGCTCTAATACAGGTAGTCCTCGTCTTACGACCACAATTGAGCACAAAATTTATGTTGCTAAGCGAGACAATTGCTAAATGAGTTTTGACCCATTTTATGACCTTTCTTGCCAGTTGTTAAGTGAGTAACCACAGTTGCTTGTCTCAAAGGGGAATCACATGGATAGCGATCGTGTGACCATGGGGATGCTGCAAACGGTCGTAAGTATGAAAAATAGACATCAGTTGCTTTTTTTCCTCAGTGCCATTGTAACTTCGGTCACTAAACGAACTGTTGTTAAGTAATAAGGACTACCTGCAAAAACGTATTTTGGCTTTTCAATTTTCTCTTTTTCTGCAACTGTCCATTCCAATCCTATAACCGCTTGCAAATTATTCTTTGAAGCACTACTGAAGAAATCCACAAAGCCTTTTCAAAGCAAAGGGAATTCTTAAAACGATTCTTTGCTCATAAAACTAGGAAAGTTCAGTCTCCAAGTGAAAGGTATGTTTTGACAAATTCTGCCCATCACAATTGCGACTGCCGGCAAGTGTTGACATTTAATCCCCTCTCTGCGGTTAGGATATAAATTATAAGCACCTTTAGCTCTTCTATGGATTGGTAACCATTATTCTTTATCTTCTCTTTCATAGTACTAAAATCCATTGGGCGTTTAATGATCATGGAGTAACCAGGAGCGATGAAGTCCGTCACAGGAAATGAAAAGAAAGCGTTTGGATCTTTTCTGTTAAGAAATGAAAAGAACAGCGTTTCATGTTCCGTTTCTATAACAAAGAACAGAGTTTTACTATTAAAAAGGAAGACATGACTCCGACTTAAAAGAAAGTAGAAAACTAAGATGAAACTAGAAGCAGATCTGGCCTTATGCCAACCCCCTTTTTATTTTTTTTTTAAAAATGTAGAAATCTCTCTGTCCCCATCCCTCTCATACCCACTTTTTATACTGAGATTATATGACTAAAATGTGGTTGAGATTTCTAAACTAAACTATAGAGGATTTTGAGAGCTTCATGTTCAAGGCCACTACAGATGTCCAAAATAATTTCCTCTCCTTTAAATGTGATCTGTTCTGCAAAATGGAGAGTACTCTAAAGGCTAATAATAATAATAATAATAATAATAATAATAATAATAATAATAATAATAATAATAATAATAATAATAATAAAAACTTTGAATGATTATATGAACCAAAGTAAAGAAAAATTGCTGCAGGCTGTGAAAATGGAGAACATTATAAAAACAACAGAAACAAAGGCAGGATATAAGGGAAAACAGCTGGATGACAGATTAAATAGATGGAAAACCAAAGCTTTGCATGGACAGCACTTGAAAAACATTGAAGGAAAATGTGATGACAACTTTACATTTACTTAAGATGGGAACCATCAAGAAAGAAATGGAAGGTTTAATACTCGCTGCTCAAGAACAAGCACTACAAACTAATGCCATGAAAGCAAAGATACAAAAATCCATCATCAATCCAAACTGCCGACTCTGCAACAATAAAGTCGAAACTGTTTCACATTTAATATGTGAATGCAGCAAAATCGCACAAACTGATTACAAAGCTAGACATGACCAAGTTGCTAAATTAATCCACTGGTCATTATGTAAAAAATATGACTTTCCTGTATCCAAAAAGTCATGGGGACATAAAGTGGAAAAAGTTATAGAAAATGAGAAGGTGAAGATCTTGTGGGACTTTCGAATACAGACGGATCGTCACTTGGAACACAACATGCCAGATATCACAGTTGTCGAAAACCGAAACATACAATTTATTGACATCGCAGTACCAGGAGATGCCGGAGTTGAAGAAAAAGAACTGGAAAAAATCATGAACTATCACGACCTGACCATCGAAACTACACGGCTATGGATGAAACATGTAACAGTGATACCCGTTGTCATCGGGGCACTTGGTACCATGTCCAAGTATTTTATAAGATACATCAACAAATTGCAGCTTCCTGCAATAACACCAGCGGAACTGCAAAAAACTGCGCTACTTGGAACATCGTACATCTTAAGAAGGTACTTGGTTCATACCTAGGATGCTGGCAGCAACCCGTATCAACCATTAGCACCAGTCAATGTTATTTGTGATGCATTTTTGAATGTTCAGTTGACTGAGTTTCATGTTTAATGAAAAGATATATAATAATCTATAATAATAATAATAATAATATAATAGCTGGACTGAATAGCTAAATCTATAATAGGAGTATAATACCTGGATTATTTCAAAGTTATTTCAATTTGTAAACACGGCAAAATTACCAGTCAAAGCACTGCAATAATCTTTTTGTTTATTTAAGAGAGAAAGCAAATATTAAATTCAGGTGTTATAAGAATTATGCCCCAAGATGCGACTTTGATTTAGCTTTGACCACTGATATTATTGAGGCATTAACCTCTTTACTAATTCCTATAAACAACAGCATTTATGCACAAAATGCAGCGACCACTCACCTCTGTAGTTGTCTTACAAGCTGGTTCAAAGCTTCTTGAAGGGGTGTCTGTTCTACTTCTAGGATAAAAAAAAGAGGAAAAGGAAACAAAACAGAAAAGAGATCTCTATATTTGGATGGAAACAAAGTACTAAATCGTGACAAACAAAGGATTAAAGAGTGATACAAAGACAATGAGATACATTTAAGAAGTCTGTTTATCCTTCATTACTGTATTTTAACAAAGTTTCCACATCAGTGAAGATACTCTTGAGTTCCGTCTTTGCAAACTAGCAAAAGTCTGGGTCTTTCTCCAGGAGAATAACATTTATTTAATTTTAGAGGAATTTGCCAATGAGTTTTAGGCAGAAAAAACGACACAGAAACATCCTCGAGAAAACGACAAAGTGTAGTTGGTGCAATGCTTATTTAGGATTTATCTTGTTACCGTTTGCATCAGTAGTTATGGTTTAGTACCATTATTTTATTAATAGATTAATATTAATATAGAGCAAACAAGAACTAGACGCAAGAACAGTTTTTTCCCCCGAACACCATCACTCTGCTAAACAAATAATTTCCTCAACACTGTCAAACTATTTACACACTGTCAAACTATTTACTAAATCTGCATTACTATTAATCTTCTCATTGTTCCCACCACCTATCTCCTTCCACTTATGACTGTATGACTGTAATTTTGTTACTTGTATCCTTACGATTTATATTGATATTGTTTCCTGATTGCTTATTTGTACCCTATGACTATCATTAAGTGTTGTACCTTATGATTCTTGACGAAGGTATCTTTTCTTTTATGTACACTGAGAGCGTATGCATCAAGACAAATTCCTTGTGTCCCCAATCACACTTGGCAAATAAAGAATTGTATTGTATTGTATTGTATTCTATTAATGATTTTTTTTTACTACAAAACCAGAAAAAACTGCATAGGGATTTGAAAGAAAAATAGCATTTCCTTTACCTTCCTGTTTTGCTAAACTGCTTGCTAGCGATTTTACAAGCGGCACTTCCAGTCTTAAAGGAGACTGACATTTAAGTTCTCTTTCTCCTTCGCTCTCACCAGCATCTCGATCTCGCTTCTTTTTATCTTCCTGAAGAAACAATGAAAAATGCTTGTGAAACATCAGTGCAACCGGTTGCAAAATATGAAGCGCAGCTTCTTTGTGCAAGGCTTAAGTCAAAATTATTCTGCAATATTTGGCATAAATCAACGTAGTTGCATTAATTAGGACATTCATTAACGTTAAAAGCATCTCCGTTCACAGGAATGCAGGAAGTGGGAGTTGTATCAGGTTAGACAATTGGCTCATGGAAATTATTTCTACTAGGATATATTTTTGCTGCTTCGTATATAAAAAGTTTTCGAGTATCTGGAAAATGGGGAGTCTGCAGATACTGGATCCCAAACCAGCATGAGCAATAAGGCCAGAATTGATGGGAGCCGCAGCCTAGCAGTATCTAAGAGTCACAAATTATTCACAAGAGTCTTCTCTGAAATAAAAGGAATTTTACAGAGCACCGTATCTATTTTTTCCCCAATTTAAATGTAACCAATATTTGAAAGGGAGACTTTCTACCTTTTTAAACTTGTTCTGGATTATTTTCATGCCCCATTTAATAATCTCAAACACAATCCGGCATAAATAAACATTTTTTTAACATTTTAATAGCACTTAGTAACAGGATTTAGACTTATATACCACTTCGCAGTGCTTACAGCCCTCTCTAAGCGGTTTACAGAGTCAGCATATTGCCCTCAACAATCTGGGTCCTCATTTTACCGACCTTGGAAGGTTGTAAGGCTGAGTCAACCTTGAGCACGTCAGGATTGAACTCCTGGCTGTGGGCAGAGCTTGCCATACTGCATTCTAACCATTGTACCACAGAAGGAAGGAAGGAAGGGAGGGATGGATGGATGGATAGCAATAGCACTTAAGACTTATATGCCGCTTCACAGTGCTTTATAGCCCTCTCTAAGCAGTTTACAGAGTCAGCATATTGGCCCCAACAATCTGGGTCCTCATTTTACTGACCTCGGAAAGAGAGAAGATAGATAGAATCCAGTTTGAGCCAATGAGAATTGAACTGCTGGCAGATGGCAGAGTCAGCCTGCAATACTTCATTCTAACCACTGCGCCACCCCAGCTCTTAAAGTAAACCAAGTAAATGTTCTAATAATTACCTTTACTTTTCTCTTCCTTTTTTCCTTTTCCTCACCAGGGACTTGTTTTTCCATTTTTTTCCTTTTCTTTCTTTTCTTGTCTTTGTGTTTTTCATGTTCGCTTTTGTCTTCATACAGGGATGAATCGTGAACCGAGCTCTGAGTAGATAGTTCTGCGACTTCGCTTCCTCCCACTTTCAAGACAAGTTTTAATGGTTTTTCTACATATTCTTGAAGAAACATATAAAGGGGAACTCCCGGTTAAGCTTTCTAAATATTGGCAATGTTAACGCCTAACCAATTCAATTGTGAATTTAAAAAAAATGATTAAGATTACAGATAGTTCTTGACTTACAACCATTCATTTAGTGACAGTTTGAAGTTACAATGGCACTGAAAAAAGTGACTTATGACCATTTTTCATACTTACGACTGTTGTAGCATTCCCTGTAGTCATGTGATCAAAATTCAAATGCCTGGCAACTGACTCATATTTGTGAAGTGTCCTGGGGTCACATGATCCCTTTTTGAGACCTTCGTACAAGCAAAGTCAATGGGGAAGCCAGATTCACATAACAACTGGTTTACTCACTTAACAACCACAGTGATTCATTTAACAACGGCTGCAAGAAAGGTCATCAAATACAGCAAAACTCACTTAACAAATGTCTCACTTAGCAACAGAAATGTTGGGCTCAATTGTGGTTGTAAGTCAAAGACTATCTATAGTTAAGATATTTAAAGATAGCAGATTAAGACTTCATAAGACAGATCTTAGATTTGCTTTGAATATTTTGAATTACTACTGGAAATTAGCAGTAATTCTGCCAATCATACCAGAATATACACTTATCCACTGACCTTGACCCCAATTTTAATTATATCACCTGAATGCTCAAGAAGCAATGCTTAACCCTTAGCAACATCACTAGCCAACGTTATCGTTATTAAATACAGAGAGGCAAATTTTCACATTGCTCTGAACCGCAATACATTTGCTTAGTGTGATGTTCCCTTCCGAGTTTAGGGATGCGCTATAAATATCTATGTACCTTTTTTCCAAATAGCTTGAGAAAAATGAACAATTCAACATACAAAGCCATAAATAAACTGCTTTCATAAAGAAAGAGGCTAAGAAAAGTTTGGGATTCGTTCCAAAATTAGATTTCATTTCATAGTGAAATAAAATGAAGTTTTCTAGGTAACCCTGCCAATGAAGAGGGAAAAACTGCGCGAAAAAGATTTGTATAATAATACAGATGGGACACACACTTAAGTTAACAAGGACATGGATAGATACGCATGGAGATACAAAGACCTGAAGCAATGTGCATGTATATTTTATTAGAAATGCCACTCTTCTGGCTGGGGCTGCTGGGAACTGTAGTCAAGCCACAATTGCAGAATTGCAGTGCCTTCTGTCGGGGGTTCTGGGAGTTGCTGATTTCCCTTTGGCAGGGGATTCTGGGAATTGCAATTCCTTCTGACAGGGGATACTGGGAATTGCAGTTCCTTCTCACAGGGGATTTTGGGGGCTGCAGTTCCCCCCAGTAGGGGATTTCGGGGGCTCCAGTTGCCTCCAGTAGAGGATTCTGGGAATTGCTGATTCCCTCTGGCAGGGGTTTCTGGGAATTGCAGTTCCTTCTGACAGGGGATGCTGGGAATTGCAGTTCCCTCTGGTAGGGGATTCTGGGAGTTGCTGATTTCCCTTTCGCAGGGGTTTCTGGGAATTGCAGTTCCTTCTGACAGGGGATGCTGGGAGCTGCAGTCCCCCCCCAAATTGGGGATTTGGGGGGCTGCACTTACCCCCCCAGTGGAGGATTCTGGGAATTGCTGATTCCCTCTGGCAGGGGATACTGGGAATTGCAGTTCCCTCTGGCAGGGGATTATGGGAGCTGCAGTTCACCCCCAGTTGGGGATTTTGGGGGCTGCAGTTTCTCCCCCCCCATAGGGTATTCTGGGAGTTGCTGATTTCCCTTTGGCAGGGGATTCTGGGAATTGCAGTTCCTTCTGAGAGGGGATGCTGGGAGCTGCAGTCCCCCCCCCCAAAAATTGGGGATTTGGGGGGCTGCACATTCCCTCTGGCAGGGGATTCTGGGAGGTGCAGATCCCCCCTCCCTCCCTCCCAGCAGGGGATTATGGGAGCTGCAGTTCACCCCCAGTTGGGGATTTTGGGGGCTGCAGTTTCTCCCCCCCCATAGGGGATTCTGGGAGTTGCTGATTTCCCTTTGGCAGGGGATTCTGGGAATTGCAGTTCCTTCTGAGAGGGGATGCTGGGAGCTGCAGTCCCCCCCCTCCAAAATTGGGGATTTGGGGGGCTGCATATTCCCTCTGGCAGGGGATTCTGGGAGGTGCAGATCCCCCCCTCCCTCCCTCCCAGCAGGGGATTATGGGAGCTGCAGTTCACCCCCAGTTGGGGATTTTGGGGGCTGAAGTTTCTCCCCCCCCATAGGGGATTCTGGGAGTTGCTGATTTCCCTCTGGCAGGGGATTCTGGGAATTGCAGTTCCTTCTGAGAGGGGATGCTGGGAGCTGCAGTCCCCCCCCAAAAAATTGGGGATTTGGGGGGGCTGCACATTCCCTCTGGCAGGGGATTCTGGGAGGTGCAGATCCCCCCTCCCTCCCTCCCTCCCTCCCAGCAGGGGATTATGGGAGCCCTGGTTTCCCCCGAAGGCTGACAGATCGAGACCCCCGGCCGGTCCCTGCTCCTCCCTCTCTCCCTTCCCTCCCCCAGGAAGACAGCGGGGGTCTCGGGCGGACGGGAGGCGCCCCCGGCCCACCTCTCCCTCCCTCTCTCTCCCCCCTCCCCCCCCTCCCCACGGGCGCCGCCGGTACCTTCATACGGGTATTTCTCCCCCTTGTGCCTCTTGTGCTTCTTGCCCATGGCCCGCATCGGGCGGCGGTGACGTCACCCTCGCGCCGCCCGGCTCTCGCGAGAGCAGCGAAGGGGGCGGGGCCAGGAGGGACGTTCGCGAGGTGGCGCTGTTGGGTTCCGCGCGCTCTTTCTCCTCAGAAACGGGGGGGGGGGGAGGGTCCTCGGAGCCCCCGCCCCCACAATCGGGGGCGTCCGACCGGCCTCGGATGCCCTCTGAGGGAGCCGGCGGTCCTCGAGGCGGCAGTAAAGAGGCGCCGGGGGCCATCCTCCCCTCTTAGCGCCCCCTGGCGTCTGCCTGAGATTTTGCAATATATAGGAAAAGCAGCCCCCCCCCCCAAAAAAAAAACCTGTGTGGAAATTCGTGCCACTCTAGGCTTCTAGCTCTATGGGCCCGCAGGGGAGGGAGGAGGGGGAGGCGAGCGGCCGGAGCCTGCGAAAGAGGCAGCGCCCTCTAGTGTTGCCGCCCTGTCATTGCGGCGACCCGTTGCTTGGCATCCACCCTCTGCTGCCCTCGAGGGGCGCTCGGGGTTTCTGCAGCGGAAGCGAGCTGCTCGCATCCTAACGGGGGAGTCGGGATAAGAGAGTCAGCCTTAATTTGAGGGGCGCTCTCTGAGCTTAGCAGCTCCCTTTGCAGGGGTTTCATTACCTGAATTAGGTGACGTCATCGGCGCTTGAACCCTACTGTCTTCTCGCACTGATGATGTTACCTAGTTGGGTGATGAAACGTCTGCGAGAAAACAACATCCAAGCCAGAGAGCACCAAGGACCCCCACAGTCCTCCTCTCCCTCCTTCCTCCTCTCCCTCTCCCTCTTCCTCCTCCTCCTCCTCCTCCTCTTCCTCCTCTCCACAAACCTCATTCCCTTCTAACACGGATGATATTACCTAGTTGGGTGATGAAACGTCTGCAAGAAAACATCCAAGTCAGAGAGCACCAAGGACCCCCACAGTTCTCCTTCCTCCTCCTCCTCCTCCTCCTCCTCCTCCTCCTCCTCTTCCTCCTCCTGCTCCTCCTGCTCCTCCTCTCCACAAACCTCATTCCCTTCTTACACTGATGATTTTTACCTAGTTGGGTAATGAAACATCTGCAAGAAATCATCTGTCAGAGAGCACCAAGGACCCTCACAGTCCTCCTCTTCCTCCTTCCTCCTCCTTCTCCT
Organism: Pituophis catenifer annectens; assembly: GCF_029215685.1. Taxonomy (NCBI): domain Eukaryota; kingdom Metazoa; phylum Chordata; class Lepidosauria; order Squamata; family Colubridae; genus Pituophis; species Pituophis catenifer. The sequence continues at coordinate 20,210,509 of NW_027256893.1, forward strand.
CCTCCTCTCACAAACCTCATTCCCTTCTAACACTGGTTGGGTAATGAAACATCTGCAGGAAAACCACCAAGCTCAGACACCACCAAGGACTCCACATTTCAATCCCGAGCTAGAAATATTCTCTTTTTGTTCAGCCTCCATTTCTTCGGATTTCCATTTCCCGTCCCAGGGTTTGAGGGATGCTAAGCATCCGAATGTAAATCATGTGACCATGGGGATACGGCAACAGGAGCCTGAGTGGCGTAGGAGGCTAATGCCTCCTACTAAGGCAGCATTTAACATCCAGCTGCCTGCAATTACTGCGAGTTCAATTCTCACCAGGCTCAAGGTCGACTCAGCCTTCCATCCTTTCTAAAGTGGGTAAATTGAGGACCCGGTTGTGGGGGCAATAAGCTGACTTTGTATAAAAAATATACAAAAGTATGAAGGCTATTGCTTAACGCATTGTAAGCCGCCCTGAGTCTCTGGAGAAGGGCGGCATATAAAAATAAATATAAAATAAAAAAAGTGCGAAAAATGGGCATGTCACTTTTTTCAGTGCCATTGTAACTTTGAGCGGTCACTAAATGAACTGTTGTAAGTCGACGATTGCCGGTTTAAGGTAAAGGTAAAGGTTCCCCTCACACATATGTGCTAGTTGTTCCCCACTCTAGGGGGCGATGTTCATCTCCGTTTCAAAGCTGAAGAGCCAGCGCTGTCCGAAGACGTCTCCATGGTCATGTGGCCGGCATGACTCAATGCCAAAGGCGCACGGACCGCTGTTCCCTTCCCACCAAAGGTGGTCCCTATTTTTCTACTTACATTTTTTACCTGCTTTCGAACTGCTAGGTCGGCAGAAGCTGGGACAAGGAACGGGAGCTCACCCCTTACGCGGCACTAGGGATTCGAACCGCTGAACTGCCGACCTTTCGATTGACAAGTTCAGCGTCTTAGCCACGGAGCCACCGTGTCCCTTTTTATTACCAATGTCCAAATATTTGCTTCAAGGACACCTGCTTGACTCTCTACATTATCTTAAGTTTGGTGAACCTGCTGAAAAATGTTCTCTATTCCTACCTTCTTTGCAAAATTTTGTTCCCGTTGGAAAGAGGAATTTTGCTCTTAACCATTTCCTCTACCACAACTTCCAATCCATACTCAGCAGGGTGACCTGACCACTCTCCCAAATTCCCAGCTAGCCAGTGGATTTTTTTTTTTTTTAATTTGATTTATATGCCGCCCTTCTCCGAAGACTCAGGGCGGCTTACAATGTGCTCAGCAATAGCCTTCATCCTTTTGTATATTTATACAAAGTCAGCTTATTGCCCCCACAATCTGGGTCCTCATTTCACCTACCTTAGAAAGGATGGAAGGCTGAGTCAACCTTGAGCCTTGGCGAGATTCGAACCCTGCAGTAATTGCAGGCAGCTGGTCTTAATAACCAGCTTAATAACAGGGTGCCTTAAACCCCTGTACTACCAAGGCTCAAGGATTGGGGAATTCTGGGAATGTGCACACAAGGGTAGACATTCTCATGTCTTCTGGATGTTTATTTTATTTTTATTTTTTAAAAAAATCCTGGTTAGTTAAAATTGTGTTTTTAATTGTGCACAGTCCAGGGTCGCTCTGTGAGTGAGATGAGATAAACAAAACTACCTTTCCCACAAACCCTTGCTTTCGCTATGGCGATTGGGATCATGGGAGATGTAGTTCAAAAGATGTGGAAGGTATCTTCCCTCCCAGTTGTCTCTTTCTCTCTGGAGGGCGCCTCCTTGGAGAAGGAAGTTCTACAGATTGGGAGTGTTTCCTTCCACTTGGGGGTGTGATACGCCAAGGAAAATGGTTCAGCATTTTTTCCCCCTTCATGAAATATGGATTTCTAGTTCAGGTAAGGCAAACTTGCTTGATTATTTAGTAACTTCGGAGGTTGTTAAGAGATCAGTTTAGCTGCTGGATTATTGAATAACATAGAAAGAAATATTTCCAACAATTGCTTGTAGGGGCATCTTCAGTTAGAATAGAATAGAATAGAATAGAATAGAATAGAATAGAATAGAATAGAATAGAATAGAATAGAATAGAATAGGAATCTGTCTTTGGTGCATATGCTCTCAATGTACATAAAAGAAAAGATACTTCATCAAGAATCATAAGGTACAACACTTAATGATAGTCATCAGGGACAAATAAGCAATCAGGAAACAATAGCAATATAAATTGTAAGGATACAAGCAACAAAATTACAGTCATATAGTCATAAGTGGGAGGAGAAGGGTGAAAGGAACGATGAGAAGATTAATAGTAATGCAGACTTAGCAACTAGTTTGACAGTGTTGAGGGAATTATTTGTTTAGTAGGGTGATGGCATTTGGGAAAAAACTGTCCTTGTGTCTAGTTGTTCTAGTGTGCAGTGCTCTATACATTGTTTTGAGGGTAGGAGTTGAAACTGTTTATGTCCAGGATGTGAGGGGTGTGTAAATATTTTCCCAGCCCTCTTTTTGACTCTTGCAGTATACAGGTCCTCAATGGAAGGCAGGTTGGTAGCCATTGTTTTTTCTGCAGTTCTAATTATCCTCTGAAGTCTGGGTCTGTCTTGTTGGGTTGCAGAACCAAACCAGACAGTTATAGAGGTGCAGATGACAGACTCAATCATTCCTCCGTAGAACTGTATCAGCAGCTCCTTGGGCAGTTTGAGCTTCCTGAGTTGTCAAAAGTTAGCAACTTTTGAGTTAGTACAATTGAGAAAGGGCTAACATTGTTATCAAAGCAGCAAGGTGTTTTTAATGGAAAACGCTGAGAAAAACACACACACGCAACAGAGTAAAAGTTTGGTGTGATATTGGCTCTGCTTATTTAAGAACGAAGCTCAGAGATTTTGCAGTAAATGCAATCCACAATACTTCTATCCAAGTAATTATTCCTCCCTAATCCATAAACCGGAATTAAATCAACATAAACAGAATTCACGTCGTAGGCACACAGGTGTTGCGACTTGTAAAAAAAACCATATTTTTGCAGCATAGCAGAGATCATGTGCCCAGCTCCTGGAGACTTATTCAACGAATGTTTTTAAATATACCAAACTCAATTTTTTTTTTTAAAAAAGTGCTATTTTAAGAAATCAAACCATCCCTGGTTACGGTGTGGCTGGGTTTCCCAACGAAACCAAGTCTTTGGGTTTGCATAACGCCCTAACCTAAGATTAACTGAACCACCGTTTATTGAATGAAAGCAAGCCACGGGGAGTTTGCCGAAAACCCAAAACCATAAATTAAGGACTTTTTTTTTTTTTTTTCCCTGGTTTGCTCCACACACTGATTCACGAAGTTCGCCAACCACATTTTGGCTGCCAAATCCAGAGCAGGCTCAGAAAATGTTTTTGGGTGGGAAGTGGGCATCCCTGGGCTAAATAAACCCTAAACCCTTTTTCCTAAGAAGGGGTGTGTGTTATTTTGCCTGCCCCGAAAGAGCAAATCGGCCACCCCCTGGATGAAGATTACATTTTAGAAACGGTAAGAGAGAAGCCAAGCTTTGGAAATATGTAGCTGACACTGTAACAGCTGTAAAAGGTTCCCCACCGTGTGAATTCCTTTGAATGCCAGTTGCTTTTTGAAAGGATTAATCAGAGCAGATGCTACAGATCCTGGAAATAGCACTCACCGCACACACGGCCGCGCACTTCCAACGCTTTGCCTGTTAGCCTGCAGAACTGCCAGTGTGTCTGTGCAAGCAGAGGTTTTCCTACGTTCATGAAAAACGCCGTTTTGCGTGGGAGTTCCAGCTTTGTTGTGTTATTATTTGTATAACATTTCATTAGCAGGTCTGTGCTTTTCTGTTTCTTAAAAGGCAAGAGAGCCACGAGGCGTGTAGTTTTATTTATTTATTTATTGGTTCGATTTATATGCCGCCCTTCTCCGGAGACTCAGGGCGGCTTACAATGCGTTAAGCAATAGCCTTCATACTTTTGTATATACCTGCTTAGTAGGGCTTTTGGGCCCCCCCTAAGTGGTGTTCTTTTTTATACAAAGTCAGCTTATTGCCCCCACAATCCGGGTCCTCATTTTACCTACCTCGGAAGGATGGAAGGCTGAGTCAACCTTGAGCCTGGTGAGATTCGAACTTGCAGTAATTGCAGGGCAGCTGGCAGCTAAGTGCTAATTAACAGCGCTTTAGTCCGCTGCGCCAAGAAGGCTCAGTTTGAGATGGGAAGAACAAAGAAGGCTTAACAGGAAGATGGGTCAACACAGTGCCTTCCACACAGTCCTCGACTTGCGACCGTAATACAGGCAGTCCTCGATTTACGACCACAATTGAGCCCCAGATTTACGTTGCTAAGTGAGAAATCTGTCAAGCGGCTTTTAACCCCATGCTACGACCTTTCTTGCCACCGTTGTTCAGCGAATCACTGCAGTTGTTAAGTTAGTAACACGGTCGTTAAATGAATTCCCCATTGGCTTTGCTTGTCGGAAGGTCGCAAAAGGGGATCACATGACCCCGGGGGAGGGGGGGAGGGGACACTGCAACCGTCATAAATGTGAGTCAGTTATCAAACATCATAATGTAAACCGCCTAACTCTGGAGTTGCTGCCATGGTCGTAAGTGTGAAAAAAATGGTCATAAATCACTTTTTTCAGTTCTGTCATAATTTCAAACGGTCACTAAGTGAACGGTTGTAAACTGAGGACTACCCGTAGAGCCTGCCTATTGCAATCATAAGTTGTCATGGTTGTAAAATGGATCGGTCAGATGACAAACCCGATTTTAACATTTTTTTTTTGCAGTGGTCATTAAGCAAACAAGTTGGCTGTAAAGTTATTTATGGGACCGCCTACTACCACCAATAGCCTCCCACCGGCCAGTACGCTCTCATAGAGAGGGGATCCTCCGGGTGCCGTCAGCCAAACAGTGTCGACTGGCGGCCCCTAGGGGGAGAGCCTTCTCTGTGGGGGCACCTACCATCTGGAATGAGCTCCCCCCGGAGATACGGAGGATCCCGGATCTGCGCTCCTTCCGCCGTGCTGTGAAGACCTTTTTATTCCATCAAGCGGGCTTGGCCTGATCTCTTCCCTTTTTAAATATGTAAATTTTAATCTGTTTTTAAATTATTGGGGTATTTTAATTTGTCTGGGCCAAAAAGTTTAATTTGATTTTATCGGGTTTTTAAATTTTGTGTATTTATGTATTTTATTGTTGGCTGTTCACCGCCCTGAGTCCTTCGGGAGTAGGGCGGTATACAAATCAAATAAATAAAATAAATAAATAAAATAAAGTGATTGCCACGCTTGTAAAACAGTGGTTTGCTAGGGGCAATGGTTTTGCTGAAAACCGGAAGTGCCAATCTTCAACCAAACTGTTGCAAAAACCCATCTGGTTCATCCGTCCTTGCCAACCTCTTATTAGTTGAGTAAGGTGCTGTTGGCTTGGTTTATTCATTGTGTTGAAACCCAACCAGGGGTGAAATCCAGCAGGTTCCGACAGGTTCTGGAGAACCGGTAGCAGAAATTTTGAGTAGTTTGGAGAACCAGCAAATACCACCTCTGGTTGGTCCCAGAGTGGGGTGGAAATGGAGATTTTGCAATATCTTTCTCCCAGGAGTGGGGTGGGAATGGGGATTTTGCAGTATCCTTCCCCTGGAGTGGGATGGGAATGGAGATTTTTTTTTTTTTTTTAAATTTGATTTATATGCCGCCCTTCTCCGAAGACTCAGGGCGGCTTACAATGTGCTCAGCAATAGCCTTCATCCTTTTGTATATTTATACAAAGTCAGCTTATTGCCCCCACAAACTGGGTCCTCATTTCACCTACCTTAGAAAGGATGGAAGGCTGAGTCGACCTTGAGCCTTGGCGAGATTCGAACCCTGCAGTATCCTTCCCCTGCCACGCCCACCAAGCCACACCACGCCCACCAAGCCACGCCCACAGAAACGGTAGTAAAAAAAAATTTGGACTTCACCACTGAACCCAACACACCTTAACGTGGTTTGTTGGATTTTGGCTCCCCCTGTCATGCGAAACCAGCCAGCGGAGTTCGCAAACCATGGTTTATATACCTTGGGATGTTGTGTGAACTCGTCAACAGCTTCCTGCAATGTGTAAACACAGCCAAGGTATGTCCTTCCCCCTGAGCCAGATCTGGTTTGCTTTCCCTGAGGCTTAATTCATAGTGTACACTCAATAAATCTTGCTTCAGAGAACCGTGATTTTGTCCGTGGCTCACACATCCTTCGTGCTGTGGCTATTTTGAAAAATAAGAGAGGCAAAGGTGTAGATTTAGAAGGTCTGTTCCATGTCTACTTCCCAACTATGTTTGGTTCCTGGTCTCGGGGCACATAAACAGAGAGTTAGAGCTTTCGGCAAAGGACTGTCTAACCTTTCCGAGTTGGCTTGTATTGATTTATTGGACGAAGAGGCCACGGGGTGCAGAAGGAGAGAAGGAGTAGCTTCATAGTAACCAAGATGAGAAGAATGCAAGAAATGAAAGACGCCAAGCAGGGAAAATAAGCCAGGAAATCTCTCCAGCATTTTGTCCTGTTGACTGAATCTGGCAGTCAGTTGCCTTTTTCCATGATTAAAGAAAAAAGGATTCAAATTATAAATCCGCAGATAAGTAATTTATGGTCCGCGTTATACGAGGAGAGCCTTGATTGTATTTTTGCTAAAGGACTCTCTGTAGGCTGGATGCAAGCCAGTTGTGGTTTAATCAACAAACCATGATTTAGGGTGATGTACAAACCTAGTCACTGCAGTAGCAGCTTTTGCGCAACCCAAAAGTCGTCAGAGTTACCTAATAACAACAAGGGGGGGGGGAAAGGGGGTAGTTAGTCACTTGTTTTTGGATGCTGGATTTTGATAACTTTAAAATGTAGAGTAGCTTCAAGTCCCACCCTGTGAATCAAAGTATTTCCTCCAATGTAAGTTTCCACCATGTTCAACTTTGCGCCCGTTGTTCAGCCTTTGGTGGCGCTCCCTTAGTTCATGACTTCCTTTATGGGACTTACTTTTCACTTGCTAGTCCAAAAGTCGGCAGTGAAAACTGACAGCATCTGTAATATGTAAATCCGTCTTTCTAATATCTCCCTTCTCCTGGAAATATTCAAGATCACCCAGGGAAATGTAACAAACACATTTGATGTAGTCGGAGATCACAGCATCCTTTTCTTCTGTGATTTCTTTCTTCTTCTGTTTCCTTTTAACACTTCCAACTTTGAATGTTGGGAGGCACAGTTCCAGTTCAGAAGATGCGTATGGCTAGGGTTTTTTTTTTCTTTTTTCTTTTTTTTTTACAAACGAGACCATTGCAATTAGGCAGATAGTTATGGGTTCTCTTCAAGCGTTGTTTTGCTCCTTGGGATGAAATCGCGTTCCTTTCTGATGTTATTTGTCCCCTAGGCATGTTGCTTGACTGTCTGTCTGTCTGTCTGTCATCTCTCTATCATCAATTATCCATTTCTATCACCTTTTATATATCATCTCTCTATCCATCTTTGTCATCTCTTTCTCTCTCATCTATCTAATCATTTTTCTCTCATCTATCTATATCTTTATCATTCATCTGTCATCTCTCACTATCATCTGTATATCTCTATCATCTATCATCTCTATCTGTCTGTCTATCCATCTACCCATCATCTACCCATTTATCATCCATCTATATCTTTATCATTTATCTGTCCTATCTATCTATCTATCTATCTATCTATCTATCTATCTATCTATCATCTATCTATCTATCTATCTATCTATCTATCTATCTATCTATCTATCTATCCTCTGAAGAGCTCTTCCTCTTTGCAAAGATTTTTTTAGCAATATCAAATCAAGTGCTTTAATTATACAATTACCAAAAGAAATCCACCTTGGACTAAAAAAGCCTCCTCCTCCTCTTCCTCTTCTTCTTTTCCTTCTTCTCCTTCTCTTCTCCCCCTTCGTCCTCCTCCTCCTCATCTCCTCCTCCTCCTCCTCCTCTTCTACTCCTTCTTCTCCTTCTCCCACTCCCCTTCCTCCTCCTCCTCCTCCTCTTCTTCTTGCTCTCCTTCTCCTCCTCCTCCTCCTCCTCCCTTCCTCCTCCTCCTCCTCTCCTCCTCCTCCTCCTCCTCCTCCTCCTCCTCCTCCTCCTCCTCCTCCTCCTCCTCCTCCTCCTCCTCCTCCTCCTCCTCCTCCTGGGAACTCGTGGGAGCAGCTTGCTCCCATCAGTGGTCCTTGGCTTCCTTCTTCCCCTCCCTGCGATTGCCTAGGTGTTCTTGTGACTTTTGGGAGGGTGACACATGAAAGGCAAAAGCTCCAACTCTACAAACCTGCCAGCCAGCTATTGTTGCTTTGAAGAAACTGTTTCAATCACTTTGCCGTTGTCTTTATGTCAGTTTGCCAGATGGTTTTGGTCTGTCTGAGGTCCTGTACCAACGGGGTTTACAGAGCACTGTTAAAGCTTCAAAGCTGTTTTTTAATCTTCCCGAACATCACAAGGGCTGCAAAAGTGACTTCGGCTCCCTGAAGTCTTTGCTACAAAAGAGGCCAAGCAGGGCTGGAAATGAAAGCCAGATAAAGGGATTGCTGGAATAAGAAACAGAGGGAAAAGAGCAGTAGTTAGGCTTTCTTGTAGCGTTTCAAAAGAAATTCTAAGACAAATTATGGCTCTGGGTGATTCTCCCCCTTCCTCTCCTCCTCTCTAGAGATGCCGAGGCAAAATATTTTGACCTGGAGAACCTTTAACCTTGAATAAAGCAAGTTGAGTTAAAAAACAATAACCTCTTTCATTCTTTTTTTTTTTTTAAAAAAAGAAAAGTATATTTTAAGAAAGTAATTTTTCCATAATTATCAATATAGGAAGGAAGGAAGGAAGAAGGAAGAAAAAAGAAAAGAAAAGAGGGGAAGGAAAGAAGGAAGGATGGAGGATGAAAGGAAGGAAGGAAGAAAAAAGAGGGAAGGGAAGGGAAGGAGGAAGGGAGGAAGGAAGGAAAAAAGATGGAAGGAGGATTGAAGGAAGGAAGGGAGGAAAGAAAAGAGGGAGGGAGGGAAGGATGGATGAATGGAGGATGAAAGGAAGGAAGGCAAGAAGGAAGGAAGAAAAGAAAAGAGGGAAGGGAAGGAGGAAGGAGGAAGGAAAGGAAGGAAGGAAGGAAGGAAAAAAGATGGAAGGAGGATTGAAGGAAGGGAGGGAGGAAAGAAAAGAGGGAGGGAGGGAAGGATGGATGAATGGAGGATGAAAGGAAGGAAGGCAAGAAGGAAGGAAGAAAAGAAAGGGAAGAAAAGAAAAGGGAAGGGAGGGAGGAAGGAAGGAAGGAAGGAAAAAGGATGGAAGGAGGATTGAAGAAAGGAAGGGAGGGAGGGAGGAAAGAAAAGAGGGAGGAAGGGAAGGATGGATGAATGGAGGATGAAAGGAAGGAAGGAAGGAAGGAAGGAAGGAAGGAAGGAAGGAAGGAAGGAAGTGAGTTTCCCACTTTTCTTACCCGTAGCAGTGTTGTTGAGGTCTCCATTTTGTTCTTATGAGGTTTTCAATATTTTTTTAAAGAGTCAGTCCATGAATTTTCTAATCGGTCTGCATTCTACCCCAATCAGTGTTGACTCTAGATTTTCTTCAGGGGGACCTATCCCCACCCAGCCCTTCAGATCTTCCATGGTGCCTCCGTTGCACCTGGACTCAAGACCACCCAGCTTGCTTTTCCATATTTACAAAGTCATTTATCTA